>NC_135717.1:16119526-16427259 GCF_964656455.1 Halichoerus grypus | reverse complement strand
AAGGAAATGTGGCAGCTTGGTTTTCCAAAGGAGGGAGTGGTTGTGTATGAGCAGGCCGAAAGAGAGGTTGTTAAGATAGGAAGAGCTTCTGTTGGATTTGGCAGTTAGGGGGTCACTGGTGACCTTATCGTTTTCAGTAGAGTGGGTCAGACTGGAGCCAACTTACGGGGTGTTAAAGGAGTGAGGGGAGGTGACAGAGATAACCAGTCTTGTGGAAGGGTAGACTACTCCTCTGAAGAAGAGTCTAAAGGCCGTGATGAGTGATACTAGGTAACGTTTTTTGAGTGCTTCCTGTGGGCCAGGCTCTTGGCTTAGCACACTGCTGATTGTTTCCTCATGCAGGCCGCACACCATCCCTGTTACTCCCGCTTTCCAGATGAGGAATTTGAGGCTTAGAGAGATGCTTGAGGTCAACCAGCTGGGATCAGAGAGATGAAAGAGAATGCAGGGTTGGTGGAGGGTTAGTTTTTCAAAAACTAAAAAGGTGAAACAAGCATGTAGATTCGGGGCAGGTAGACGGGCCAGGAGAGAGCGCAGCACCTGTCAGGGTGGCTTACCTGGGGGTGGGCGGGTGACCTCCAGGCCTGACGCACGTACACCCATAATTGGGGAGGCAGAGAGATGTGGGCTTTCATGCGCAAGGACGCCCTGTTTCACTCTGTAGTAGGAAGGAAGGGCATTTTCTGAGCACAAAGGGATGGGTAGAGGAGGAGCCTTGGGGAAGGAGAGTGAGGAGTGAGGATGAAAATGGACAGGGCTCGCGACCCAGATGCCCTGCTGAGACTGGGAGTCGGGTGAAGGAGGAGAAAATGCAGGTGGCTGGGCAAAGTTAGGGTTGGGGGTCTCCAGGGTGGCGGCGGTGGCTGAAGGCTGTGGAAAGTGCTGTGAAAGGGGAAGACAGAGTGAGGGCCCTGCTGGCGGGCACAGGGGGCAGGCACAGGAAGGAGAGTGGCTCATTTAGGAGGAGGGTGACAGGCTAGGGGGAGCCCGAAGGTGGGAAATGGAACAGGTGCGGTGGCGTGAACTGAAAGGACCTGAGGACTTGTGATCAGAGGGCAGGGTGTCAGAGGGTTAAGGTCCTGGGTGGGGCCATCTGGGGGTTACCAAGGTCATGTGTGTGAGTGGGGAAGGCTAGCTGAGAATGAGTGAAGGAGGGCACTGGAGAGGGAAGAATGGGGTGAACAGTCCTGGAAGTAGATGGCAGAGTTGGGAGAGGGGAAGAAGGTTAAGGCAGGTCCCTTGGCTTTTAGAGAACAATGGGGATGTTCGAGTTCCAAGGATGCAACGGGATAGAGGGTATGTGGCCCGATGGCAAGAGAGGGCTTGTCTGGTGAAACCCAAAGATGGGACCTGGACACCTTTGGGATTTGCCTTTCTTCTGTCTTCCGGTCTGATTCATTCCTCTCTCCTGCAGATGGGCTTCCCCTGCTTCTGTCCACCCCTACGGAGAAACCCACTCCTATCTTAGATCCTTATTCTCAGGGAAGTTTCTGGTTGGCCTGGCTTGGGTCAGGTTATCAGTTAATGTTGGCTGGGGGCAGGGAGTGGGGCAGGTCATGTTGTAGAAACCTTGGCTTTTGGGAGTTGTATAGACTGGGCAGGTATCCCAAAAGTTGTCTCCCTAAAGGAAAAGCATGGCCAGGTTTCTTTGAGAACAGGAAGCGAAAGAGAAATCTGTGTGAAGAAGCTGAGCCAGGAGGGGAATTCGTTCTCCTCAAGAGCCAGGCTTCCAGAGGGCACAGTGGCTCGGTTGGGATGATGGGTCAAAGGCAGGGCTGCCCCAGAACAGCAGAGAGAAGGAGACTTGGAGAAACTGGAGGGCCTGGGACGAGCACCCGGCGCCTCACTAGCTTCAGAGTGTGGCTCACTGCTGGCTGAGACTCCGGCTGCTCTCCAGAGCCTCGGGAGACAGCAGGCAGAGGGCCTTGCTTGGGGTGCCTGGCTGGTGAATGTCTGTTAAGGTCATGGACACAGGTTGGCCTGGAGCTGGCTGCCCTTTAGTTCTGGGAGTGCTAGAGCCAGACGTCAAACCACCGAGTCCCACTGCGGGATGCCCAGAGCAGCATGGGGCAGTTGAAGAGAGCTTGAAGTTCAACCCCGGCCGCCTGAGGTGCAGATCTTATTCTGGCATTTGTGAGCTGTGTGACCTTGGGCCAGTTAACAACCTCCCTCTGCCTCAGTTTCCTTATTGGTAAGCTGGGTTTAATAATAGTACCCACCTCACGGGGTGGTTGTGGGGAATGAAATAAGTAGTTAACATACGTCAAAGTCTTGGATTGGTGCTTGGTGCAAAATACTAGTTACCAGTCTGCTGCCGCCCTGAAGCCTGGCACTTGAGAACCACCGGCCTTCTGGTTCTGAGAGGAAGTTACTACCAGTGTCTTGAGAAGTTGGGGTAGCCTTCACAAAGATGGCGTTGAGCTGGGGATAAAAGCCGCATGTGAGCTTTCCCAGTAGGCAAGAAGGGAGAGGCAGGTCTGAAAGGCCATGCCTGTTCCGGTGGCTGAAACCTAGGAGCGGAGAGGGTCAGTCCGCAGGACAGGGTCTGCCCCAGGGACAAGTCACTGTACGTCTTGAGCTGTATTCAGACCCCCACACTCAGCAACAGACTTGGGGATCCCAACAGGGAGGATGTGCTTCCTGTCTGGGGGACTGGAGAGAGATCACACCACCTGCTCAAGATGGTGTGTCCCCTCCGCAGGCTATCCGCCCGTCCTTGGGATCTCAACTTCACCCTCAGCTTCTTTAGGGGAGTCTTCCTGAACCCTCCCCACTTTGGCAAACCTTCCTGCTACTTGGCAGGTGGTGGGAAGGAAACAGATTTTATGCAGTGTTTTAATACAAAGATTCAGCTGCTTACATTATATCTTTTTCACATCACTAAACAGAGAACATTGTAGTTGAAATAACATACTTTAATTCAGAGAGGGTTAATTGCATCCCCATCATGCAGTGCGGCCGGCAGAAATAGTCTTGGCCTGTGTGCCTAGTCTTTGGACATAGTTCAGTCACTGCCAGTCTTGGTAAAAAGGCTGGAGCCTAAGCGTTGGTTTCTCTAGAGCCCCCATCTCAACTCTGCGCAGTTTGGGCTGTGCATTTGTTTCCTGTCATTGTCCCCATTGGACTGTAAGCTCTGTTGAGGGTTTTGAAAGTGTTTGCTCGACTTGTTTACCCCGTGCCTGACACGGAGTTGGTGCTCCGTGAATGTTTGTCGACTGTGTGAACGAGCAGGTGCAGAATCTCCTCCTGCCAAGGGAGCCCACGGTGCCGAGGACATGGCGGGCGTGAGGCAGCTCTGTCGGCCGAGCGAGGACAAGTGACCGCCCGAAGCGGAGGAGAGCCGGCAGCCGGCGTGCGGCCTCACGGAATCCCCCCTGAGGACGGCTGGCCCGAGTTGCTGACCCTCTGCTTCTCCCTATGTGCTTCCTTCCCCAGGTTCCACTGAGGAGCCGCCTCCCAGCGTGCCCCAGCCGCCCGCCGAGCCGCCGGTGGGGCCCGCGGCCCCCGTCCCCCGGCCCGATGAGCGCCCCTCCTCTCCTATCCCCCTCCTGCCCCCACCCAAGAAACGCCGGAAAACTGTCTCCTTCTCTGCCCTGGAGGAGGTCCCGGCGCCAGAGCCGCCCCCAGCCGCCCCTCCGCAGATCAAGTCTCCTGGCCCCGTCGCCCGCAAAGCCCCCCGGGCCGTGGAGCGGACCATTCGAAACCTGCCCCTGGACCATGCGTCTCTGGTCAAGAGTTGGCCTGAGGAGGTGTCCCGAGGAGGTCGCAGCCGGGCTGGAGGCCGCGGCCGCTCTGCTGAGGAGGAGGAAGCTGAGCCAGGGACAGAAGTGGACCTGGCGGTGCTGGCCGACCTGGCCCTGACCCCAGCCCGTCGCGACGACTCGGAGGCCACAGAGACGTCGGACGAGGCCGAGCGCGCGGGCCCCCTGCTCAGCCACATCCTCCTGGAGCACAACTACGCCTTGGCCGTCAAGCCGCCGCCTTCCACACCGGCCCCTCGGCCCCTGGAGCCGGTTCCTGCCCCCGCCGCCCTCTTCAGCTCCCCAGCGGATGAGGTCCTGGAGGCCCCCGAGGTGGTGGTGGCCGAGGCAGAGGAGCCGAAGCAGCCGCAGCCGCAGCGGCAGCCACCACAGGAGGAGCGGGGGGAAGAGGAGGAGGAGGAGGAAGAGGAGTCCGAGTCCTCGGAGAGCAGTGGCAGCAGCAGCAGTGACGGGGGGGGCGCCGTGCGGAGGCGAAGCCTCCGCTCCCATGCCCGGCACAGGCGGCCCCCCCCGCCCCCTCCGCCCCCTCCGCCCCCCACCTTCGAGCCCCGCAGTGAGTTTGAGCAGATGACCATCTTGTATGACATTTGGAACTCGGGCCTGGACTTGGAGGACATGGGCTACCTGCGGCTCACGTACGAGCGGCTGCTGCAGCAGACAAGCGGGGCTGACTGGCTTAACGACACCCACTGGGTCCATCACACCAATATCCTGGGCCCTAGCGGCCGGCCTGCTCTGGACAGGAGGGCAGGCCTCAGTGGTGGGGGCAGCAGCCCCGTCAGGTTGCAGCTAGCCTCTGGGTTTATCTCCCTGTCCGGTGCTCTCTGCCACGGCCAGCCTGGGTATTTCTCACCTGGCCTCCAGGCCATTCTTTTCTTTCTGCCTCCTGCCCCTTCTCTGCCTCCCAAAGTTTTTCTGGCAGAAAAGGTGAGGTCTGAGACTTCCTTCTCTCCATCTTTCTGTCCTCACACTAAATAATGTTTGGGACCTCCAGCTAAGGTCAGTCACCCTTTCCTTGGGCTGGGACTGGGGGGATAGAGGGGAGGGGGTCCCGGGGATCTGGCCAGTGAGGAACCCATTTTCTTCCTTAACACCCTGCACTCACCAACCTGAGCACTCCAAAACGCAAGCGGCGGCCCCAGGACGGGCCCCGTGAGCACCAGACAGGCTCCGCCCGCAGTGAAGGCTATTACCCCATCAGCAAGAAGGAAAAGGACAGGTACCTGGATGTGTGCCCTGTTTCGGCCCGGCAGCTGGAAGGAGCGGACACTCAGGTAAGGCTCTGCCCTGGTACCTGGCCCCCTGGCATCTCTTCCCGTGGTTTCTCCTGTCACTCACCTCCCCCCCCCCCCGACCCCCGTCCTCCTCCCAGGGGACTAACCGCGTGCTTTCGGAGCGCCGGTCTGAGCAGCGGCGGCTGCTGAGCGCCATCGGCACGTCGGCCGTCATGGACAGTGATCTGCTGAAGCTGAACCAGCTCAAGGTGAGGAGCCGGGACTCGGGGGGAAGAGCGGCTCGGAGGGAGGGCGGCATCCCGAAGTCGCCTGGGGGCGGGCGTGGAGGCGCGGGGCCAAAAGCGCGCTCCTCCCCTCGGAGGGGGGGCAGCCACGGCAAGGGGTTAGGTTGAGGGAGGCAGCGAGCAGCACCGTCTGCCTTCTGCCCTCTAGTTCCGGAAGAAGAAGCTCCGGTTCGGCCGCAGCCGGATCCATGAGTGGGGTCTGTTTGCCATGGAGCCCATTGCAGCCGACGAGATGGTCATCGAATACGTGGGTCAGAACATCCGCCAGGTGAGGCCCTGTACCCAGCCCCCGGTCAGATGGCCGCACGGGACGCTGGCATGAGAACCACCTCATCGCTGGGTAAAGCCCCACGTGACCTCCCGGTTCCAAGACGTAGTTGGTGAAATCTGCCTCTTTGTGTTTCCTTCCTTCCATCAACAGTTAGTAATGGGTACTCCTAAGCTAGATGGGAATGATCCAGGAAGAAGCAAGACCAGTGTTCTTTCTCGCTTTAAGGGCCTCCTAGTTCAGTGGGGGAAGACAGCCGCTGCACAAGGAACTGCACCGAACGATGGCATTTGGTCGGTCGGGAAGGGGAAGTTCGGGGAGGCCGCAGCGGTGGGCGCACAGTGATGTGGAAGCCAGGAGCTGAAGGATGACGACGAACTCCCAGACTCAGATGAGGGGAGGGGTGCTCCAGTTGCCAGACAGCGTGTGCAAAGGCCCAGAGACAGGATAGTCTTAGGAGGGCAAGGAGGTCAGTATGGCTAGTTGGAGAAACCAGGGCCGGCGGCCGCAGTGAAGGTTAGAGAGGCCAGTGGAGGCCAGATTCCGCGGAGCTTAGGAGCCGTGGTGGTGAGCTGGGGCCGGCTGTAGGGGGAGGGAGGCCGTGGCCAAGCGCCCAGCGGTAACGGGCTTTGCAAGCGTGAGGGGACAGCCAGAGGCCACGACCGGCGGGGGCGCTGTCACAGGGATCCCATAGAGGCCCAGGTGGCCCGGACTAGGCAGTGGCAGCCTAGTGGCAGCCGAGGTAACAGAGGAGCCTGTGGGTCCAAGGCAGCTGGCAGCACTGGGCCACGGGCTGGCTCCAGCGAGCAGGCCCCGGGGGGAAGCGAGGCCATTTCTCAGCGCTGCTCGGAGCAGCTGGACGTAGCTCGGGCTGCCAGCGAGGTGGGCAGTGAGGAGGAGCAGCAGCTGTGTGGTCGAATGGAGTTCCAGTCGGGGACGTGTGCCATTGCCGGGCCCCGGGGACATCTAGAGGATGACGCCCAGCGGCTCCACCGAGGTGGATTTTGGCTGGAGATGGAAGTTGGGGAGGAGTCCCTAGCACTTATCTGGCAGCTGAAGCCGTGGAAGAGAGTGAGATCACCCAAGGAGAGAGAGCAGAGGGTTGAGCGTCCCATTTTCTGGGAAATAGGAGTCACTCCTCATACAGGACAGTGGGCCCTGACGGCACCGAGTGGCAGCCCGTGGGTGCCTGTTTGGGAGAGGGAGGGTCCTAGGAGAAGAGATGAGTAGGGTTCAGCCTCTGAAATGGCCTTGTCATCTCGGGAACTGGCCTGGCCCCACTGTGGGCCAGGCAGGGGCTCCTGCCCACTGACTCCTGCAGACTTCCCCGAGGTGCCCTTTGGGAGACTCAGAATGGCAGCCAGAGGTATGCGGGGCAGGGCCGGGGGGGTACCCTAAGAGACAGGGCTCCCGGAAGCAGACAGTCAGCACCTTGGGTTGGTGGGAGCCAGAGGAAGAGCTGCAGGTCCAGGATGGGTCGATGTGGCTCCCAGGGTGGTAGCTGGGGACTGTCCGGGGCCCCCTCACGGGGGCTGGTGGGGTCAGGCCTGCTCTGGCCGGCAGCTGACCGTGGCGGCACCCCGTTCTACCAGATGGTGGCCGACATGCGGGAGAAGCGCTACGTGCAGGAGGGCATCGGCAGCAGCTACCTGTTCCGGGTGGACCACGACACCATCATCGACGCTACCAAGTGCGGCAACCTGGCGAGGTTCATCAACCACTGCTGCACGGTGCGCGGGGTGGGCGGTCCCGGCCGGGGGTGGGGGGCGGGGATCCCGGGGCAGGGGCCACGGCTCACACTGCCCTCCCGTGTGCAGCCCAACTGCTACGCCAAGGTGATCACCATCGAGTCCCAGAAGAAGATTGTGATTTACTCCAAGCAGCCCATCGGCGTGGATGAGGAGATCACATACGACTACAAGTTCCCGCTGGAGGACAACAAGATCCCGTGTCTGTGCGGCACCGAGAGCTGCCGAGGCTCCCTCAACTGAGGGGCAGGACGGGTGCCCGCGCCCCTATTTATTCCCCTTGGGGCTCCGCAGGCCTCACCTGCCCCGAGCCCAGTGAGGGAGCCTCAGTTCCTTGAGGCAACGTCTGCCTGCCCCGTCGCCCCTGCCCACCCGCCCCCTAACTTTTTTTCTTTGCGGAGAAGAAGCTGTAAATGTTTTGTAGCTGCCAGCAGCTGTTTCCTGTGGAAACCTGGGGTGCCGGCCTGTACAGATCTTGTTCTTGGGGGGCTGCTAGCCCCCTTGCTTTGTGTTAATGGGGACTTCCCCTTTGTGCCCTGCGTGCACCCCTCCCCAGTTTAGGGGTCTCTAGGGGCAGTGGCCATGTTCTCCCCCTGGGGGGGGGCCCTGTGCCCCCAGTCCTAGGGACTCCGTGCCTGGAACCCTGCCTCATCTTCTGTTCCTGCCAGACCCTGTGGGTCACCCTCCCACCCTGGCGTCTGGAAGCTCCTGTTCCGTCAGGCCAGGATGGTGGGGGGTGGGCCCTTCCTGTTGGGCTGGATTGTACATATGTTAATAGCGCAAACCCAACGCCACATTTTTATAATTGTGATTAAACTTTATTGTACAAAAGTGCTTGGTCAGTATCTTTGGGGAAGAGTAGGTGGGGGATGGGGGTTTAAGGACAGAGGATGGGTCGAGTGAAGAGAGGGGGAAATGGGTGGCCTGAGGTTTGGGGTGGGTAGACGTACAGACTCAACCACCATTGCTCTGGGCCACCTATTAGGCTGGAATGGTCATCCAGAAATCCCCCACCTCGGTCAGCTGGAGCTGGGCCAAGGTCGGCCTCCCTTCCCTTCCCAGAACCACAGCTGCTGCTGGGCTTCTGGCATCCTGGGAAATCCAGCAAGAGGGGTGGACTGACGTCATGCAGTGGGAATGAGGTCACCGCACCTGCTCCGTCCTCAGTGCCAACCAGCAGGTTGTGGCTTCCCCAGCTCCCTTCCCCAAGTTCTTTGCTGGAACCAGCTGCCGGCGGACTGCAGAGTGGCCGCCAGGGGGCGCCCTATGGCAAGAGTGCTGGGGACGGAGGGGTGGAGGCTGGGCTGGTGTCTGTTCCTGGAATGGGCCAGGAGGGAGGAGGAGCAAGCGGAAGGGGACGGTGTGTTGGTCGGCTGGCCCAGGCGTCGAGAGAAGACGGCCCGTCCGGTGGCCAGTTTGGGTATCTTGGGAGCGTGGCTGCAGGTAGGCCGAGGTGATGCCAGGGCCCCAAGGTCCCTTTCCCTAGTCACAGCCCTTCCCGTCTCCCTCTCCTTTCTTCCTCAGCTCTTGACCTCCTGCCTTCCATTTTTGTCCCAGAACCACCCCCTCCAGCTCAGCCCCTGAGCCCTTCCCAGACGCCAGGCCCTCAGCCTTCTCTCAGGAGCTGCGGCTGGCGGGCTCAGAGGGCAGGTAGCCTGGCTGCTGCAGCCCCGGCTGCAGGTTCGGGAGCCCACCAGGCCAGAGGCGGCGGCGAGGGCTAACAGGTGTGCCCGCGGCACCGGGTACGTAGGGGCAGGCAGCTCGGGTTCTCTTCCCCAGCCAGGCATGGCCGAGTCCACAGAGGTCCGGAAGCTGGTGTACCTGGTCACAGGTGGCTGCGGCTTCCTGGGGGAGCATGTGGTGCGGATGCTTCTGCAGCGGGAACCCCGGCTCTCGGAGCTGCGGGTCTTTGACCTGCACCTGGGCCCCTGGCTGGAGGAGCTGAAGAAGACAGGTGACCATGGTGGGGAGGGACGCGAGGGTGGGGTGGGCGGACTCCGCTGGCCGGGGTGGAAAAGATGATGCGTGTTTATATCTTCCAGTGCACATGGATGGGATGAATGAGTCACCTTGGGAACATGTGGCTCCTAAGGGTGTAGGCTGAGGCCAGCAGCTGGCCGGCGGCCCCAGCTCTGACCCTGTCTCTGGCTGCCCCCATCCCTACCAGGGCCCGTGCAGGTGACTGCCATCCAGGGGGATGTGACCCAGGCCCACGAGGTGGCAGCGGCTGTGGCTGGAGCCCACGTGGTCATCCACGCAGCTGGGCTGGTGGATGTGTTTGGGCGGGCCAGCCCAAAGACCATCCACGAGGTCAACGTGCAGGGTGAGATGGCTGCTTGTTCCCCACCCCCTCTTTGACCTTGACTTCTGGGATTCTCCTGTGAAAACCTGTCCTCTGGACACTCCTGCCCCCGCCGTAATGGCGGGTCCGGCGGCCCTCAGCCCCGCTGTGGTTTTCCCTGGACCCGGGGAAGGAAGCCCAGGGCCGTCATCCAGATTTGAGATGCGGGGTGGGAAAGATGCAGAGAGGGAGGAAGTTTTAGCTCGGGTCCACCCTTCCCCTCCCCACCACCTCTCCCAGGCACAAAGAACGTGATTGAGGCTTGTGTGCAGACTGGAACACGGTTCCTGGTCTACACGAGCAGCATGGAAGTTGTGGGGCCCAACATCAAAGGCCACCCCTTCTACCGGTAAGCTGAGGTTCCCCTCAAGACTCTAGGAGCCCCATCTCCCCTCAGCATTAAGAATTTTCCCTCTCGGGGCGCCTGGGTGGCTCAGTCGTTAAGCGTCTGCCTTCAGCTCAGGTCATGATCCCAGGGTCCTGGGATCGAGCCCCACATCGGGCTCCCTGCTCCACGGGAAGCCTGCTTCTCCCTCTCCTACTCCCCCTGCTTGTGTTCCCTCTCTCGCTGTGTCTCTCTCTGTTGAATAAATAAATAAAATCTTTAAAAAAAAAAAAAAAGAATTTTCCCTCTCCCTCAACTAGGGGCAATGAGGACACCCCCTATGAAGCAGTCCACAAACACCCCTATCCTTGCAGCAAGGCCCAAGCTGAGCGGCTGGTCCTGGAAGCCAATGGAAGGGAGGTGAGACAGGAGGCGAAGAGACACGAAGCTGGGGTGGGGAGGGCCGCCAGTGCTGGCGGGACTTCTCCGCAGCCTGCCCTGGGCACCTCCTTCCATCTCCAATTTGAGGAGGCCGGGCCAGAGGGCAGGCTGCCGGGTCCTGGGCCTTCACCACGCCTGCCTTTCGCCCCCAGGTCCGTGGGGGGCTGCCCCTGGTGACGTGTGCCCTGCGTCCCACTGGCATCTACGGCGAAGGCCACCAGATCATGAGGGACTTCTACCACCAGGGCCTTCGCCTGGGGGGTCGGCTCTTCCGGGCCATCCCAGCCTCTGTGGAGCACGGTCGGGTCTATGTGGGTAAGGCCCCGGCTACACAGCGGGGAGGCTGAGAACGGGGCAGGGCCCGTGTGGTCCTGGGTGGGCGGTGTGCGCCCCCGGCCAGCGAAGGGTGAGCCACGCGTGGGCCGGAGCAGCCGGATGCGCGGGCCTTGCCTGCCCGACCAGAGAGGAAGCGGCGGCCGTGCGAGCTGGGAAGGCGAACGGAAGAAACACGTCCCCGGCCGAGGACAGGAGCGCGGTTACGGGAGCCGCATCTCCCCGGGAGAGGCCAGGGGCAGCACCTGCAGGGGAGCAGCCGAAGCAGTAGCCTCCACCCAGGCTGGCCCCGGAGGGCAAGTGGCTACAGGGGCTGGGGAGAAAGCAGCCTTTACAAGGGCCGTAGTTACGCGGGCATGTGCACGTGAGCCCGAAGCCGGGGGCGGGGGCCGGCGGGGGGGGGCGGCTTGGACACCGGCCGGCCCGGGAGAGGGCAGCCTCTCCGCGGGCTCCGGGGCACCCGGGGCCACAGCCGCCTCCCTTCCCCCACCCGTAGGCAACGTGGCCTGGATGCACGTGCTGGTGGCGCGGGAGCTGGAGCGGCGAGCGGCACTCGTGGGCGGCCAGGTGTACTTCTGCTACGACGAGTCGCCCTATAAGAGCTACGAGGACTTCAACATGGAGTTCCTGGGCCCCTGCGGGCTGCGGCTGGTGGAAACCCGCCTGCTGGCGCCCTACTGGCTGCTCATGCTCCTGGCTGCTCTCAATGCCCTCCTGCAGTGGCTGCTGCGGCCGCTGCTTCTCTACGCGCCCCTGCTCAACCCCTACACGCTGGCCGTGGCCAACACCACCTTCACTGTGAGCACCGACAAGGCTCAGCGCCACTTCGGCTACGAGCCCCTGTTCTCGTGGGAGGACAGCCGGACCCGCACCATCCGCTGGGTGCGGGCCATGGAGGGTTCAGCCCAGTGACGGTGGAGCTAGGGCCTGGAGCATCCCTCCGGGTCTGGAGCCCTCAAACCCTGGAGGGGGGGGGGTGCGGGGGGGGGAAGGCTGCAGTCTGGAGCTGGAGCAGGGGTCTGGGGCCAGCCCGGCTGTCCCTACAGCTCTCCCCGTGTCGCATCCATGAGCCTTGAGTCAGCGTCCTCGTGCCTCTAAGTTCTAGGGCGGGGCTTTGGGACAGGCGTCTCTGCACTCTCAACCCAGGCCTGACGGCTGGTGGGCGAATGTCCGATGCCCCTGATGATCTCATCTGCCCCGTCCCATTTCTGGCTTTTCAAGCAGGAAGTGAGTAGGACTTCCACGGGCTTCATGCTGGCCTTCTGAGGTCCAGGCCCGGATTCGGGCCTCCATTCGGCGGGAAGATTCTTTCTGGCTCCTCCCACCACATTTGGCCCTCCTTGGGGGTCATAGTCCCGTTCTTTTAAAAATATTTATCACCTTTAGACAGCTCTCTCTTCTCTTCAACGAAGCCTAAGCAGATCTGCGCATTTTCCCTTCTTCTGCCCGCTCCACCCAAATTAGTTCCTACAATATTGTGCTGTACCTGGCCAAGCCCTGGATTAAAGCTCCCTATCCAAGCCTGTGTCCATCTACCTGTCCGGCTCCCCCCTCCTGCCTCCCACCCTGTCTCCCCCTCCCCACGGCGCCTGTCCCATGTGGGGACAGAAGGAAGTGAGCACACAGCACGCCCGCTGTTGGATTGGTTGCTATTTCTCCCGTCCCACGGGGCCCGACCCGGCCCGGGGTGGGGGTGGGGGGACTCTGGGGACAGGACATGCAGGGCGGGGTGGGGGGGGCAGAATTTTCCTGTGTTTTATCCATTTGCAACTTGGTCACCAATAGAGAGAGATGGGACTCTGAGGGCTAACAGGAGAGGGTGGCCTGGCTCTGGGCCCCCAGCCAGGCCCCAGGAGTCCTGTCCCCTCCGGAGAGGAGAGGGAAAGAGCTCTAGAAACCAACGGAGAAACAGAAGGGGCAAGGGCTCATGTCAGCAAACACGGCTACGTCACGTGACACGCCAGCGACACGGAAACACACGCCAACGCACACGGCTGCACAGCGGGCGGGGGGTGGGGAGCCGGGGGCCACCCATTTTGTCCTGTGCGGGGCGGGCTGGGGGGACAGGGCGAATGCATAGAACACATCATGTACACACGCTCAACGCGTGGCAAGAGCGTGCATCGCCTGACAGGCACATGGGATGGACACGCAGTGTGCTTTGTGAGAGGCAGGGCTGGGGGGGGAGGGGACGGGAAAGCAGCGAGGCCCGGCCAGGCCCAGGGCCACCCACGGGGCACACATGGGCTTGGGGGCCGCAGGTGCATGGAGGGAGAGCCGCACACACTCGTCCGAGAACATGCGTGACACCAGCCCCCAGACAACGGTCCAGGACACACACCGACACAGCAGCCGACAAGCGGCCGTCACATGATGTGGGGACTTGAAGACGCTGCCGCACAGCAGCCCCTCGGGGATCCTCCCAGAGACGTGGGCCTGACACCACTCACGGAGGCCACGGCAGCACTCCAGCCGCGGCTCCGCCCTCGCGCTCGTGGCCCCAGGGCTGTGGGAATTCCGGGAACACCGGGGCTGCAAGGCTGTCCTGGCGCGGCGGCAGGAAGGAAAAAGGGCGGGGGTGCCGGGGCCCGTTCTGATGTCGCCAAAGAAGGCTGACATGGGAGCACGAGGGCTGTAATTAGATGCCGGGGCAAACTTCCCGTCCTGCAGAAGGACATTCTTGGAAGGGACGGGCAGGCTCCCCTCCTCGAGAGAGCCCACCGTGGGGGCTGTAACGACCGGCCTCACACAGGCGGGGCTCAGACAGCTCAGGCAGGGAAGGGCTCAGCTACAAGAGCTGGGGGGGGCGGGGGGGGGTATTGTGTTCTGGAAGGCCACATCTGCACTGGCTCCCTGTCTCTGTGTCTCTCACACTCACACACACACATACACACACACTGCACAGGAAGCGGGACCCTGGGAAACAATCTGCACACACGTACGCGACCCCTTCACCCTGTGCACACGCACGCCCAGCCCCGGGCGTACACTCCCGTCCATGCGGGTCCTTGGCTCAGGCAGCTCCCGCCTGCCACCAGCCTCGCGGACCCACCCGTGCCTCGGGCAGGTGTGGTCCACGCAGCGAGGGAGGCGCTGGCCTTTTCCTCGCCCTCAGACACCCGGGCCCGTGCGTCACCTGTCTCCACCCGGGGCACGGGAGGGGGCGGGCAGGGTCCGGGACAGCCATGGCCAACATCTAGCAGGAGATGTGTCCGGGGGAGGGGCCCCGGGACTCAGCTCCCCTGGGGCGGTGGCTGCCACACCGGCCATCCCGGTAGGCCGGGAATGACAGTTCCAGTCCCGGAGGCAGAGCCCGGGCCATCCAAGGGGGTGCTGAAGACACACACTGGCCTCTCCCAGTTCTGAGGGAAACGTGTGCAAGGCGCGAATGCCCTCCTTTTCAATCTGTCCGGGGCAGCCCTGGACATGCCCCGCATCGGTACCATCTCCCACCAAGAGCCCTTCCAGGCGGCACCGGCGTGTGGGCAGCTCGGCCGCGTCGGCGGACATGGCCGCGCCCGGGGCTGGGGGGGCACCCGCGCGGGGCCTCCTCGGCCTGGGCACGTGTGAGCACACGGACGTATCCCCGCTCTCCCAGCTGCAGGGCTACCCTCTGGCAGAGACATAGAAAAGACTGGCACGTGGGCATGTGTGCACAGGGGCTCGGAGACCTGGCAGGGCAGGAAGCGCCAGTTGCACAGTGTTGGTGGAACGGTGTGTGGCCACACCAGATGCTGGTCAGCAGCTCTGGGGAGAGAGGGAGAGGGCAAATACAGCTGGATGAACAACCCTGGACGGGGCACACAGGTTTAAAGAAGCACACACGTGTGCATAGGATACACAGGCGGGCAGAAACACACTATGTAGAAAGCCTCACACTCACACACACACACACACACACACACACACATATTCTACATAGCACAGAAATACAGATTTTTTGTGCCCACCCAACACGGAGGGCTCCGTCCGAGGAGAAGACCTATCAACACTTGAAGCACATCCTTGACACACATGCACACGCACGCACGCACACGCCCACACACACGTACTCCTCACACTACCTGCTGGGAGAAGTGCACACGTACATACAGGCTGAGCTGGGTTACGGGTACGTGTATGCTTCCACTCGCCTTGGTTACACTCCACAGGCTCACAATGCACACACATGCGTGCACACACACACACACTCCCTGGGGTTTGCTCAACATCACACCGGGGTGTCTGCCATGGCCTCTGTGCACCTGGGCCGACCTGGATCGTCCGCGAATGTGAGTGTGAGCCCCCGAGCACTCACAGCCCGCCGTCTCTAGAGCAGGCACGGCGGAGGCGGGGGTCGTGGGAGGAAGTGCTGTTGTACCGGATCCACACACTCAAACACAGAATTCCATGTACACCGATGGCGTCCGTGGAGCTGTGGCCACACACACACACACACACACACACCTATTCACAGAAGACAGAGCGGGGCTTGGTGGGCTGCTGTGGTACCCCTGGCCACAGTCCACACAGGACAGCCCAGGTGAAGGGGGGAAGCTCAGACGACACACAGACTTGAGGTGGGGGGCCAGAAAGGTGATTTGGTGCTTCTACACACATCTACACACGGACACACACACACACACACACACACACACACGCTGGGGTGTCCACACGTCTTGAGCATGTGCCGGCGGCATGCATGTTGGTGTGCATGTGTAATCACGCCTGCTGCTATCTACGTGCGGGGCCGGGGGTGGTCCATGGCGGGGTGAGGTCCAGGGACTCCAGGGTCTGACAGGAGGTGGGGAAGGGGGGGCTGCCTGGGTCTGTCTTGGGGGTGAGCCTGGAGCAGGGGATGGAGTGAAAGGGGTGGTGGGGGTATTGCTCCCAATGTGGTGGGGGAAGGGTCTGGGAGAGACAGGGGTGGGGGGCCTACAAGCCCAGCGTCCCCCCAATGGATGACGCCAAGACCACCCCCAGCACCACACAGCAAATGATGATCATGATTTTCTTCTGCAGGCAGAAAGGGTTGACAGGGAAGAAGGACGAGAGAGACAGAGAGATAAAGAGAGACAGACAGATGGGGCAAAAGATGGGGGAGGAGGTGTGAGGGAAGAGAGGAGGGGAGAGAAAACAGAAAAAGGAAGAGGTCAGAGCCAGAGATCAGAGATAAGGCCTCCCTCTGGATTTCAACACTCAGGTCAGCCCTGGCCTGAACCTAGCCCCAAGCACTCCGCTCCAGCCCACCTGCCCCGCCTGCCTGTCCCCATCCACAGGCCTGCTCGCCTCCCCCAAGGCCAGCCTGTTCCCACCACCACCGCCCCCCCCGCCAGGCGCCGGCCCACTCGTCACCCCCCACCCTCTTACCCTCCGGGCCTTGCTCTGATATTTCACAGCTTTCTTGGTGTCGGACACAGCTCGCTCCACATAGTCCACGGAATGTTCCACGTTGTACTCGATGCGGTCAATCATCTCACCCTGCAGAGGAGATGTGCATAGGATGGGGTGGGGCCTGGGCTGGAGGAGGGGGCACCCCAGGGATCTGCAGGAGGCTCCTAGAAGGTGGGGGAGAGGCTGTACCTGGCTTTCCACGAGCATGGCCATGTCCACAAACATGTCATGCAGCTCTCGGATGCTGGTTTCCAGTTTGATGATCTCGTTGTGCCTCGTCTCGATCTCATTCAGTGCCTGCTTTGTCATCTGTGAGTCCATTTTGATCTAGGGCAATGGGGTGGGGGGCAGGAGGGGAGGAGCTGCAGAGCCCCCTTCACTCCCGTAGCAGTTTGGATTCCGAAGCCAGAGGGTCTGGGTTCAAATCTGACTGTCATTTACTAGCTCTAACTGTGGGCAAATTGTTTAACCTTTCTGGGCCTCAGTTTCCACACCTGGAAAAGGTGGATGATAGCAGTGCCCACCTCCCAGGGTCCTTGTGAACGGTAAGTGAGTTACTATGTATCCACCAATTAGAACAGCATCTGCCTGGTACACAGTGAGCACTAAAGAGAAGTTTGTTAAGTTACAAGAAATAGAAGTTGGCCTGAGCCCACCACCTCACCCAGGGCTTCCTCTAACACACACACACACACACACCCACACACACACCAGGGAAGCCCAGGGAAGAGCAATAGGGGGTGTAGAGTCACCATTAGTACTGGGGGCCCCTGTCTGGTCAAAGGCAGAGGACACAGCAGAGAAAGCAAATAGAAGCAGAGAAGGCCCAGATGAGAAGGCAGTGTGCCCACTCTGGAGCCCCCATGACATTAGGTGGGGGAGAAATAAAGAAATGCACCGCAGCCCTCAAGAGTCAGGGAGAGAGATTAACTCCAACCCACAATCAGATATTCCTGTCCCCCCCACACACACACCTGGCCTGAGCCAGGCCGCTCGCTTCCCAAACTGCTCACTGCTCAGACCTCATCAAGCCATTCCTCTGCTCTGAAACCCTCCAGGGCTCCCCACGATTCCTCCCTGCTCCCCCCCACCGCAGGCTGTACACCTCACTCTATCCGGGGCTCGTTCTCCCTTTCCGGCTTCATCTCCTACATATCCGCTAAGAGCCAAAATCATCCAGTGGCTGTTTGGCAAGTGGTCCTCTCTCCCTGTCTTTGTTCAATCTGTTCCCTTTCTCTAGTGGGCCTTTCGCCCAGCTCACCATGTCCAAATATTCCCTGTTTCTTAAAGCACAGCCCAATGCCACTTCCCCCAGGAAGCCCTCCCTGGCTCCAGTAGTTAACCACTACCTTAGAGCCTGTCTGCAGGATGCACAGCCCTCAGGCAAGATCCCGACCACCCTGCATTGTAACGATGGGTTTCCATTGTAATGATGGTGGGTTCATTGGCAGGGATCAGATCTGTCGTCTCAGAACCCATCAGGCTCCCCTCCGTTCTCAGACAGAAGCCTGGGCAGAGCTGTTTGGGAGGGCTCCAGGCTAACTGGCCCTAATCAATTTGCTCAAAGCTAATTTAACAAAGATCAGTTCTCTAAGTAACAGTTTGCTGAAAACTGCTAAACAGTCACTGAAGAGACTCGAGTTCTGGTCTAGAAATCTTAACCAGAGCCATTCTGCCATCAGAAGCAGAGACAGAACTGGGCAGGCCAAGGCAAAATATACAAAGAGAAAGAAGAACTACAGGGGGGGAAGCCCATCCACTCACATTTAAGATGACAAGGGCAGGGCAGGGCGTAAAACTTTAGTAAAACTAAAACTGGTATTTTTTAAAAAATTTCATAATGTAGGCAAGTTAGTCATTTGGTGAAATGACCTGCTTCAGTAGGAAGACGTCAGAGCCCTAAGTGACAGGAGACGGCGGATCTGAATCCTGGCTCTGAGGCCTTGGGCAAGTTATTTAACCTCTCTGGTGAATCTCTGGGTCAGATGTCCTCATTGGTGAAATCTGGCTCCCTCAGAGGCTGGTGGTGAGGACCGAGTGAGATAGCAGGCAAGTGTAAATATGTAAAAGTGCTTAGAACAGTGTCTGGCTACTCAAAATGCTGACCATTTTTATGGGGGTGCCTTCCTGCAGGCCCTGCTCCCATGGAAATCCCCAGCTCCAGGTCCTGACTTCCCACTGTTTGTGATTCCAGGGTGGACTTAGGACCTTAATTCAACCTCAGCTCGGGGAGGGAGGAGAAGTAAATGTTTTCCAAAGCCAGACCCACCCCCACCCGGGGCTCACATCATCCGTGAAGATGGCCAACTTCCCGCTCTCCAGCATGTCTTCCAGTTCTTCGTTCGTCGTGGTCCTTCCAGCTGTGGGAAGAAAGGCCTCCGTGCTCAGGGACTGGGCCAGTCTGGGGGCCTGAGGTGGTGGGATGGGGCAGAGACCCAGGAGCCCACCCTCCCACCCGGCCTTAGGCCTCCACGGAAGGCCCGGGGCAGCCACGGAAGAGCGCTGGGGCAAGCCTGGGAACTCTGCAGCGGGGCACACGCACTGATCTCCAGCTGCCGCTGGATCCGGTCCTTGCAGCGGTCCCGGTACTTGGACTGGGTCGCGTTATATTCGGTCATTACTTCCACGAACTTCCGGGACAGTGTGGAGTGCTAGGGTGGGGGTACAGACACATCAGGAGACCGGGACAGAGCGGGGCGAGAAGGCCAGTGGAGGGATGCAGTGGGGAGGAGAGGCTGAGCTGGCCTACGGCCCTTCTTCAGCTCGCGCCGCGATCCCAACCCCGGTCAAGTGCTCAGTCCCAGGACGCCCCCGCCCCCGCGCCCGGCCCCCCCCCCCCAAACCCCCTAGCGTGCCGCGGCCCCGCCAAACGCGCGGAGATATGGCCCGGCCCCGCCCCCCGCCAGAACCCCGCCCAGGCGCCTCCTTGGCCACGCCCCGCGCCCTGCTCCGCTCTGGCCCGCCCACTCTCCTCTCGCGGCTCCCTCCCGGGCTCCTTTCCCAGTCCGATCCGATCCGGTCCGGTCCCCGCCCCGCCAGGCCGCGGCCTCCTACCTGGGTCTTGCGGATGCGCAGGTCCGCGGAGGAACGGTTCAGCCCCTCCTCTTGTTCAATGCTTTGTTCGATTGCTGCGGGAGAGAGGGTGCAGTGACCGGCCGGGAGACCCGGGGCCTGTGGGGCGGGGGTCCGGGACGTGGGAAGGGTCGACACCCCGAGGAAGGCCCCGGGCCTGTGAAGAGATGTCACACCCATGGCAGACAGTAAAGGATCCAGGGTGCGGGTGAATAGAGGACAGGCGTTTCAGGGGGAGGGGAGATGAGGGTCGGTGGGTCACCAGGCAGAAAGGGGCTACTTGTTCTGGCGGAAGGGTTGGGTCTTAGAAAGTCCCACAGATGTAACTCCTGCTTGACCCCACGGGGGTCTCCAGTACGTGGGGAACTCTCCACTTCCTACAGCCTCTGGAAAGAGGGCAGGAACCCATCCTGCGGTTTTCCTGGCGGAAGGCAGGCACTTCCAGATGGGTCAGGTTCTAGTGGCCTGCCTTTTTCTTGGAAAATTCTACGCGGAGGGAGGGATGTCCGCCAAAAAATAGCTCTCCCCCCCAGCCCTGGAAGGTGATCTCTGTTCCGGGAATTCCCACGTCTAAAGGATGTTCTGGAAAAGCGCACAGATTAACTGGGATTCCTGCTTCTGGATCATGCACTCCTGACATCTATCCTTCAGATTTTCTAAAAAAAGAGCTTGCCTGCGATAAGATCTACAGTGCTCTGAAAATGCAGCAGGGATGAATCACCAGGCCCTCCAGACCTGGAAGGGCCTCCAGGCCATTCTTGAGAACATCACTTCTTTGTTCTGCTGGCAGCGGGAAAAGTTGGGGGCTGAAAAGCACCCCAACGCTCCCCTGCCAGCAATGGTGGGCACAGTGACCGAGTGATACCTGGCCCACCTGCTGCAGGAAAGGCCAGGAAGGCACAGCACACCCAGGGAGGTCGCAACCTCTGGCCCCTACGGGGACCCTGTCGTCAGACTTGGGGCTGGAGCCAAACCCTGTAGTGGAAGGTCCTTTAGAGGGTCTCATTGACTTCTTACAAGAATCCTGAGAGTTCAGTGGTATCAGCCCATGGATCACACTAGAACCTGAGGTTCAACTGGGGAAAACGACTCACTTAAGGTCACACACAAAGCCTGAGCTCATGCCACCAAATAGCTGGAGAAAGATGGGGGAGAAGAGAATCTTCTCTCTTTTTCTGGAGGTCTGGAAGGTCAGCTTCTCTATGTCACTGCTACTTTTCCTAGCTTCCTTCTTGGTCTGTTCCCGGACTCCTAATCCGTGGAGCCCACCTCATGGTCTTACAGAGAGTGTTAAGGTCAGAGCTCGGTGGGCCCAAAGAAGTCTTTAAGCTCAGGGATTTTTAAACGGTGTTCCATGGAACCCTGCTTCTGGGAAAGAACCTCAGGGGCTGTTGCTGGGAGTAAAGGGGAGACCAGCTAGGTAGGGCCCTGGGCCTCCCAACCCCAGTTCAGCCAGAACAGCCTGTCTTTTATGTATTGTATATATTGGAGTTCTTTGTAAGATTTCATTTAAGGAAAAAAAAAATTTGCTACCCCTTGAAAAAAAAAGCCTGCTTTGAAGTTGCTTCTGTTTTTCTTACTGTGCCAGTGAGGAAGCCGAGGGGAGGAATGAGTTGATGATGGAAGTTGTCCAGAATTGAGTTGATGATGGAAGTTGAACTCCCTCTGCCTGGATTTGTACTTAATGTGCTCCCAGTTTAAGTCATTTTCCTTTCCAGGATACAAGTGTAGAAGGCTTATTTTTACAGATCAGGACTGGAGGCTCACACATGACCTCCCACTGAGTCCGGGAAGTCCCTGTTCTCAACTCTCTGGACCCAGGTCGGTGTGTCCAAGGCCAGGTACCTAACATGGTACCTTTTCCCCAATGCCCCGCAGTGGGCCTCAGACAAAGTACGTGCTTGGCAAATGTTTTCGGATGCTGAATCTACCACATCACGGTAACGCTGCTATTCCCCTGGCACCGGCAGACAAGGAGGTTCCCAACCCACAGTGCTTTGGGGGAAGGTGGTTATTACCAGCACCCAAGTCCTTAAATTAGAGTGAATACATAAGGATTTGGCAGGTCCCTCCTGAAAGCTTGCCAACTCCTGATGTCCGCCACACAGTCCAATCTGTCCTGAGCCGAGGATACCAGTTCAGAAGCATTTGCTGAGCCCACCTACTGGGTGCTTAGCACTATGCCCGGCACCTGTTCTGGAGAAATAAGGATTTAATGAAACTGAAGCCACTTGGAAGACTCTCTTTTCTGGTGGACCTTCATGCTGGTGGATCCAGCAGCGCTCAGACGCAACTTGGGCAGAAACCCTCCTCTCCCTCATTTCTTTGCCATGTATCTTTCTCCAAAGAATCTGGAGCAAGGGGCGGGGGGCGGGGGGGGAATCTGGGGTTTTGTGCTTTCTCACTGTTTAGGAATCTGGGTCCTGGAAATCTGTAGACACTCCTTACAGAAAGACATGTTTGGTCTAATGAGGGCAGAGTTGTTTTTCTCCTTAGTCTGGGGATTGCATTCCTCACCTTTCAACTTGGACCGAACCTTGTTGGCTGTCTTCTTGATGTCTGCAGTGAGGTCCTCCAGCTCCTGTTTGGTCTCTGAGGGGAGAGCCAGAGCAGATGAGAAGTCTGGATGGGAGCCCAGACCCCCTCTCCTCCCTCCCCCCACGCACACTGTCCGCCCCCATCCCCCTCGCAGCTGCCCAGCAGCGGTACTCACTCTCATCTGGGTTGGGGGCGGCCAGGATGGCACTATGCTGTTTTTTCACTTGCTCCACATCCTCTGACAGCTTCTCAATGCAGCCCCGGATCTCTTCCACCTGGGGCAGCAAATCAGCTGTGCCCAGCCAAGTCGCTGAGCCAGGCAAGGGGCCCTGAGGGCTTAGTCAGGGTTCGGGTAAATGGGCCAGAGCCGAGGGATGGGTAAAAGGCCAAGAGGGGGTAGGAGTGGAGAGCAGGGGTGGGAACAGGGCGAAGGGAGTCGTTGGCCGGGGGCCAGCTTCTGGGTCTGGGAGCACTGGAAGCTCCGTTACCTGTTCAAAGAACTCGTCCATGAAGTGGTCCCGATCCACATGGACCACCTCCTCTTCATCATCACTGTCTTTCGCCTGGGAGGCAAAGAAAGGCAGAATCCTACCCTGAGTCGGATGCTCCCAGCTCTAGGCTCAGAGCAGGGGTCTGAGGAGGTGTCATCTGCAGGGGGCAGGTCATTCGCAGGGCAAATGCAAGGGCCCCAAGCGGTCCGAATGAACACCGGAAATCTTGTGGAACAGGGTCCCGGAGGCCAGGCACCCGAGGTGCCCAAAGGACACGTTGGAGGGAATTAGCAGAAGGCACCCTTTCAAGGGTGGAAGTGGACCTGAGAATGCAGTCACCCTGGAGGTGGGTGACACCCAGGACAACTGCCATTAACCGGTCTCGTCCCCACCAGCTAAATGTCAGCCTTGCAGGAACCGGCTCTGGGCTCCCGGGAGGGGTCTGGAGTGGAGGCCCAGGAGGCTGACCCTGGCCGCTGTCTCCCCGGCCGCTCCTGTCCAGGCCTCACTTTGCTCCCTTTCTCTTCCCCTCCAGCCTCCACCCAACCGGCCACGTCCCCTGTGCAAGGTCACTTCACTGGTAGCGGCGGGCGCCGAGCTGAGCAAGCACCATCAAGCCCGGGGGGGCTGGAGGAGAGACACAGGCAGCAGCCCGACCCCCCTGGCTCCCCGCGCCTGCCTCCTCCCGCCTGCTTTCACCCCCTCCGCTGCTCTGCCCCTCTCGTGTATTCACTTGCTTTCATCCAGCCTCTCCCAACTTCACACCCACCTACTCTCACTTGCCTGGATTTCCCAGTTGCAACCTGCTGCGGCTCAGCCCTCCGCCCCCCGGGCTCAGAGACACAAAGGGATTTACCCACCCACACCGCCACCGCCAGACAGACCAGTGACACAGACAGAAGGGCTGACACACAAGGCACACAGAAATAGGCCCACTGACACCCACGCGGAGATACACTGACACGCTGACGTTCACCCACACTCGGCCCCACGGCAAAGCTGCCTGTTGCCCTGCGTGGCCCCACAGATGTGTCCCTGTGCCCCCAGGGACATTCGAGAGGGCCCTGTGGGCCTGTTCTCCCGGGCTCCCCGAGCCTCAGGCCTGCACACTCATTCAGGGCCAGGTAAGAAGACGGGGGCGGACTGGGCTGCCCAGGGCTGCACGCTCCGGACTTGAGGCTCTTCTCCACTTGGGGCAGAAGTCAGAGAACAAAAGCTGAGCCCGGCAAGCTTAATTAACGTGCGGAGCCCTCATCAGCCCCAGTGGACATTTAAACAGAGTTCAGCCTGACTTCCAGAAAGAACCTATAGCCCAAACAGGACGGAATCGGACTACCGGAGCCTGAATGGTATCCAGACGGGATCCGAAAGTGTCCACCTGGAGCCTAGCCCGCTGGGATCTAAAGAGAGGAGCTCCCATGGAACCTCGACAGGGTCCGAGCAGATCGCAGACAGGACCTGCCCGAAACCAGACAGGCTCAGCCCCAGCTAGACTCGGGCAGACGGATCCCACCAGACAGCTCAGATCGAACCTAGACAGAGCCAGATGGGACCGAGATGCAATCTAGGCAGCCAAGTGAACTCGGAATCAGCAGAGCCCCGAGAGCCCCAGGAGGAGCCTGCAAGCCTGCGGGAGCCCTCTAGCTGCACGCTCTCGATGCCCCCCCAGCTTCCTGCCCAAACGGAACGCGGGGGATTCTCCCCGCAGACGCTGGGTCCCACCGTACCGCAGAAAATGTATTCAGCACTTCCATTTAATTTCCACAATCCCAAACATCCACTGGGAAAGGGAGGCTCCTCTGTCTCTGCCCACAGCTGCCCTCGGAAGGAGAGATGGCACAGGCGGGGCTTGGGTATTCTGAGAGGGCCTCCGGCTTCTCAAGTCTCCACCAGACCCAGGGCTAAGCCGATAGACCTTGGCCCCCAGAGGCTCTGGGAGGCTCAGCTCATCTCGGAAGACCCTGATGCCTTGTCCTCAAGCCAGCTGCCCCACGGGGTCTCCTTCCCCTAGAGCCAAAGCCGTTCCTCTGCCCCTTCTCTGACTTCGGCCCCCTGCCCAGCTGCCCACAGGTCATGGGGCGTCTCTCTGGTCTGGGTGCCTGGGAACTTTCCTGTTCTCCACCTCTTCCCCAGGCTGACTTTCGACTTTCTAAAGTTTAATTTCCCTCTCTCTCTCCTGTTTGTCCCCAGAGCCAAGTTCCCTTAGATTCTGCCCCGGGGCATCCCTGGCTGCCTGTTTACTTGTCCTTGAGAGAGGAAGAAAGGTAGAGGCCCAAGTATGACTTATTTGGTATAATAATTACAGGGAGCTGAGAGCTAATAATCCTCTACAGTTCACCAACACTTTTACATCTCTAATCCCTTTTGATCCTCACCACACAGCCCTGAAAGGAAAGCCCGAGCAAATATCATTGTCCCCATTTCACAGATGAGGGAACGGGAGGTCAGAGGGAGGAAAGGGAAAGTGACCTGTCCAAGGGCGCCTAGGCTGAATGGGCTGGAAATTACAAGCATCTATGATAGACTCCCTCACAGCCCCTTCTAAGGCTCGAGGCCAGGCCACCTCCTTCCAGGGGCTCTGCCACAGCTGTTTTCCTCTCAGCTCAGCTCCTGCTAAGGCCCCATCTGGTTGGGCTCCGTGCCCTGTAATCCTAGGAAAATATCTTTTAACAGCATCTTCGGGGCGCCTGGGTGGCTCAGTCAGTTGAGCAGCTGCCTTCGGCTCAGGTCATGATCCCAGGGTCCTGGGATCAAGCCCTGCGTCGGGCTCCCTGCTCAACGGGAAGCCTGCTTCTCCCTCTCTCTCTGCCCCTTTGCCCCTCTCCCCCTGTTCGTGTTCTCTCTCTCTCAAATAAATAAATAAAAATCTTAAAAAAAAAAAACCCAGCATCTTCTACATGGGTCTTACATCCTCGTTATCTCATTGAATCTTTCTTTAAACCCTATAAGGACCACTGGGCAGCATAATTATAATTACGGCAAACATTTACATACATGTGATCATGAGCTGGGCACCGTTCTATGCCCTTTGTATATATCTGTCCATTTAATTCTTACAAAAGCCTCCTGAGGTAGGTATTATTATAGCTCCCTTTTATAGATGGGGAAACTGAGGCACAGAGTGGCTAAAGAACTTGCCCAGGCTAGCAGCTACAAGGCCACACGATTTCTGCCTTCTGGGCTTCAGCCTCTGCCTTGGCCAAACAGCAATAACGTTTGCCCAAATGCTGGGTAGGTGGAGGCAATGAAACCAGGCAGGAAAAATGCCTAATGCTACCAGAAAGACGCAGTGTTTAGTGAGGGTTGGCTAGGACCCCCTGCCCCTCCCGTGTTACAGATGAGGAAACAGGCTCAGAGAGGTTGCCTGACCTGCTGAAGGTTTCACAGCAAAGCGGGCCAGAGGTGGGACCTGAACTGCCTAGTGCTTAATCCCAGGCTTCCCCTCCGCAACCGTCCCGCTCTGCCTGTCCCCAGTACTGCTGAACTCCTGTGGCCGGGAGAGAAAGCCAGGAAGACGGGCCAGGCTGCAGGAAGAGCCCAGGTAGAAAGCCAGGCGTTCTACCTCCCCTCGCCCTGCTCTGTGATCTGCCGAGGCAAATCTCAGCCCTTCTCTGCGCCCCAGATCGTCTACGGAAAAGGCAGGCCGGTGCACCAAGGGCCCTCACTGCTCTGAGGGGTGCACATTTAATAATGAGCGCGGCCTCCATTTCCGGAAGAAGCTGGCCAGCCTAAAAGAACGAAGGCTGTGGGCAAACGAGATCACCCAGAAAAAGATGATCATATGCCCCCGATCCACTTTATGGACAATTCAAGCCTCAGTTTCCCCATGTGCAAAATGAAGAAGATAAGAAATCTAACACGTGTGTACTGATTACAGTGAGCTGGGCCCTGTGACAAGGGCTTTGTGTGTCTCCTTTAACCCTTATAAGCGCTCCATGAAGCAGATACTATTCTTATGCCCACTTGACAGAGGAGGAAACTGAGGCATGGAGCGATTAAGTGACTTGCCCAAGATGACAGAGCAGGCGCTGTATGGGGCGCTGACAGGGTGGCACCTGGGTTCGAACCCAGGCCCTCTGCTCTCCCTGCTCACCAGCTCATCAAGCGCTTGAGAGAATGACATGAGAGACTGCAGGGGTCCCGGGCACTTGTGGCTCCGCCTGGGCGTCGGGGGCGTCAGATCCAAGCCTCCAGCTGCAGTCTTTCCCATCAGAGATACCAGGGGCCCTCGGGCGCGCCGGTGCGGGGGGACAACACAGACAGATGTGTGGATGGAAAGAGAGGGACGCAGTGAGCCAGCAAGTCAGGGACCAGAGACAGCTGGTGAGAAGGTGACTAACACAGCGGCAGAAAGAGCCTGGTGTTGGGTGACAGAAGAGTCAGAGAGTGTGTGTGTGTGTGTGTGTAAACACACGTGCGCACAGCACACACGTGCTCACATGTTCTCCTCGGGGGCGCAAGCGTCATCTGATCTGGAGGCAGGAGCCTCTTTCCGCCGCACCCCTGCTCCTGCCCATCTGTCTCCCTGACTGGGCCTTTCCGCCCTCCCACCCCCACCTTGCCAGTCTGCCCTCCCTCCTTACCCACCTACTCCCTTCCTCGTCCTCCCTCTGCCCCACTGAGTCATTCATTCACCTGGCGGAGAGGCATGAGCTGAGCCAAGCTCTCTGGCTGCTTCTGAGAACACAGTGGTGGACAAGACAGGACGCAGCTCCTGCCTCCAAGTAGCTGAGGGAGGGGGAGAACCAACAAGACCGTTTGGGTCTGTGCTAACTAGCAGGGGGGAGATGGACCCGACGTGAGACAGAGAAGCGGCCATCAGGGGTGTCCCTTTACAGGATGGTCAGGGAGGGCCGTTCCGGGGGTGGGTGACATTTGCTGACACAGAATTTAAGGCGGAGGGGACAACGGTCCAGGTGGAAGGAAGAGCATTCGAAACAGAGGGACCAGCAAGGGCCAAGGCCCCGAAGCAGGGCTGAACTCGGTGGGTTTGCGATGGCAGAAAGGAGCCCTGCGCAGCTGGGGGACAACAGCCCGTCACCGGGGCTCTGCCGGGCCCTGCGCACTCACGCAGGTCGCCCCTCCCTGCTGTCATTCAGGGGTACCATTTAAAGCCCTCTCTGTGCCTCGCCCATACCTGAGTGCTACCCAGATGACTCAGTCCCTGCCTTCAGGTGCGTGGCTTGTCCCATAACAGCCCCCATGCCCACCCGGCCTCAAATTCCAGCCTCCCTCACTACGGGCCTCACCTTCCCCACCCCCCAGGCCACTGCACAGTCCACAACACGACCCCACACGCTTCCCTCTCTCCCCAATCCGCCTCTCTGCCCCACCTGCTCCCCCTTCTCTCCTCTTGAGCCCCGTCCCTGGCCCCGCCCCTTGGGCCCTGGGACACCAATCCGGCCAATGAACTCCAGCCCAGCACCTCCCAGCTCGTGCCCAGAGGTCCTTGGTGAACTGGAAAACAGAAAACCCTGTTTCAACACCAGCTCTGCCATTACCAGCTGTATGACCTTGGTCAGGTTGCCTCTCTGGCCCTCAATCTACTCCAGAATAAATTAGGGGTCACATCCTGCCCATCCCAGGGGGCTGATGTGAGGTTCAAGGGGAAAAAGCAAGTCAGCTGTAGAATAACAAACACTCAAGGGCACTACTGTGCCCAGGCTCCTTCTGGACACTTTTTGCCTATTACCTAGTTTCAATCCTTAGGACAACCCTGCGAACAGGTACTATTATTATTCTCAATTCACACGTGAAGAAACTAAGGACCAGAGAGGTTAAGAAACTCACCCAAGGTCACACAGGAAGTAGCAAAGCTAGGATTTGAACCCAGACAGTCTGACTCCAGTCTCTGTGCCCTCACCGGCTATGGGATAAACAGATCTGAGAACCCCTGGGGAACTCTAAAGTACTGCTGGAAAGATATTCAGCTCCCTTGAGCTGACGTCCCCTCCCGCCACTGCCCCCCATCCCTCTCAGCATCTCAGAGACCTCTTTAGCAGGCCTCTCCCCTACCCTGCCTGGTCTCTTCTGCCTCCCAGTTTCCTCGCTCTCAACTTTGGTGGGGAGACCCTTGCACTCCTTGCATCTGGCAGCTTCTTTCCGCCCTACCCATCCCCTCCCAAACTGCCAGTCTCCCTGAGCTGTGACTAACACCAGAGCCATTTACCCAGACCCCTTTACCCCTCCACACCACCTCCCACCTCCCCACCTGACTGCCCACCCCCTGCAGCCCCAGCAGCCAGAACTCCTTGCCTCTGGGCGGAGGGGCTCCCTGATCCACTTGGATGAGGATGCCATGCCCTGCCCCCCCATCTTAGTCTTAGGGTTTTCCCTCCCTCTCTCTCTAATTATACCACAATTTTGCCACCACCTCACCTCAAACCGCTTTCCCTTTCTCTGGGTTTTGGAGTCATGGGATAGTGTTGGCAGCAGGGGATCTGGGTTCAAATTTGCATTCCTGACTTGAGAGCTGGGTGACCTTGGGCACGTTATTTAACCACTCTGGGCCTCAGTTTCCTCAGCTATAAGATGAGGTAGTCTCTCAGTCTACATACCTTACCAGGAGGTCAGTGAGGGGCTAATGAGATTATGGATGGCAGCCCGCTTTGAAAACTGCCTGGTGAAAGAAGGGGAGTTTAGAGCACGGTGCTGGAGCCAGCCCGCCTGCCTGCCTTTTCCTGGCTCTGTGACCGATCAAGTTACTCAACCTCTCTGGGCCTCAATTTCCTTACCTACAAAATGGGATCATACTAGTACCAGGGTTGAGGTGAGGACCAAAATGAGTAAATATGAATAAAATGCTTAGGACAGTTTCTGACTTTAGAGGGTTGATTATTTTTATTATTGTCACTTAGCGGATGCCTGGCCCCCATATTCAGTGAAAGTTGAATACAGAAACCTTGAAAATTCCCTTTCAACCACCAGTTTCTTCTTCCTTCCCATTTGCCAACATATCTTTCCCCGGAGACAACAACAGTCACTTTATCTTCCAGCCCCTTCCTCCTATCTTTCTGTAGCCTGGTTTCCCACGCCCATATCCCGGGGGCTCTCCAAAGACGGGGCTTTCTACCCCGAGTGTGGAGACTTCTGTTTCAAAGATCAAAAAAGCAGAGACCCATGTCAACTTGCCAGACTGGGAACCCAGGTTCCAGTCTGATCCTCCCACCCACTTGCTTGGTGACCTTGGGCAAGCTCCTGCTATCTCCACACCTCAGCTTCCTCATCTGTCAAATGGGGTAATAACCCTGGGAGCGGGGAACAACCAACAGGCTCCTCCTGGCAGAGACCCAGTGCATCAGGATACATCACGGCTGGGGCTAGTACTTCATGGACATAACACCACAGGCCCTGAGCAAACAGCAGGCAGGCAGCTTCGCCTCCTCGGCCCCCAGGTCATCCCCACAAATGCCCCAGCGTTCTCCCGACCCTAGAAACCATTCTCATCAAACCCCCACTGGCCAGCCCCTCCAACTGGCAGCCTCCACTGCGGACATCAGCGCCTCCCTCCTCCCCCCTGTCACCCGAACACAAACTGCCTGGCCAGACTCCGGAGCTGGGCCTCTTCAGGCCTGCAAACCAGGGGCCCACCTCGACCTGCCCCTGCCCCACTTCCCCCCAGCAGAGCACACTCCATGTCACACAACCCAATTCCATGGCCCTGTGCATGGAGCCTCCTCCCCCTCTCCTCTGCAACCCATCTCCCACCTCTGGGGTCACCCCATCTCAAGCCCTGGCCCTCTGGCTGTCTCCTGAGGCCACCCCTTCCCTCCTTGTCTCTGAGAGGCGCCCCCTCCCCACAGGGAGCAACACACGCGTGTGCACACACACACACACACTTCAGTCACTGCCAGGTGTTGGCATCTCTGTCCCAACCTGTGTCCTTCCCCCTAGCACCCCCAAACCTTGGTCCCGCAAGACTCAGCCTGGCCCAGTAACCGCCCCCATCTTTCCAATTCCGCAAATCTGCCCTGGGGATGACAGTACCCTCCAGTTCTCTCCTGATATTCACTCTCTCCCATCCCCGGATTAGACCCTCGGAGCCCTCCTGGGAATGTGGGCACGCAAAGCCCCTGAAATCTCTCCTGCCCCCTTGAGCCTTAATGGCCTCCAACCTCTTCCAGCCACTGTCCCCAGAATGCAGGTTCATTGGAGACATCAGGTGCCTCCAGATTCTGGGGTGCCCCTACCACCAGCCTCCAGTCCCATCATTTGCCCCCATGTCCCAGCACCTCCCCCCACTCCACCCCCACGCGCTCCCCCGATATTGGGGTCCCGCCCCCCCTTTCCCCCCACCCCCAAGCTCACACTCCGCAGCTCCTGAGTCCGATCCTTCATCCTGCGACGGCTCCTTCTCCTCCTCCTCCTCGTCCTCCTCCTGCCTCCGCTCCCTGCCTCCTGCCTCGGTGCGGGAGGCCGGAGTCTGGGGGCGCCGGGGGGCACCCGAGCCGCTGGGGGGGGGCCCGCGGGCGGGGGCGGGGCCGGGGGCGGCGGGCCGAGGGCCGGGCAGGGGCAGGGGCCTGGGCCGGGCTCGGCTCTGCCGGGGCTGCGGTGGCGATGCGGCTGCGGCACAGGCTCGGATGGAGGGATGCGGGAGCCGAAGCGCGGGGGAGGGGGGCGGAGGGAGGTAAGGAGGAAGGGAGGGAGGGGGGAGCCGGGAGGGGGCGGGGAGCAGGGGGCATGCGCAGCGCCGGGGGCTGGGGGCGCCTGGGGCTTGTAGTCCGGCTGAGGGTGGGGGGGGGGTCCGGGGAGGGGGAGTGCAGAGGCCTAGAGGCGGGTGGGGAAGGGCAGAGCCGGAGAAGGAGGGAGAGATTGGCCGAGAGACCGAGGAGCTGCGGCGGGAGGCAGCGAGCTGCTGGGTTGGGGGTGGGGGGGACGGCAGAAAGGGGGTAAGGGCGTGAATTCAGGGAAGGGGTGCTGTGGGAGGGGAGGGGGTGCTGTGGATCCCTTTACACCAGGAGATCTAGGGAGATTTTGTGTTTGGTGTCGAGTATCTGTGTGAGCCTGTGCACGACCACCTCTGTGTGTGTATCCCTGCAGGGGGTTCTTTGGACACTAGAAATAGCAAAACTGACCCTCTAGGTGGCTTTTGTGATGCAAGGAATCAGCCAAGCCTGAGAAGGACAGGGACTTGTTTGTTTTGGGGTTTATTTTGCACAGCCTTCCCCACTCTAACCGTGACGATCTCCCGGCAGCGATGGGTCTCAGAGCTCTGCTTGTCTACCTCCGGGGACAGGGGGCTCACTACCTTTCCAGACCTCTTGGCTTATCTTTACAGGGCTCTGACTGTTGAAAAGGAAATTCGTCCCCATTGGGAAGGGAATGCTGGTACACCGAAGGATCCAAGTACCCGCCGTCCTTCTCCTTGATGCCCACCTCTCCTCTCCCCATCTCCATATTTTAACATCACATCAACTATTCCAACCCTGCAATGGGGCTTTCGCCCCTGACAGGCCTTGAACCTGCTTCTGCCAACTTACCCGTTGACCTCCTTGGTGCCAAATCCATCGGCCACTGGTCAGGCCTCACCCTTCATGATCTTTCAGCGACATACGACCCTAATGACCTCTGTCTTCTTGAAACCCTCCCCTCCTTGTCTCCCAGCCTGCCTCCTGCCTCCCTTCCCCTCTCCCCCACCCCCAGCCTCTGAATGTTGTTTTCCAGCCTCCTTCCAGATCCATCCTTTCTCCCACAACCCCTCTATATCAGGGTTCCCTGGGCCCCACCCTGCGTTGTCTCTCTCTCTCTCTTTTTTTTTTTTTTAAAGATTTTACTTATTTATTTGACAGAGAGAGACACAGACAGAGAAAGGGAACACAAGCAGGGGGAGTGGGAGAGGGAGAAGCAGGCTTCCCGCGGAGCAGGGAGCCCGATGTGGGGCTCGACCCTAGGACCCTGGGATCATGACCTGAGCCGAAGGCAGACGCTTAACGACTGAGCCACCCAGGCGCCCCTTCTCTTCTTTCTTTATCCTCTCGCTTCCCAGGGTCAACTGCACCTACCTGCCCAAGGTCCCCACATCTATACCTGCAAGTCAGATCCTCCTCCTCAAAGGCAGCAGCTACCCGGAACCTGAGCCCTGAGCTGGGCTCCGACAACAGAGGCAAAAGATGTCATCAGAGACACGAGTAAATCCGTAACTATAGTGAGCGAGGCCAGGGCTTTGATGGAACTTCCAAGACTGTGGTGGCCTTGCCTTCTCCTCCCAAAGCTGTGTTCTCCATCAGAGATAGCATCTCATCAGCCAGTCACTCAAAGCAGATGGAAACCTGACCTTGACTCCCTCACCCATCCCCATAATTCTGCCATGTTCTGAGCGTCCGCTGTGTCCTAGGTGCCATGCTGAGTAGCTCCTAGAATCTTCCCAACGGAGCTGCTACTGCCATGATCCCAAGTGCACAGATCAGGAAACTGAGGCTTGGAATGCTTGAGTAATGGACCTAAGTTCACAAGGTTAGTAGAGGACAGGGCTGGGGCTCTCACAGGCAGCCTTTGATTACAAAGCTTATTCTTGTAAAACCACAGTGTTAAAGCTTCTCCCTGAACTGCCAAACCCAGAGCTGCCTCCTGGGTCCTCTCCCTCCTCACCACCTCGGGTCAGTCTAGGCCCTCATTGGCTTTCACCGGGAGCATCACAAGAGCCTCCTCTCTGGTCCCCCCACCTGCAGCCCTTTCCCCGAATGTCCCATTTTCTCCCCAGGTGTTAGTGTGATTGTCCCCTAAACAAATGTGGTAATATCAGTCCCCTGCACCAACGACTCCGCCCGCCAGGCCATGGCCTCCCGGATTACACTCAGTAGCTGCTCTGGCATTTGAATCCCACCACCCTCACCTCATCTCTCCTACCACTTCCCTCCCTGGGCCGCAGACCCCAAGCCTTAACCACACCACGGGATCCCAGACCCTGGACACCCCGGAGCCTTTCACCGTGCCATCTCCCCTCTGCCCAGGACTCTGTCTTGCCCCTTCTTGGATAGTCAGACTTACCACCCTTCAGGCCTCTCCCAGCAGTCTAGGCAAACAACCTCAGGAGGTGTGGGCTGAGTCAGCTTCTCCATGAGACCAGACTGAGCCTGACTCATGTCTGCTTCTCTCCAGCAACCAAGGTCAGGCGCAAAGCAGATGTTCACTAAAAATCTCAATGAATAAATGAATGAATGAATGGCGTATTCCTTCACACCCTTACCCAGGCATAAGGACAAAGGAAATAAGTTCCACGAAGGCAGGGACTTTTGTGTGTTTTGTTCATGGCTGGTTCTCCAATGGCACGTGGGCACCCAGCACATAGAAGGTGCCCAAATATTTGTGAAATAAAGGAATGAGTGAAAGGTGTGCATCTCAAATCTGGCTGCAGCTCCAAAGGTGGATGCAGGAACATGCAATGTGGTAACAGTCGTAATTCCTCTCATTGTTCAGAGATTCTTAAAGTCCACCCAATAACCCTATGAGATGGGTCGCCTGCACCATGCCCCAGCCTCCTGCGCCGTCTCCCAGCCTGACTGGCCTTTCTAAAGCATCAGGACGACCAGTCCAGCCCCTGCTCGGAAGGCTTCCCCACGTTCCCGCTGTCCGTGAGATAAAGCCCAGACCTTCTACCCTGCCTTCCCCCTTCAGCACACGCCACCATCACTCATGTACTCCGATTCCAGTGACACGCTAGTCCCCGCATTTCCCCACCCCATGCTTTTCCTCATGTTCCTCCCGACTCCTGGAACACCCCTTCCCTCTCACATCCCGAAGCCCCACTCCTACCCTTCCCTCCAGTTTAGCTGCTCAGTCTTTCTTGACCCTTCTGAAGATGGAGGGGAAAGCTGGCTAAATATGCAGATTACCAGGCTCTTCCCTGGAAATTCTGATTTGGTAGATCTGTGTTGCAGCTCAGGAACCTGGGTTTTGAGCAACTACCTCTAGAAATTCTTAGGTTTAGTCAAGTTTGGGAACAACAGTGTATCTAGGCAGGGCCAAGGCTATGTTATGCTACGTAACAAACATCCCCCGGATCTCAGTGATTTAATGCGACCAAGGCTTATTTTTGCAGTGCGCTTGGGTTATTCCTGTCCTTCAAGGAGGATTCAGTACTTCAGGTGGAGAAATTTCCACATAGCTTATCAGCCCAGTGGACTCTGAGGGCCTCATGTTCAAGGACCCCATCTGATTAATCTCTGCCTCCCCATGGTACCTGGCACAGGACCCATCTCTCACACCTGCTGTGCTCAGGAACAGAAGAATGAATACCCATTTGACCTATTCATCCATTAACCAGTGAGTATTTATGGAGACCCCACTATTTATGGAGTATTTATGGAGACCCTCCTCCTTGTGGCAAGACTATGCTGTGGTGCTTCAGGTAGAGTGGTGAGCAAAACAAACATCAACCTGTCCATTTCCATGGAGCCAGTAACCTAATTTCTCTAAGTCCTAGGTCCCAAATCTGTAAAATGGGCCATAAGATTCACCACCACCTCCCTCCCCAAGGCACAGTGTGAGGATTTACTGAGAAAACAGGCATGGAAGCCATCTGTAACTAGAAAATCTGAATTCAAGCAGATGTGAAAGAACATTGTTGTCCTGTTCTTCCACCCCTCACATCCGGCTTTCAGGTTTTATTCATCACAGCCCCGGAATTCGGCCGCACAGCCTTCTCCCTATTTCCACTGCCTATTCGAACCATCACGAACCTGTAAAATGAACATAATGTCAATAACACGGATACTAGTAGTGATGGTAATAGTTAAATCTCACATGGTGCCGATCACGTGCTGGGCCCTGTTTTATGTGTATTATTCGTATGATTTAATCTTCACAACAGCCATCTAAGGTTACTGTCACTATCTCCATCCACAGACAAGGAAACAGAAGTGCATGGAGTTTAAGTAATTTATTCAAGGCAGGAGCTGGGATCCAATCCCGGCAGAAATCCTGGACTAGTGAAACATTCTCTTAGCCGGTTGGTATCTGGCTGCCGGGGGCTTCGTTCCAGCCCTTCTCTCCATCAGAACCAGAGTCCATGTCATGCAGCGGAGACCGGATCATGGCTCTGACTTTGGAAGAACTGATGTCATTACAATATCGACATCGTCCTGTCCATTTCCATGGTATATCTACCCATTAGTTTTGGATTTCTTTAAAATTTTTTGATAAAATTTATTTTTTTAAAGATTTTATTTATTTATTTGACAGAGATAGCGAAAGACGGAACACAAGCAGGGGGAGTGGGAGAGGGAGAAGCAGGCTTCCCGCCAAGCAGAGAGCCCGATGTGTGGCTCGATCCCAGGACCCTGGGGTCATGACCTGAGCCGAAGGCAGACACTTAACGACAGAGCCACCCAGGCACCCCGCTTTTGATAAAATTTAAAGTGTTCTGTCATGGGGCGCCTGGGTGGCTCAGGGGGTTGAGCGTCCGACCCTTGATTTCAGCTTGGGTCATGATCTTGGGGTCATGAGATCGAGGCCCACATCAGGCTCTGTGCTCATCAGGAGTCTGCTTGAGATTCTCTCTCTCCCTCTCTGCCCCTCCCCCCCTAAAATAAGTAAATAAAATCTTAAAAAAAAGTAAAATGTTCTGTCATAAAAGACATTAACGTATTTTTAAAAGGTTTACTTAGGCACTATATATTTCTATAAATGGTATTTTTACATTTCCTAATAGTCTGTTGCTATGATTTATAAAGGCAGTTTATTTTAAATAATTTCCCTTATTCCCGCAAACTTGCCTCCACATATAGCAAGAGCCAGATATCCAGGGGTGATCTAGGACCCTCCTACTCCCTTACCAATTTTTCCAATCTGCAACCATGTTTGATAGACTCTGTCACTTTAATGGATGTTCCATCCCCAACTCCAGGCCTCATTATTTGGTAACTGATTTCCCAATCAACCTTCACCTGGCCAGGGCAATTGCGCCTTTGTGCAAATAGAAAAAGGTGTCCCTTCCTCAGGACACTCTACCTCCATCTGTCAGACAATTGTAATAAATATTCAAATATGCGAATGTGCACAATGTGGTTGGTGACTCTCTTGTGTGATAGCCATCTGTGGTGGCCGTGCACATGGCTACCAGCAGGATCATTGTAAAATGAAAATTTGATCATAGTATTCTGTTATGGGCTGAATGTGTCCCCCCCAAATTCATATGTTGAAGCCCGAACCCCCACTGTAACAGTATCAGGGGGTGGGCCTTTGGGAGGCAAATAGGTTTAGAAGAAGTCACAAGGGTGGAGACCCTGATGGGATTGGAGCCCTTATAAGAAAAGGAAGAGACACCGGAGCGTCCTCCTTTTGCCATGCGAAGATGCAGCAATCCATCCGCAATCCAGGAAGAGACCCCTCACCAAGAACCAAATCTGTAGCACCCTGATCTTCTTCTTCCAGCCTCCAGAACTGTGAGAAATAAATGTCTGTTGGTTAAGCCAGCAATCTGTGGTATTTTGTAACAGCAGCCCAAGATGACTAAGACATATTTCTTTGTTTGAAATTATTCAAAGGTACCTTCTTTCTTTGATACAGTTATTTAAAATAGGTAATACTTTCACCTGGTTCAAAAATCTAAATGACATAAAAGGTTTACAGTGAAAATTCTTACTCTTGACAATGGTGCGTACCACCTTGTTCTCAGGAAACATCTGTAGGGAACCACTTTTATTAGTTTCTTCTGTAACTTTCCAGGATTTCTTTGAAGATACAAGCATACACACACGCACACACACACACACACATACACACACACAGACGTGCATGCCCCACAGACACATTTCTTTTCTTATACCACAGTAGCATGATATACTCATTCTACACCTTGATATTTGACTAACAAGATATTTTAAAGCACTCTCACGTTATATGGGATGAACATCCTCATCCTTTTTGACAGCTGCTTACCTGCTGATGGACAAATGTGCAAACAAAATCCAATGAGTAACACTGATATATATGTCATTTCATACATGGGCAGATATCGTGAGTTAAAATTCTGTTCCCCCCCCCCCTTTGCACTGGCATGGACTTGTGACTTGTTTGGACTAATTGAATATGGCAGAAGTAATGTCATACAGCTTCTGAGCAGGGCCTCAAGAGACCTTGCAGCTTCTACTCTCACCCTTTTGGAACCATGAGGACACTATGCTATGAAGAAACTCAGGCTGGGGGCACCTGGCTGGCCCACTCAGTAGAGCCTGCAACCCTGATCTCAGGGCTGTGAGTTCAAGCCCCACATCGGACACAGAGCTGACTTAAACAAACAAACTCAGGATGAAGTACCACATGGAGAGAGCGGCTCAGCCATCCCAGCTGACTCAACCGTCAGAGCTAAGGTCTCAGACTAGTGAGTGTGACAGCCACGATGGGCCATCCAGCCCCAGCTGAGGTGCCCGCTGACTGCCATCACGTGAGTAACCTAAGATAAGATCAGCAGAAAAACCACCCGGCCATCCTTAGAATCTGGAGAAACAATACATCGTTGTTGTTTGATGCCAGTAAGCATCAAGGTGGTTTCTTGGGAAGCAATAGCTAATTGATACAGGTAGCTTTTCAGATAGATTTTCACAAGTGAGAATGCTGGCTCAAAGTGTGTATACGTTTATAATTTTGATAAATATTATCTGGGTTGTACCATTTTGCATTCCTGCCAACAACGGGTGAAAGTCCCTGTTTCCCCACAGTCTTGCCAAAAGAGTGACAAAACAAAATGTTTTGTCAGATATAATGGGTTATTGCTAATGCAATAAAGGAAAAAAAGGCATTTCAGTATTTCTTTTCATTTCATTTCATTGTCTTTTCATTTCTCTCATTATGGGTGAAGTTGAACATCTGCATGTGTTTAAGGCCTTGTGGATTTTCTCTTTTGTGATCTGTTATGTTCTTTGCCCATTTTTTATTGAACTGTTGGTCTTTCTTATCAATATGAACAAGCCCTTTAAATAGCAGAGAGATTACCCTTTGTATATGATAAGAACTGCAAATATTTTTTCCTAGTTTATTGTCTTTTGATTTTGCTTTGATGTTTTTTTGCCATGCAGACTTTTTTTCCATGTAGACAAATGTATTAATCTTTTATAGCTTCTGAGTTTTGAGTTGGAGTTGGAAAGGCTTCCTCACTCTAAGAGTTATAAAGGATTTTTGCCCATATTTTCTTCCAGTATTTTTAGGGGAGCTTATCCTGACAAATTGTGTGATCCATCACTTTTAAAATGAAGTTCAAGGCCAAGGTTATGGCCCATGTGATCAGGAGTAACCCACGTGGAGAGGCAACAGGAGAAATAGAAGATAGTTTAGGAGATTCTCAGGGGGAGACGATGCATCCTGTTTGAAACATGTTGTTGAATTTAAGGTGCCTCTGGGACCTCCAGGAAGGGATGTCCGGGAGACAAGTGGATTCAAGGATCTGGAGGTCAGGAGAAAATGTGAGCCTAGAGATACGGATTTGGGAGCCAGTTAAAGCCACAAGACTGTGTGTAGTGTCTGAAGAGGAGAGGTTCTCAGATGGAACTCTAGGGAGTGGTCAAAGTCAGGCCACAAACACAATCATGAGGAGAAAGCTGTGGGGGCTTCATCTCTGTGGGCCTTGGGGCTCGGCACAAAAACCGCCTCAGAGACTTGTAGGATAAACAGAAGCCCTTTATGTGAAACATGCATGAGTATCTTTGGCTCCTGGGGCCAGAGCAAACAGGGAGTGGGAAGAAGACAAAGAACCTCCCAGCTGTCAGCCCCACCCAGCAGGTGTGGAAGAGAGACCCTGTGACAGGGGAGGGGAGAAGGCTCAGTCTTGCAGGCAAAGTCTTCCCCCTCTCCTCCCCACAGATGATCTAAAGCAGGGCATCAACAGGTGGCAGCAAGTTCCCAAAGGTAGGTGGACACAGTGCGCCTTCCCCCGGCCCACGTTTTCCTTGGATCATAGTGGAGAGGACAAGAGCACAGAACCTAGAGCTCCACTTTCTGGGTTCAAATCCCGACTCTCTCCTTCACTAGTGTGTAACCTTCGGCAAGTTACTTAATACCTCTGTGGCTCAGTTTCCTCCCCTGTAAAATGAGGACAATAATAGTACCTATCTCATAGAACTGCTTATGAAAATTAAATGAGTTAATATTTACAAAGTGCTAATACTGGTGCCAGGCACATAGCAAATGCTCTATAAATATTAAAAATAATAATTTCATTCATTCATGAATATTTATTGACCAGCTACCATTTGCCAGGTGCTCCTGGAGGTACTGGGGAAAATCCTTGTCCTCGTGGAGCTTCCATTCTGGTAGGTGGAGAGGAGGAGTGAAGACAGACAATATATAAAATTAATATAAATAATATAAAAAAATACATGGTGTGTCAGATCCAGGTGGAGACATGAGAGACATGAGAAGCTGGCAAGGCCCCTAGCCTCGTACCTGACGCACAGTGGGGTGCAGGAGATGGAAGGCGGAAGGAGACCCTGGACAAGGAGCAGAGAGGAATCCGTGCAGAGACACTGGGGCTGCTCACCCCCTCAGGGTAACGATCAGCAGCAGCACTGCCATATAATGGCAGCAAACACTTACATAGCACTCAGTCCGTACCAGGCCCTGTTCTATTCACTTCACACATATCATCTCATTTAATCCTTCTGGCAATCCTTTGAGGTTGGTACTGTTATTGTTCCCATTTCTCAAATGAGGGAACTGAGGCATAGCAAAGTTATGTAACTTGCCTTAGAGAGTTGTATGATGAGGTGAATGAGCTGGGATTCCAGCCCAGGTCATCTGGCTCCAGTATAGGTAGGATGTTGGTAAGATGGACCTGCAGGTGGAGGGGACCGGACCGGCTGCCATGCCTTGGGACTGGGTAGGGTTTGACCTTCCCACAGACTGAAAGGAACACACATACACAGCCCTAATACCTACACATCCAAGACCCAATATACTTAACACACACTTCCAGCTTGTTCAGAGGTCCCAAAAGGAATAACCCCCAAGTCATGAAATAGAGATAAGGACTCAGCTCTGGAGAACTCCATCTCCAGAGCCATTCTCCCCATATGGACCCTGCGCCCCACCCTCTCCACATACCACTCCAGGAGGCTTTAAGCCCAGCTTCCGGTGACCTTAAGCCACCATTCCAAACCCTGTGATCCCACCCAGAGACCACAAATACAGTAATGAGTATCATAATCCTGGGAAATTTAACAAAGGCACCAACAACTCCAGATCACAGCTGGGAACTGAGAAGGCAAACCATCAAGAGGCTAACAGAGAGGCAGGTGGGACTGGTGGTCCTAGAGAGAGCTGGAACCCACAGTCGTAAAAGCCCACAGAGGGAGCAACCGTCAACAGTTCACAAGATGCTTCCATAGTCTTTCTCACCTCACTTGATACTGTTCAATTCTTACCTTAGGCAAGGCAGAAATTACCAGACCAAGTTGTCAAATGGAGAAATTAAGTCCCAGAGAAGAGCAATGAGTTATTCAAGACCACATGCAGGACTGGGAGTCAGATGTCCAAAAGCCCTTCCACTGTCCCACTCAGAGAGACAGAGTATGAGAGAGAGAGAGAAAGAGAGAGAGAGAGAGAGAGGGAATGGGGGGAGGCAGGGAGGCAGAGGCTGATATAAAAGACCCTAAAGTGGAGAAATCCTTCTTCATGATCTCCAGGGGACCCCAAGGGGCAGGGCTTGGCCTCCCGAAATCCCTCCAACCCTTCATTCCTCCTGTAGGTTGATCAGAGCTGCACACCATCTTCACTCCTTCGTTCCCAACCCCAGGTGAGCTGGGTTCTGAAGGGTATAGAAGGATCAAAGCCCTTCGAGTAGAATCAGACAGCATTTTTACAGTTTCCAACCTCATAATCAATGAACTTTAGAGCAAGGAACACCCATAAAGATGATCTCCCCATCCCTCTAGGCCACCCATTGTATAGATGGGAGGTTGAGGCCCAGAGACAAAGAAGTCACTTTCCAGAAATCCATACCAACTCAGTCACAGGAACCTAGATTTCCTTACCGGGGCATACTAGAGAGGGGCCATTCTTTCCTTTGCTTGAACCTTCATGTAAGTTCCCTGGAAAGAGCCCTGGAATCCAGGAGACCTGATTTTTATTCTGCCTATGCTGAGACTCACTGAGTGGCCTTGGGGACTCCTCTTACATAATGTAAGTTTCATAAGTGAAAGGTGTTTTGTCTTTTAGGCCCTGATTTATCTCTGACCCCTAGGACAGTCTCTGGCCCATAATAAATGCCCAATAAATATCCATTGAATAAGTGACCATCTAGAGGGCTAGGGCAGTGTCACCATGAGAGGCTGAAGCCTGAAAGACTAGGGAACCACGAGCTTTATCTTCAGATACATGAAAGGCTAAGTTTCTGTCCAGAGATATTTATTGAGGACCCATATGTGCTGGGTACTGGGGATTCAGGTAAGAACAGGACTGCCATGCCCCGACCTCAAGAGCTCACAGTCCACTATAATGTGGAATGTGTGCAGATTTTTTTTGCGGGCTTCAGAGGGTAGACCCAGATGCTAGGTAGGGAGTTAGACGTAAGTGGCAGACTGCTCAATGTAATACAGACACTTTTCTCAGCTTTAGTTGCCCTGAAATGGTCTCATGCTCAGAAGGTGGTGAGTGCGGCGGAACTGCAGTGTTCAAGCAGGGCGCCAGCCGCCCACCTGTCAGAGGCTGCGCCAGGAGTATGCGGGAGAAGAGATTTCTGCCTCGGGTGAGGTCACTTTCCACCCCCAGATTCTCTGCCTACAAAACCCTGCAATTCTCTGACGCTGGATCTTATTATTCTCTGAATTTCAAGGTCCCATGATGGTGACAGCCGCGAATTCTAAGTTCTCTGTCTGCCCACACCCCCGGACCCAAAAGAAATGAAGCCGAATTCAGCAAGGGGCCTACCACCCACTGCCTCAAAAGGTCTCTGGGGATAGCCAGCAGCCCCCTCCCCGCTTCGTGGGGGCTGGAGGGGCGCAGCTTGGGCGCCAGGGTGCCGGAGACGTCGTGGGGAGAAGGGTGTTCCAGAGACGGAGTTGACAGCGCCGAGACACGTGACAATCAAAGCGTCACGTTCTGTGGTCCGCGAAGGTGGGACCGGGCCGGTCATGTGACGTGGGGGGGGCACCATGGGGTGATGTGAGATGCAGGGCCTCTTAGATTACGCACCAATGACGCATTCCCACCCGGTTTGGCAACTAGATTTCCGTTGGAAGATGCGACAGTTCCGGCAAAGGGGGCGGGTTCTCACGTCCTGGCAGCTTTGCTTCCGTTCGGGGCGCCGCAGCTTCCGACCTCAGCCTCTCCCTCGGGCGAGGAGGAGACGCGACCCCGTGCGCATGCCCCGATCATCCCAGAGGGGCGGGGCTGAGGCTGCGGGTGCGGGAGGGGGGGAAAAGAAAAGGGAATTCCAACCTGTGGAATCTTGGGGGGTCCCCGAGGTCGGCTTCTTCCCATTGACTGTGGATGGTGCCCGGGACAGAGCCTCTGGTGGCTCGTGGGGGGGTTTGGGGGTCCGCAGGGTGAGGGCGGAGGGGAGTGTCACTGTCAGAGTGCGAGTGCGGTACGGGAGTTCCAAACTTAGTCTTGAGGCCCTCGGGGCTCCGGCGCCGGGGAGAGGGAGCTCGGGCCACCATGCGCGACAGGACCCACGAACTGAGGCAGGTGAGAAGTGGGGGCTGCAGGGTTGGACACGGGCGGACGGGACGGGGTCTGGCTGGAATACAGGACTCCTGGTCTTCGGGGCAGGGAGGGGTGGTTGAGGGCTAGGAAGCAAAGACCCGGAAGTCCGTGAGTCCTGCGGGGAGAAAGCAACAGCAAGGAAGTGATGCCAGTGACCCCGGCCCTGGCAGGGGGATGACAGCTCGGACGATGAGGACAAGGAACGGGTCGCGCTGGTGGTACACCCGGGCACGGCACGGCTGGGGAGCCCGGACGATGAGTTCTTCCAGAAGGTAAGAAGCTGGGGTCTCTGCCCTGTCTTCGCGAGGGGGCTGGATGACCCGAGGAGCAGCGCGGTCTGGAGTACCCCCTTATCTCCTTCAGCCCTCTCGGTCACCTTCCTCAGGTCCGGACAATTCGACAGACTATTGTCAAGCTGGAGAATAAAGTCCGGGAGTTGGAGAAGCAGCAGGTCACCATCCTGGCCACGCCCCTTCCCGAGGAAAGTGAGTGAAACCCCAAGTGCAAACGCAAGCCCAGCCGGAGGGATTGTGGGGATTGTAGTTCCATGCAGGTGGTGGCCAGGGAGGTTTGTTGAGGTAGGGGCTGCTGTTTGGGAGTCATGGCTTTCTCTTGTTCAGGTATGAAGCAGGACCTGCAGAACCTGCGTGAGGAGATCAAACAGCTGGGGAGGGAGATCCGATCGCAGCTGAAGGGTGAGCTCCTAGGGCCTCAGACAGATCCTTCCCTGTGGTCCAGCCCAGCTCCTGGTATATCTGGGGAGTGTGTGGCCCAGAGAGGCCAGTGATGTATCCAGGTCACACAGCAGGCCTAGGCCTAGAATCTCTTTCTCCTGGCTTCCTACTTTGCACGGCACATGCCTGCCTCTCGAACTCCTTTATTTGAAAGGAAACTATTTACTCCTACAATTCTTGCTGCCCAATGTGCATTGTTTGGACAGGCAGATGGGGGTTTCTCAAGAGGCCTTTGTACACCTGTGGGAATTCTCTGATGTACTGCAAAGAAAAATATACTTTCTCCCATCAGAGGCTCAGAATTAGTCATTTATGATCAATTATAATTCCCAAAAGAATCCCATGGAGATAAGCACCTCTCTGTTATATGGATGGGGTATGGCCCTGGCCCTGTGTCCTGGTTCCCACATGATTTTCCGAAATCACAGATCAAATCCCCTTCCCCACTAATACCCTTGTATCTTCCCACAGCCATAGAGCCCCAGAATGAGGAAGCTGATGAGAATTATAACTCAGTCAACACAAGGATGAGAAAAACCCAGGTGGGTTATTATTCCCAGAACTAAGACATTTTGCAAGGGTTTCATAGATCATTAGATGGCCGAAGTAAGGAGGAAGGGCTCTTAGAGATCAAGTCCAACCTGATGGTTTTCAAATGGGGAAACTGAGGTTGAGAGAGAAAAAGGACTTGCCCAAGGTCAAGACTCCCGACTCCCAGTCCACTTAACATCCTGTCACCTTGTCCATTTAATGAGAAGTTGCTGAGTCCCCAGATATGACCTGGGTTTGGCTGTGGAAGGCATGCTTTCTAGAAACCAAGATGGGGAGTCAAGCTTGACTAGATGACAAAGACATTACTCACATAGGGTGGTAGCTAATATCCCTGCCCAGGGAAGAAGGGGGAACAGTCATAAATGACTGGGAGGTTTCCTGCCCATGTGACAGGGACATGCTCTGCCCCATGGGTGGAATTCAGGAAGTCAGGAAGAGGAACTTCCCTGGAGGCGGAAGGTCACTGAATCAACGTCTTAGTAAGGAGATTTGAGGTGATCTAACTGCCCACCCCCCCACCCCGGGTGCCCAGTGAGGAGTAATTTGACTTCCTGGAGGTCAGAGTTGGAGTAGGTGGGCCCAGAGCTCAGCAAGTCCCCTAGATTGAAGGTAGAGCAGTTTGGGCATCTTGCAAGGGTGCAGCTGAAGGCAGGAGAGCAGATATGTCTCTGAGGAAGGAGCTCCAAGGAATGAACACATTGAAGGCAACAGGGGAATGGACAAGATGAGAGGATGTTTCAGGGGGAGCCTGTAGTGGTCATCGGTGTGAGAGGCTGAGGGCGCAGCTGGACCTGTAAAATCTAGGCAATGGACTGACCTCCAGGTATATTAGTCTAAGCAGTGAGGCTGGTGTTCAGCAAGCATTCACAGGTATTTATTGAATGCCTACTGTGTGCTAGACCCTTTTCTAGCTGTTGGGGATCCAGCAGTGAACCAAAGAACCCTATCCTCATGGAGCTTACGTTCTGGTGGGGAGAGACAAACACCATAGTGAATATGTACATTATTTTAGAACAGAGTTAAGCATTAAGGGGAAAACTGAGGAGAAGAGGGGTTGAGAGTGCTGGGAGAAGGCAGGTTGCAGTTTTAGTAAGGTAGAGAAAACCTCATTCAGAAGCTGACCTCAACCCAGAACGCGCCCGATCTCATCTGATCTCGGAAGCTAAGCAGGGTCGGGCCTGGTTAGTACTTGGATGGCAGAAGGTGACCTCTGTGGGGCATGAGCATTCTAGGCCCAGGGAGCAGTGAATGCAGAAGTCTGAGGTGGGGGTGGCTTTGGTGGGCGAGGGGGGAGGAGTCCACCATGGTTGGAGGGAGTGAGGGAGGGAACGGCTGGAGGAGGTAAGGTCACAGGGGAAATGGGGGAAAGGGAAGGTCATGCAGGGCCTCATAAGCCCTGGTAAGGGCTTTGGCTTTTACTTTGAGAGAATGGTGGTCAAGGGGGCAGGCACCTAGAACAGCTTACGCTGTTTGCTCGCTGTACCTGTGGGGATGTTGAGGCCAAATCCTTCCGGGGTGCCCAGCCTATATTCTCTACCCCTAGCACGGGGTCCTGTCCCAGCAATTCGTGGAACTCATCAACAAGTGCAACTTGACGCAGTCCGAATACCGGGAGAAGAACGTGGAGCGGATTCGGCGGCAGCTGAAGATCAGTGAGTTGTGGCGTCTGGCCTCCAGGGTCAGGTAACCTGACCCAGCTCTGAGCCTGGCCTTTTCCTTCACAGCGAATGCTGGAATGGTGTCTGATGAGGAGCTGGAGCAGATGCTGGACAGTGGGCAGAGCGAGGTGTTTGTGTCCAATGTGAGTGGCCACAGCTAGCCTCCCTCTTCTGGGACTCTCATCTTCTCTGATTGAGGGGATACGGAGGCCCGGAGGGGAAGGAGTTAGCAGGCCTAGAGTCACTCATCGGGGCCCCAGCCCCAGTTCTAAGCCCGAGGGCTGCCTGAGAGCTCAACAGGAACTTCTGACCTGCTGCCGGGTTCCCCGTGACCTGTCTGTCCGTTCCTATCCACTCCCCAGATACTGAAGGACACACAGGTGACTCGACAGGCCCTAAATGAGATCTCTGCCCGGCACAGTGAGATCCAGCAGCTTGAACGCAGTATCCGTGAACTTCATGAGATCTTCACTTTTCTGGCTACTGAAGTGGAGATGCAGGTGGGCACCCAAGATGGCCGGCTGGGCTTGACGTGAGACCGTGTTCAGTCAGAACCCCCGCTGTGACTGTCGGCCCATCTCCACCCTCCAGCCTCTCTCCCCGAGGCTTTTGTCCCCCCCGCCCCCAGGCTGGCCCTCACTCCTCAGAGGGCCTGCCTCCGCAAGTCTGTATGAGGTTGGGGTGGGAAGTGGTGGTCTTCCGCTGCCCCTGGTTTCATGGGGTGAGGTAAGCTTCCAGCCCCGTCCTGGAGGAGCTGACCCCTAGTGCTGCAGCCAGTGGCCTTGGGGCCACTGGGGGAGGGATTTCATTCAGTAGGAGTACTAGGACCTGAAGGCTGGCGGTGCCATGAGGAGGCAGGGATGGGGAGGGCTTCACAGCTGTTGAGAGGCAGGCCTAGAAGAATGGGCGAATGCAGACAGATTACGAAGGGACAAAAGTTCACCCTCTGTGAAAAGGTATGAGCACTTGGCTCCAAGCTACCACAGCAAATGAAGGTTGTAGGGGGTAAGGGAGCAGGGCGGACGGGACCACATGATAAAAGGGAGTCCGGAAGCCACCCTCAGGTGTGCGAACTTTTGTCAGATGTGGTCCTGCCCCACACCTTTGTTAGTGCTGTGTTTGCTGCCAGCAGACGTCCTTCAGGCGGCTAGCGAGAGCAAGCAGAGGGGCTGCTGGGCCCTCCACCCCTGGTCATCCCTACCTGCCTGAACCACCCCCTCCTCTGAGCAGGGGGAGATGATCAACCGGATTGAGAAGAACATCCTGAGCTCAGCAGACTATGTGGAACGCGGGCAGGAACATGTCAAGATTGCCCTCGAAAACCAGAAGAAGGCTCGGAAGGTGAGCCTCCCCTCCCCTCCCCTCTTCTCCCCTCCCCTCCCCGGCCCTGGTGGCCTTCCCTCCCCTCCTGAGTGAGTTTCCCTGAACTCCTCTCCTGCAGAAGAAAGTCTTGATCGCCATCTGTGTGTCTGTCACTGTCGTCATTGTGGCAGTCATCATTGGTATCGCCACATTGGTTTGAGAGCTTCGCACGTTCTTGGTGAGATACTGTGGGCCTGCCCCCTGGCCTGCCTCATCCCAGGCCCCAGCCTTTCCTCGTCCCCTCAGACCCTCTTCTCCCTCCTTCCCTTGCAGGCACTAAGAGCACCAGAGACCCAGGCCTGCCCTCTCTCCCAGCAGCTGAGGGGGGAGGGCAGGACAGAGCCTCCAGCGGGACCCCCTTCCTCACACTGGCCCTGAGCAGAGGGGCGGACAGTTCTCCTGGGGTTGCCAGCCTCTCATTCATGGGGGCTTCCCCACTCAGGCCACAATGCCTGGGGGACGGCCTGCAGCGTCCTGTTTGGCTGGGACACACGGTTTTGTAAGAAATTAAAAAAAAAAAAAAAGTGCTTGGAGACTGCCATGTGCATGTGTGTTCCTGGAAGGGCCAGCCCAGGCCCTTCAGGCGTCCAGCCTCCCCTTTTCCTGGCCATCCTTGGGGCCAGGCCCAGCCGACGGAAACTCAAATCAGACCATTCTAGGTGCTGTGACCACAGCAAGCTGGCACTGCCCTTCTCTCCGTAGGAACAGGTGGGACAGGGAGGGGCTAACACCCGCATCTGGCTCAGTATTGTCCTTGGGGAAAGACTACTGGGAGCCCCTAACCCCAGAGCAGTGAAGCTGGGCCAGGCCAGGCTGGGACATAGGTGAGATGTGTGTGGGCATCGGGTATTCCTGAGGCCGGGAAGAGGCACCGTGAGTAATGGAGGCTGTTACTTCAGATACAGTGAACAGGGAAAGGCCTGTCTCAGAAGGGGCGACATTTGAGTGGAACATTAAATGAGGAGGAGCCAGTTTGGGAAGAAGCAGGGGGAGAGTTTCCAGGCAGAGGGGAGCAGCCCTGTGCCCAGAAAAAGGCATAGCCTTTGACCTAAGAGTCTGGCCTAGAGAGCCAGGGACTCTGGATCAACACACCTGGTTACTGGGGAGCTATGTGGCTGAAGCAGTAGAAGAGGGGGAGGAGCCTGACCCCTGGTTTCTCGGAGGCACCTAAGCTCCAGGCCCCAGCTCTAAATTTCTAAGAGTTCCGAGTCCAGAAGCCTGGTTTCCAGAGCTGGGTATGGCACCTGTCCCCAGACACCTGGTTTCAGGAGTAGGCTAGCTCCTGGCTCCGAAGCCTGGTTGGAGTGGGGCGGCGCCTGACCCCCAAACAAGGTCTGGGGGCCGGGTTCCAGCCACCGCGTCCCATCCCTCTTTCGATGCCACAGGCCCCTGCTGCTGCTCCAGGCTGCCCTTGCCCCGCCCATCTGGCCGCAGTACCGCTTGCTTCGGGTGCTGGGGTGCCGCGAGTCATAGAAGGGCTGGACGTGATGTCCTTGGTGCAGTCTCGGACCCCGCCCCTGGACCCGGCCTGGGGGAGGAGCCAGAGGGCGGGATTAGGCCCCAGTGACCCCTGCCTGCTTGCCTCCTTCCACCTGGGCACCCGCCTGCAGCGCCTCCCAGTGGCCCTCGAGCGACCCTGGGTTGGCTGTTGCAAGGCGCCTGCGCCAGGTCCGAGCCTTTGCTCGGCCCCTCGCGTAGGGGGCGTGGCCTGGCTGCAAGTGGAAAATGATTGGCCCGCGGAACAAATGTTGCTCCTAAGGAGCATCAGGATTGGTCTGTAGGACTTCCAGGGACCTCCTGGGGGAGTGAGCCCTGGGCATTAAACCACAATTAGCCTTGCGCGGATATGGGAGGGGCCTCAGCGGGTCCTCTGTCGCACCCAAAAGTGATTGGATCACAGGGCGGGGCAGGATCAAACCTCTAAATGAGGCGGAGGGGGCACGGGCTTGAGAGGGTCTGACCCGGGTAGGTGAGTCAGGGACATCACCCGAGAAGGCGTGGCTGGGTCCCCCTCCCTAACCGCTGAACTTGGCAGCTGCACGAGTCTGGAAGGGTACCCGCGCCTTCGTCCTGCCTGAGCTCATGTGTCCTGCGTACAGATGAAGCCCTAGATACCTCAGGAAAGAGCTCCTCATTCTCACCAGTGTGCAAACACAACCTGGATGTCCACTCGCTGGGAAAACTGCGGGGCCAGACGGATCCTGCCCCACTAGAAGACTGGTTTGGATACCGGGCCTCCGGGCTTCCCTAATTCTCCATCTCTTCCCCTGCGGCCTGCATCTTCAGCGGAATTCTGCCCTATTGGTCGCCTTTGTCCACCCCCTCACCTTTCTGCCTTCAGAGGAAAACTGCACAACCCACTGGCACCTACTGGGATCTGATAGAGATGATCAGATCTATGCCGGGACTGCGTCACATCTACGCACCTGGGTGTCTGTGTGCGGTATGTGACCTTGTATTGGCTTTGCTGGACGGCGCCACCCCAAAAGCCTGCTTACCTGTCTGTCTCACCCAGGAAGTGGTCCAGAACCTCCTGACAGACGTAACTAGATGGCCAAGTGAGGCTTTGGATGCCAGGCCCAGTAGTTTGAACTTTTCCTGGGGGCTAGGGGACACATGGAAGGTTTTTGAACAGATGAGTGGCAAAGTTTGGGGCAGACCTAGCAGTCAGGTGGACCCATGCACTGGAGATTTCACAGGCTCCCCTGTGTATACCCTTTCGCTGCGGGGAGCTGACCTAAATGAGGAGTTAAGGGCAGGTTTTGCACTGAAATCCTGTCTTGGCTGCTCTCAGCCCAACTTTCAGGAACAGGGTCTTGGTTGGGTGTGGCTTTTCCAAATCCATCTTGCATCATAACTTTTCAGCTGTAGCTCTCCCCGCTTATTGCCTCATTCACTCGATATTTTATGGTTCAGATTGCCAGGAAAAAGAACCTGACTGGTCTGGGTCAGGCTACTTTGACCAGCCTATAAATTGTCTAGCTCGAGTCAAGACTTTACCCTTGACCACGATGTATGTGAAGTTTACATGGTACAAAACACTGCCGCGGAGTGTGTATAAAGGAGGAGTGGACGGGCTCAGTGATTGACATTTCTCGTGATATCACAGCCCTGTGATAGACTGTATTATTGTTCCAAATATATACTGTCCTTTCTACTGGATCACTCACTATGGGATTATATCCATTCGTGCCCCACCTATAGTAGGCTTGGCTATATGTCTTGCTTTGGCCAATGGGATGCGAGTAGAAATGTAAAGTATCACTTTCAGATATTTAAGTGTCAGTAAGTAGCCTGGCAGCTTGCCTTTTCTTTTCCCACTTGCTGCAAACCGCTGATATTTGGAGAATAGTTGTTGCCACATCAGAATAAGTCTAAACCAACTGTCACAGAACCAGTACCCAGAAGTGGGTGCTACCACATTAAAAATGAACCTGAATTATGTGCCATTGGCTCTGGAGCTAGGCAGCGGCTGATGAGGACCATTAGCGGAAGTTGGAAAGATGATGATGTGTGTTAGGCAGTGGAGAAGCATTTGGTTAAATGGTAGGCTGGAAATAAGTAAGAATATACATAATGTCCAAATGAGCTTGGGGCTTTAGGGAAAAAAGAATTTGAGAAAGAATATTAGTAGCATGACTTGATTGCTTTGGGGGTGCATTTGACAAGTTACTGTAAGAAAGAGATGACCCCGAAAATAATTGGCCAGTTTTTAAGCAGAAATGGAAGAGATGGGCGCGTGGGTGGCTCAGGTCTGCCTTCAGCTCAGGTCATGATCCCAGGGTCCTGGGATCGAGCCCCGCATCGGGCTCCCTGCTCCGCGGGAAGCCTGCTTCTCCCTCTCCCGCTCCCCCTGCTTGTGTTCCCTCTCTCGCTGTGTCTCTCTCTGTCAAATAAATAAATAAAATCTTAAAAAAAAAAAAAGAAATGGAAGAGATTATAGAAACTCCAGGAAGGTGATCTACATTTTTAACCAGTGAAAGATACAGTTGACAAGGCCCTTAAGCTGAAAAGTTTGAGTGAAATTAATCTTTGTGGCAAGGGTCTTATCAAATGTATGGCTCTCATGCCTTTTGTAGAAACTTCTGAATTGGTCAGAGTGGTTCCCAGTAAAGCCTTTCAGTTAGTCAAGGTGATTCAGAAAAGCGAGATTAAGAGTACAATTCCCAAAGGAGTTAGTAGGTTCCATTTGCTTACAATTAAGTCTAAAGAGAGAGGCATGTCCGAAGAGAATTGTGGGTTTGGCAGTTAGCCCATAGAACTGACTGGAATCAAATAGATAAGAAGCTGCTTTCCCTCCACACAAAAAGCCACTAGGTTGGATTTTTAAAAGACCATGAATGTTCAAGACCTTGAGGGTTCCCAAATTTCTATGGGCATAAAGGAGACGGAAAGCTGCTTTGCCTCAGAAGGGCATAACCTCCAATGTTTTCTTAAATGTGGCCAGGGAGAATAAATGGGAAAGGATGAGCTACTCTACGGGAACTAGGGAACTAATCCCACTCCCAGGTAAAGGTGGGGGGCCTTTGCCACATCTGCTCAGCAGGATGTTGCAATTACTATGGACCAGTAAGTGCTGTGTGTCTCCCATTCTTCCTTCTAAATGGGAGTGTTTACTGCTATTATCCTGTCCCTGTTCCACTTCATATGTTGGATGTGTGTGGGGAGGTAACTTGTGATGATGGTGATGATGGTGATCATTTTGGTTCATAGGTCTCTGGCTCAAGAGAAGCCACCTCTGGACCTGATATAGAGACTATTAGTGGTCCTGGACTTGAGCCTGATGCCATGATTACGAGACCAGTGCTCTAACCCCTGAGCTACAGAGCCCTGATGCCATGATTAGATGGGTCATTTGGGTGGTCTCCCTGGGGAAGGATATGTGTTTATTTTGATGTAGAAGAAACACAAAGGCCGTATTTGTGACAAAGAAGGCAGACTAAGAGGATTTCACAATCTTTCAAAAACCCTCATTCATTAACCCTCTCTGTGGGGCCCCACCATATGAAAAGATCATATATCCCTACTCCACTGACATCAGCTTTGGGTATGTGGCTTGCATTAGGCCATGGAACTCGAGTAGGAGTAACATGTACTACTTCCAAGAGGAAGCTTTAAGAACCATCATGGGGCCTGACACCTTTCTTCTCTTCTTTGTCTTGAGATTGAAAATTCCAGATTGAAGCTGTTCCTTCAGACTAGATTCTGGAATGAAGATGATGTAGAACAGAGCAACAGCTGTCCCATGGAGGATGTTGGTTCATAACATCCTCAGGAGCTTCCCAAGTGAAATCTGAAACCAGCCCCTGTGCACAGAGAGCACGGAGAGATTGAACAAAGAGGCAGACCACTGCAGATCGGTACATGGCGGGGTTAAGAAGCAAGGGGACTTACATGCAAGGCTTGTCTTGGGCAGCCACCAGAGGAGTAGATCTCTGCACCTCCCACCAAATCTTTTTTTTTTTTTTTTTTCAGCTCCCACCAAATCTTAAAAATTTATATAGAGGCCTTGGGTGCCTGGCTGGCTCAGTCAGTAGAGCATGTGACTCTTGATCTCACGGCCATGAGTTCAAGCCCCACACTGGGCGTGGAGCCTTAAAAAAATGTTTTATATAGAGGCCTTAACTGGGTTCAGTCATGTATACCATCCAGATGGTCTCAACAACACGGTGCTCTCTCAAAGCTGCATTCTTGGGGCAGTCTCTGGGCACAGGGAAGGCAAGTATATTCCAAGGACACAGAAGGGGTATGAGGAACCTTTGATTATGGGGGTGCTGCTCACAGGTCAACTGGCAGTCATATCCTCTCGGTGACCTCCCCCAACAGAGGACATGGAATATGAGTGAGAAAAACACATTTGGGGCGGCAGCTCCAGAGCAGAGTACAAACTGCGGTGTCGAGTCATGGCAGGGCAGGCGTTTAGAAAGTTTCTTCCCCTCTTTGACCGAGTTTTAGTTGAAAGGAGTGCAGCTGAAACTGTAACCAAAGGAGGTATTATGCTTCCAGAAAAATCTCAAGGAAAAGTGTTGCAAGCAACAGTAGTAGCTGTTGTATTGGGCTCTAAAGGAAAGGGTGGAGAGATTCAACCAGTTAGTGTGAAAGTTGGAGATAAAATTCTTCTCCCAGAATATGGAGGCACCAAAGTAGTTCTAGATGACAAGGATTATTTCTTACTTAGAGATGGTGACATTCTTGGAAAGTATGTGGACTGAAATCATTATTTTTTTTTAAAAGATTTTATTTATTTATTTGACAGAGAGAGAGAGACAGAGAGCACAAGCAGGGGGAGCAGCAGAGGGAGAGGGAGAAGCAGACTCCCCGCTGAGCAGGGAGCCCGATGTGGGGCTCGATCCCAGGACCCTGAGATCATGACCTGAGCTGAAGGCAGCTGCTTAACCGACTGAGCCACCCAGGCGCCCCTGAAATCATTATTAAAATGGCACAAAGTGAAGCTGCCCATTCCAGTGAAGTTGTGAAATCTTTCATCATGTAAATAATTTTCATTTCTCTCTTTTATAATAAACTAATGGTATCCAAACTAATGATATCCAGTGTCTCTAAAATTTAGTTTTAGTGTACTGATATAAACATTAGCAAATAAAAAAAAAAGAAAAGAAAAACACATTTGTTGTGAGCCACTGAAATTTTGGGATGGTTGTTACTGCAGCATAATTTGATCCTAGCTGACTGATAAAAGCTCCCTCCATGTTGCAGAGATTCTCTATTCAGTTCTCCCTTCCTATTTTTTTTTAAAGATTTAATTATTTATTTGAGAGAGAGAGAGCACAGAGGGAGAGTGTGAGGGAGAAGCAGATTCCCCACCCAGCAGAGAGCCTGATGCAGGGCTTGATTCCAGGACCCTGAGATCATGACCTGAGCTGAAGGCAGAAGCCTAACCAACTGAGCCACCCAGGCGCCGCGTAGTTCTCCTTTCCTATCATCAAGACAAATACCAAAATGAGCTGCAGTGGCTCTCTAAGGTCTGAGGCTTGCCCCTTGTTTAGAGATATTTACCCTCAGGTCCAGTGAGCCTTCTTGATTCTTGCTGGTTCTTGGCAACTTGTGGTAGCTGCTTATGTGAACTAGAAAAACATCTGGGGGATGGGGCCCCAGACCTTCTAGCATCAACTTGGTGCCAAGTAAATGCCAATCTCACATATGTCCTAAGACCACAATGGCACCATTACAAGGGACTTGTCCAAAAGGAAAAACAATAAAACCCAAACTTGCCTTAATTGCATGGATGTCTGCCCTTCCAAGAAGCCCCAACATAATGGATAATAAGTGGAAATTCTGTATTTTTGCCTATGGGTACATCTGCATGAAACAGAGACCCAAACTAACCATGGCTTACACAAGGTAGGAGTTTATTTCTCTCTTAGATAAAAGTCCAAATTAGTATGGTGGGTCTTTGCATGAAGTCATCAGGACCAATGAATAATAATAAAAATAATAATAATAATTTTTAAAGGTTTTATTTATTTGACAGAGAGAGAGCACAAGCAGGGGGAGTGGCGGGCAGAGGGAGAAGGAGAAGCAGACTCCCAGCTTAGCAAGGAGCCCAATGTGGGGCTCGATCCCAGGACTCTGGGATCATGACCTGAGCCAAAGGCAGACGCTTAACCAACTGAGCCACCCAGGCACCCCAATAATAAATTCTTTTATTTATCTTGTTCCCGTTCCATCCCTGGGATATTGCCCTCACCCACATGGTCTAAGATGGTCCATCACCACTTCCACAGTTTAGCCCTTGTGAAGCAGAAAAGTGAAGGGGATGGCTTGTCCTTTACCCTAAATTGCAGAAGTTGCACTGAGAATTTCTGCTGTAATCCTATTGACCAGAATGTAGTCACATGGCCAAGAAATACAATCTTCACCCTGGGCAAGCTTTTTGTCTGGATAAAAGTTCTAGGGGACCTGGGGAACTATTCCCAGGAAACAAGCTAACCTTGGAAGGATGAATATTGGGGGACCATCAGCAGTCACAGCCACACACTACCCATGTTAACCCATCCCAATTGTATTAATTTCCTATTACTCTTGTTACAAAGTACTACAAATGTAGTGGCTTAAAACAACACGCATTTATGCTTTTACAGCTCCGGAGATCAGAAATCCAATATTAGTTTCACTGGGCTAAAGTCAAGGAGTTGGCAGGGCTGACTCCATCTGGAGGAACTGTTTGCTTGCCTTTTTCAGCTTCTGTTGGATGCCTGCATCCTTGACTAGTGGCCTCATCCTCCACTTCAAAGAACATTTTCCATGCTCAGCTTCCATTGTCACATCACCTTCTGCTCTGATTCTGACCTTCCTGTCTCCCTCTTTTTTTTTTTTAAAGATTTTATTCATTTTATTTATTTGCGAGAGAGAGAATGAGAGAGAGCACGAGAGGGAGGAGGGTCAGAGGGAGAAGCAGACTCCCTGCTGAGCAGGGAGCCCGATGTGGGACTCGATCCCGGGACTCCAGGATCATGACCTGAGCCGAAGGCAGTCGCTTAACCAACTGAGCCACCCAGGCGCCCTTCCTGTCTCCCTCTTATAAGGATGCTTCTGATTACTTTGAGCCCATCCAGATACTGCAGGATAATCTCCCATTTTACAATTCCTAATTACATCTGCAAAGTCCCTTTTGTCATCTAAGGCAACATTCTCAGGTTCCAGGGATTAGGATGTGGACATGGTTAGGGGGCCATTGTTTAGCCTACCATACCGCCCCATTCCACATTTAAGTCATTCTTCATATATTCATAAAATACTGAGCAAGAGTTATGTACCTGATATTATGGAAAGTGCTGGAGAAATAGAGGTGAAAATACAGACAAGGTCTCTGCCTTTCGTGGAGTTTTTATTTTAGTGGAAAGGACAAGTAAAGAAATAACTAAGATATTCCAAAACCATGACATGTATGACAAAAAATGTCAAGCGGTTGGAGATGGGTGTGCTAACAGGTAGTCAGGAATGGCTTCTTAGAGAAGGTGACTAATCCAAAGGACAGACCTGAGAGCTCAGGGCAGAACAGAGCCCTGGAGGATTCCTTCTAGAACTGGAAACCTAAGGGAATTTGCTCAGCTGGATTTTGGAATTGCTTTGGATCAGTGACTCCTTTTTACCTTCCATTTCTCCCCATTTTGAACCAGAATGTCTATAACTATTATCCTATGCACGTCCCACCATTGCACGTTGGGAGTACATGACTCGTTTAGTTTCATAGGTCCACAGATGGTAGGAATTGTGCTCTAGGAAGGATTATACCCAGAGCCTCATCTGCATCTACTTTTAGATAATGAGATTTAGGACTTTGGACTTGATAAGATTTGTATGAGATTTTTTTGGACTCTGACTTGATGCTGTAATGGGATGAGACTTTTAGGGACTTTGGGAGGAAGTGAATGTATTTTGCTTGTGGAACAGACAAATCTTTGAGGGCTAGAGGGTGAACTATAGTAAGGAGAATAATGGCCCCCAAAGATTCCATGCCCTAATCTCTATGAATATGTTACCTTACATGACAAAAGGGACTTTGCACATGTAATTAAGTTTACTAATTGGTTGACCTTAAGATAGGGAGAGTATCCTGAATTATTCAGGTGGACCCAATGTGATTACATGAACTCTGAAAGCAGAGAAGCTTCTCCAGCTAGCAACAGAAGAGGAAGACAGAAGTCAGAGAAATTTGAAAGAGGAGGATTTGATGTGCCATTGCCAGTTTTGAAGGGATCCCAGCCAAGGAATGTAGATGGCCTTTAGAAGCTGAGATCAACCTCTGACTGACAGCCAGGAAAGAAAACAGGGACCTGAGTTCTACAGCCAAATGGGACTGAATTCTGTTAATAACCTGGGTAAGTCTGAAAGTGGACTCTATGCGAGAGCCTCCAGATAAGAACCCAGACTGGCCAAGACCTTGACTTCAGTTTTGTGAGACCCTAAGTAGAGGACCCAGCTGAGTCAGCCTGGACTTCTGACTTATAGAACTATGAAATAAGAAATGAGTGGGGCGCCTGGGTGGCTCAGTAGGTTAAGCATCCGACTCTTGATTTTAGCTCAGGTCATGATCTCGGTGCTGGGATCGTCCTCAGTGGGGAGTCTATTTCTCCCTCTGCCCCCTGTTGGTGCATGCTCTCTCTCTCTCTCTCAAATAAATAAATAAATCTTAAAAAATGGGTTTTGTTTTTAAGATGCTAAGTTTGTGGTTATTTAATATGCAGGAATAGAAACCTAATACAGTATGACTGGAGCTGAGACTTGAATGAAGAGAAAGAGCATCATGGATGGGCAAATCTGGGGCAGTGTGTTCCATCCCCAGGGAGGAGCAAGTGCAAAGGCCCCAAGCCTGGGAAGAAACAAACAAATTTGTTTGCTGGAGCTTGCTGAGTAGGAGTAGGTAGATGAGGTCAGAGCAGGGCTAGGGACTGAAAGGAAGGCAGGCTCCAGGTGGAGGGATTTCTGTTGAGAGGGGACTATGTGTAGATAATGGAGAACTGGCCTCCAAATCTTGGTTGAATCCAGAATCACTGCCCTGCCTACAAAGTTTGCTGCCTTCCCCTATCTCATCCTCAACCCTGGTCCTGGAGCATTCTCCTGTGAGAAGCCCGTAATTTATCCCAGCCATTTGGCTGGGTAGGGAGTGATGACTGTGGTCTATAGTACAGACTGATGAGGGATACCAGCTGCTGCTGCAGCAGCAGGGCCTATGATTTGGCATTCCCAGGATGTACTCACTACCTGGGACGGTCCTGGTAGAGAGCCAGGGAGGTAAAGGAAGTTAGGGCGGGAGAAAAGTGAAGGCCAGAAGTTAGACCGGACATTATCCAGATAATAAAACTGGACAAAGACATCACAAGAAAAGAAAACTACAAGTGTATTTCTTAAAAAATCCTCAACAAAATACTAACAAACCAAATCTAGCAATATATAAAAATTATTAGGGGCGCCTGGGTGGCTCAGTCATTAAGCGTCTGCCTTTGGCTCAGGTCATGGTCCCAAGGTCCTGGGATCGAGCCCCACATCCAGCTCCCTGCTCGGCGGGAAGCCTGCTTCTCCCTCTCCCACTCCCCCTGCTTGTGTTCCCTCTCTCGCTGTCTCTCTCTCTCTGTCAAATAAATAAATAAAATCTTTAAAAATAAATAAATAAAAATTATTATACAGCATTACCAAGTGGGATTTTTCTCAGGAATGCAAGGTTGGTTTAACATCCAAAATCAATTAATGTAATTTAAAAAAAAAATTTTTTTTTTTAAGTAACCTCTACACCCACTGTGGGTCTCAAACTCATGACCCTGAGATCAAGAGCTGAATGCTCTTCCAACTGAGCCAGCCAGGCATACTTCAATTAATGTAATTCTGCATATTTTTAAAAGATTTTATTTATTTATTTGAGAGAGAGAGAGCACGAGTGGGGTATGGTGTAGGGACAGAGGGAGAGGGAGAAGCACACTCCCCACTGAGCAGGGAGCTGGACCCAGGGCTCGATCCCAGGACCCTGAGATCATGACCTGAGCTGAAGACAGATACTTAACCGGCTGACCCAGGCATCCCTAAATAGATTTTTTAAATCCCAAATTCATGGGTCAGAAGATTTAATATTGTTAAGATGGCAATACTTCTCAAATTGATCTACAGATTCAATGCAATCCCCATCAAAATCCTAGCTTCTTTTTATTTTTCACAAAAATTGGCAAGCAGATCCTAAAATTCATATGGAAATGCAAAGAATCCAGAAAAACTTGAAATAGAGGAATAAGTTGGAGGAATCACAGGTCTTGATAAAACTTACTACAAAGCTACAATAAGCAAAATAGTGTGGTACTAGCATAAAGAAAGTAGAGATAGATGATAGATAGACAGATAGATAGATAGCTATGTATATCTTCATGGAATACAATTGAGATTCCAGAGATAAACGATGTTTACAGTTAGTTTATTTTCAACAAGGGTATCAAGAGAATTCAATGGAGAAAGAACATTCTTTTTAACTAATAGTGCTGGGATAATGGGATATGCATGTGCAAAAGAATGAAATCGGGGGCGCCTGGGTGGCTCAGTCATTAAGCGTCTGCCTTCAGCTCAGGTCATGATCCCAGAGTCCTGGGATTGAGCCCTGCATCGGGCTCCCTGCTCCGTGGGAAGCCTGCTTCTCCCTCTCCCACTCCCCCTGCTTGTGTTCCCTCTCTTGCTATGTCTCTCTCTGTCAAATAAATAAATAAAATCCTTAAAAAATTAAAAAAAAAAAATGAAATCGGACCCCTCTCTCAAACACATACAAAGGTTAGCTCAAAATGGATCCAAGATCCAAATATAAGAGCTTTTAGCTATAAAACGTTTATAGTTTTTTTTTTTTAAGATTTTATTTATTTGAGAGAGAGAATGAGATAGAGAGAGAGCATGAGAGGGGGAGGGTCAGAGGGAGAAGCAGACTCCCCGCTGAGCAGGGAGCCCGATGCGGGACTCGATCCCAGGACTCCAGGATCATGACCTGAGCCGAAGGCAGTTGCTTAACCAACTGAGCCACCCAGGCGCCCCAAAATGTTTATAGTTTACAAAAAATTTTTATAAATTTTTAAAAAGGATTTATTTATTTTTAGAGAGAGAGAGAGAGCACATTGGGTTGGGGGGGAGGGGCAGAGGGAGAGCGAGAGAATCCTCAAGCAGACGCCCTGCTGAGTGCGGAGCCAGTTGTGGAGCTCCATCCCAGGACCCTGAGATCATGACCTGAGCCAAAATCAAGAGTTGGACACTTAACTGACTCAGCCACCCAGGTGCCCCAAAAGTTTTCTAAATTTTAAGCTTATAAGTTTATAACTAGGTTGTAAACTTTATGTTTCTAACATTCTTAGATAAAAACAGGCACAAATCTTCATGAACTTAGATTAGGAAATGGTTTCTTATGTATGGCTCACAAAGCACAAGCAACTAAAGAAAAAAATAGATAAATGAGATATCCTCAAAATTGAAAACTTTAGCGCTTCAAAGGGCACCCAGAAAGTACAAGGACAATCCACACAATGAGAGAGAATTTTTGCAAATCATAGGAAACTTCTATGTAGAATACAGAAACACTTTTGCCACTCCACAGCAAAAAGTCAAATAGTCCAATTAAAAAATGGGTAAAGAACTTGAATAGACATTTATCCAAAGATGATGTACAAATGGCCAATAAGCACACAAGATGTTCAACATCGGTTTCCATCAAGGGAATGCAAATCACAACCACAAATTCACAGCCACTAGGATGGCTATAATAAAAAGACAGATAATAGCAGCTGTTGGTAAAGGTATGAAGAAATTAGAACAGTCATACCCTGTTGGTGGGAATGTAAAATGGTGCAGCCACTTTAGAAAACATTCTGACAGTTCTTCAAACGAGAGAATTGAAACACATGTCCATGTCCAGGGATACCTGGGTGGCTCAGTCGGTTAAGCTTCTGAGCTTCAGCTCCTGTCATGATCCCAGGGTCCTGGGATCGAGTCCTGCATTGGGCTCCCTGTTCAGCGGAGAGCCTGCTTCTCCCACTGCTTGTGTGCACTCTCTCTCTCTGACAAGAAAGAAAGAAAGAAAGAAAGAAAGAAAGAAAGAAAGAAAGAAAGAAAGAAAGAAAGAAAAAGAAAAACATGTCCACATAAAAACTTGTACATGAATGTTCATAGCAGCATTGTTCACAGTAGACAAACAATGGAAACCCAAATGTGCATCAAGTGATGAATGGATTAGAACACGTATCTCCATGGGGTGCCTGGATGGCTCAGTTGGTTAAGCGTGGGACTCTTGACTTTGGTTCAGGTCATGATCTCAGGGTTGTGAGATCAAGCCCCTCATTGGGCTCTTGCACTGGGTGTGGAGCCTGCTTAAGGTTCTCTCTCTCCCTCTCTGCCCTTCCCTCTCTCTCTCTCAAAAAAATAAATGAATAAAAAATAAGTGAAAAACATGTATCTCTGTACAATGGAATATTATTCAGCAGTGAAGAGGAATGAGTACTGACACGTGCTACAGCGTGGCTGAACCTTGAGAACATCGTGGGAAGTGAAAGAGGCCAGTTACAAAGACCACATATTGTATGATTCTGTTTGCACGAATTGTCCACAAGAGGCAACTCCAGAAAGGTAGAAAGTAGATTAGTGATTGACCAGGGCTGAGGGAAAGGAAATGGGGTTGGGGACAATAGGGAGTGACAGCTAATGGGTGTGGAGTTTCTTTCAAGCGGGTGAAACTATTCTAAAATTAGATTGCTCGATAATCCTGTGAATATACTAAAAACCACTGAATTGGATATTTTAAACGGATTAATTTTATGGCATGTAAGTATTCTCTTAATAAAGCTGTTAAAATAATTTTTTAGAAAAGTCAGACCGTCTGAGTCCTTAAGGAGCGGGAACTGGGGTAAAGGATGCCTGGAGTAGCAGAGAAGGGGGACCAAGGCATGGGTGCGCTGTCTGGTCTCAGAAAGGGAACAGAGGCTGTGGATTCCTTCTAAACATCCATGGGACCCACTTCATCCTTCATTGTAGATAGATACCCATGGGTATCTGTTGATTAATTAGGGTATATGGATCTTGCTCAAGGTCACAAAGCAAGTTGTTAGTAACCAAAATCCCCCTGTTTCCAATACCCCAGTCCATCTGTTTCTTTCCTGGACCCTGTCAGTCTTTGGTTCCAGCCTGGACAGGCAGAAAGCCTGGGGTCAGTGCTTGTCCTGCTTTGGGCAGTGAATGTCCTTGGCCAAACTGGTGTCTCTTCCTGCAGCCACGACACCCTGCTCCCTGCTGTTGCCATGTGGCCCCCTTGTCCCGAGATGGAGAGCAGGAATAACGCTTTCTAAAGCTAATGTCTGAGGACCAGGCACGACAACTGTGAGTGAGGTCCCTGATGTCAAGGGAATACTTGATACTTCTGTTCCTGGAGCTACTGGGGTTCACAGTCCTGACACCTGCCAGCTGCTAAGTCCCCTATGACTGGCCTGTGGGCCTGGAAAGGGGCTGCCCACTGGTCACTTCCTGAGGCTGCCAACTTGGGCTGGAGTTGGTAAGAGCAAGTCTAGAGATAAGAGCATGGAAAGGAGGATCTGGTTCACTCTGACCTTTGGCTTCATTTTGGCTTATAAATCAGGAAGGCCCTAGTGGCTGGATTTTATAATCCAAAATCAGTTCTTGAGTGTCCTTCTAAGAATATTCTATAGGAATTTGAGTACTAAGGTGTAATTAAGCCCAGATGGGAGTATACTAATTACACTGCTTTGCACTTTATTTTTTTCACTTGACATATTTTTGGGATATCTTTCAACAACATGGGTTAATAAGCCTCATTTTTTATTTTTTTATTTTTATTTTTATTTTTTTTTAAAGATTTTATTTATTTATTTGACAGAGAGAGACACAGTGAGAGAGGGAACACAAGCAGTGGGAGTGAGAGAGGGAGAAGCAGGCTTCCTGCGGAGCATGGAGCCCGATGTGGGGCTCGATCCCAGGACCCTGGGACCATGACCTGAGCTGAAGGCAGATGCTTAACGACTGAGCCACCCAGGCGCCCCTAAGCCTCATTTTTTAAAAAAATAGCTGCAGAATATATTTTACAGCGGCTAGCCTTATTTAATTAGTCCTTTGCTAATGGACATTTAGGGTATTCCTGGTTATCACAAATTTTGCTGCACTGAACATTCTTTTCTTTTTTTTAAAAGATTTTATTTATTTGACAGAGAGAGACAGCGAGAGAGGGAACACAAGCAGGGGGAGTGGGAGAGGGAGAAACAGGCTTCCCACAGAGCAGGGAGCCCAATGCGGGGCTTGATCCCAGGACCCTGGGATCATGACCTGAGCCGAAGGCAGACGCTTAACGGCTGAGCCACCCAGGCGCCCCTGCACTGAACATTCTTATCTTCAATTTTGCCGATAGAACATGGAAGTGGAAAAAGAACCCTGTGGTGTAATTCTTTGACGTGTGCTTGCCAAGTTATAGGGTATATGCATTTAACTTTTTAATAAACATGATCAAATCATCTTCCCAAAAGGTTATACCAATTCACATTAAACATGGGCCTTCTTTTTTTTTCTTTAAAAAGTTGTGTAGCCTTCCAGAATATGGATATGACTATAATTTAACAGCCTATCTTTCTCCACTGATTTAAATAATCACATATATCGTAAACTAAATTCCCAGAAATAGGGCAGTTTCTAAACCTTTCTCCCCCACCCCATTGGCTAATGGATTCTTGTGCCAGTAATAACCTGTTTTAACTTCAGTGCGTTGCTATTTATCTAGTATGTCAGATACATCACCTCAAATATGTATTACATAGAATTTTGGGCTTTTAAGTTCTGTTAAAAACCTTTTTGGGGGTGCCTGGGTGGCTTAGTCTGTTAAGCCTTCAACTCTTGATTTAGGCTCCGGTCACAATCTCAGGGATCGAGCCCCAAGTCGGTCTTCATGCTCAGTGTGGAGTCGGCTGGAGATTCTCTCCTCTCTCTCTGCCGCTCTGCCCCCTCCCCACTCACGCATGCCCTCTCTAAAACAAACAAACAAACAAACAATCTTTAAAAAAACAACAAAAAACCTTTTTGGATGACAATGACTCTAAGGATTAAACTAGGAAGAATCAACATTTTTAATGTCTTCCCATTCAGGTACATGGTATGTCTCCATTCAGTTAGGGTTTATAACCTAATAACTCCAAAAGTTAGGGTTTATAACCTTTAGGATGATACCATTTTCTTCATATATGTTTTGCATGTTTCTTGTGAGGTTTATTCCTTCATAGTTTATGGGTTTTGTTGTTACTATGAATGGAACTCCTTTGTTCCTCAAGTGGGTTTTCTAGTTTGTTATTGCAGTATGCAGGAAATATTCTAATTTTGGACCTCAGTGTATTTTCTGTAAAAGGATAGAACTACTCAATAAAAGGTTTCCATGATGAAATAACTATGGCCTAAACAAAGATAAATAGATTTGTTCATTGTTGGACTTCTCAATGACTTTAATACACTTTTGATCACCAACAAACCCCAAGAAGAGCACAGGGAACGTCCTGTACTCCCTTGACCAGGGAACCCTTTGTCAAGACATTCTGAAAATATACATTGGGAAACAATGCAGCCAAAGACCCTTCTAGTTTCTAATCTGTCAATCTAGGGGTCTCCACTGAACCTTACCCGATCCCCAAACTCCCACTCCCTTTCCCCCAACCAAAAAACAGAAGACAGCCCAGTGTCAAAGTGAAATGCTTTAATGAGTGTTACTCAGAACCACACGTGTCTCTCAACAGCTGCTGCCCGCCTCCATTGTCCCCAGCTCTTTGTTGGCAAGGAGAGCTAGCTGCCTGCGGGGGCAGGGATCTGGAGTCTAAAGAGTGAGCTGGGGCAGAGAGGTTCAGGAGACACCCTGTGAGGTCTGGGCTCTTGGGAGTGAGGTGGAGGGGGCGATGGGCCTCACGCGGGCCCCTCTTCAGGCATTCCTAGCAAAGCCACAAGGGGCTCGAGGGGCGTGGGGGTCCCGATGGGCACAGGGTGGGTGCGCTCGTGCTTGCGCAGGTCGCTGGCACTCAAGAAGGCCTTGGGGCAGTGGGGGCAGGTGTAGGGGCGCACAGAGCTATGGGTGCGGCTGTGTTTGCGCAGCCCTGCCCGGTCAGAGAAGCTCTTGCCGCACTGGGTGCAGGGAAAGGGCCGGAGCTCTGGGTGTGAGCGCTCATGCCGTCGCAGCAACGTCAGCGTGGAGAACGTCTCCTTGCACTCCCGGCACACAAACTGCGGCGGCTTCTCATCAACCTCCTCGCCCCCCACCTCGCCTGCTCCCCCCAAGGGACCAGGAGCCTCCCCAACCCCAGCATCTTGGCACTCCACATGTTCCACCGTCATGCCCACCACTTGCCACTGGGTGGCCATCACACCACCTGATTCCGGGGGCAGCCCCAGCAGCCCTGCTGGGGGGTCCCCTAGCCCTGCACCTGCTGCCGGGGCCGTGGAGCCCTCGCCTGCCACGCTGACTGGCAGTGCCAGCCCCACTACCAGCTCCTGCTGTGGGGGCGCCCCTGCGGCCTCGCTACTCCGATGGGTCCGCTCATGCTTCCTCAGGCTTGATGACACCACGAAGGACTTCCCGCAGGCGTTACAGTGGAAGGGGCGCTCGCCTGAGTGCACCCGGCTGTGCTTAGTGAGACTGGCTCGCTCGGCGAAGGCTCGCCCACACTCCTCACAGCGGAAGGGCCGCTGGCCCGAGTGCACCAACGCATGGCGCTTGAGGTCCCAAGACGCCACAAACGTCTTGTCACACTGCAGGCACTTGAACGGCCGGTCACCCGTGTGCACCCGCCGGTGCATGGCCAGGTCTGCCGGCTGCCGAAAGTCTTTGCCGCACTTCTCGCAGCGGTAAGGCTTCACGCCCTCGTGCGCCCGCTGGTGGCGCCGGAAGCTCGAGGGGTCGGAGAACATGCGGCCGCAACGCGGGCACAGGAAGGGCTTCTCGCCGGAGTGGGTGCGCTCATGGCTCTGGTAGGAGCTGAGCTGCGTGAAGCCCTTGCCACAGGCTGGACAGCGATAGGGCTTCTGAGCCGCATGGATGCGCTGGTGGCACGTGAGCGAGGATGAGCGGGAGAAGCTCTTGCCGCACTCTGAGCAGAGGAAGGGGCGCTCACCGGTGTGGGACCTGTGGAGGACGGAGGACCAGACATGAAGGTGGCAGGCCTATCACCTGACCCCTGCTGCCTGTCTGCCCTGTACAGTAGGGGGCCCCTAACATCCCTGGGGACCACAGGGCAGCACCCCGGAGTAAGAAACCTTCAGACTGGGTGTCTAGATCCCAGATAAGATCCCCTCTCTGCACACCAAAGGCCAGGCTCCACTCCCACCTACGGGCCTCCAACCAGAGATCCTCTGGGTGGCACGACTTCCGGCCCTGCCCCCTTTCCAGCTGTCCAGGGACCCAGGCCAATTAGATCCCAGCGGAATCCTCCAGGGCGGGCTTCCAACGCAGTCGGCCCTGCCCCCGGCCCCGCCCCCGCCCCAGCAGGGGTACCCGCTTCTCGCGTTCGTTTGCTCGGCTCTCCCTACAGCCCCGCCCCCCTCATCTTCCATTGGCTCTTTTCACTCTTTGCGACTCAACCCCTGTTCCCATTAGTCACAGGGCAGCCTTGCCCCACCTCCGCCCCATTGGCCGGCTTCCCGAAGCTCTTCCCAGCCCGGATCAGCCACAGCACAGCGCCCTCACCGCTCGTGGTTGCGCAGGTCCTTGAGCTCCGCGTAGGCCTTGCCGCAGCGCTCGCAGCCGTACGGCCGCAGGCCCGCGTGCGTGCGCCGGTGTTTGCGGAACACCGAAGGGTCGGCGAAGCTCTTGCCGCAGTCGGCGCAAGCGTAGGGCCGCTCGCCCGTGTGACCACGCTGGTGAATCTTGAGCTTGGAGAGCGCGCCGTAGGCCTTGGGGCAGTGAGCGCAGCGGAAGGGCAGCTCGCCAGCGTGCGAGGCCAGGTGCACGCGCAGGCACACGGGCTGCATGAAGCGGCGGCCACACTCGGGGCAAGGGAAGGGCTTTTCGCCTGTGTGGCTGCGGCCGTGACTGCGCAGCTCGGGTGCCGTCTTGTAGGCCTTGGGGCACAGCGGGCATGCATAAGGCCGAGGCTTAGCCGATGCACCTGACACCTTGTCCCCGCCAGCATCCTCTGCTTTGGGTTCTGTCTCCGGCTTCAGCTTCGCTTCCGCCACCTCCTCTGCGCAGTCTACAGGCCCATGTGTGGCAGCGTGACGCGCTGCCCTAGGCGCATTTGGAAATGTCTTAGTACAGGACAGGCACTTGTAGCGGCGGCCGGAGCGCTTGTAGCCGGGGGCGGGGGCAGAGGGCCGGGCCTCGGCAGACTCCACCTCCATGGCTCCAATGGGCGGAACTTCTCTAGGAAAGAAGCAAAGTTAAGACACAAGCCGCATGCCTTTGCAGATCTCCAAGGCCTCTCCTTGCTAAGGCCTCAAAGGGGAGCTCTGTCTTATCTGCATTTCTCTCACCAGGCATGGCCATATCTTTCCTTCCAAACATTCCTGGCTCTTACACTCTGCTCTCGAGTTTCCTCTCTGGTCTGTTCATTGATGAAAGAAGTTGGACCAGGTAACCTCAGAGGGGCCAAGAGAGGAGGTTGGCGTCATCAGAATGTCCACCTGTACTTCTCTCCCCAGCCTCTGGGCTTCTCCAAATGCTGTAGCATTCCCAGAAGGCCCAGGTTCCATCCATCTCACCATCTTCCTTCCTCAGCTCAGCGGCTAAGGCCTTGTGCCAGGGCACAGGGTCCTATGCAGGGCTGCAGACACAGAGGCTATGTGGATGTGGGTCTGGCCTGAAGGTTGCCAAGTGCCCAGGGAAGACAGAGATAGGTCCAGAAGAAGGCAGAATTAGTGGGCTAACTGGTAATTGGCACCGTCTGTCTGAAGCGATAGGTCCCCAGTGTATGTATTTTGTCCTTCCCGTCTGCTTAGTCAGAGGCAGCAACTGTTTGCACAGACTTCTGGCCTTGCACAGCTGGAAGGGACTCCACCCCAGGCAGGAATCCTGGTCCACCCTCTGCTCTGGAATTGCTGTTGGGCTCCTGTTCCCATAGCTCTGGTAATGGGGAACTCATTACCCTCAAGGCAGCTTGAGCCATTGCTAGCAGTTAGAAGTGTCTCAGTCATAATCAATATGTCTGATTTAGCCTGGCCTCCTGGGGCACGCGCTCTAGTTAGGCCCCTTCTTTCTCATTCAGTGCCCGGACACCCTCCACCCAGCTGCTCCTGGGGATCATGGCTGGGAGGAAATAGGATTAATGGCTGCATTAGTCTTAACACCAGCTCATCCTCCCAAGGGGATGAAAAGAAGAGGATTATGGGCAGATCCACTTAGGGAGTACTCAGCAGCAGCTGCTGGGGGCGGCCAGTGGGAGGGGGTAAGGATGCTGCTATAGGCAGGGGAGGGAGCCAGGTGGGTCCAGAAGCTAGGCTGGGAAGAAGGAGACCTGAGTCTAGTACTCCTTTCTAGGCCTGTTTCCTCATCTGTATACCTCAGGGGCTGGTGGCTTCCAAGTTATGACCCACAGGCGCCCTTGGGGCAAGTGGCAAGGGCTGCATCTTTAGAGTCAGTATCCTTCTGCCCAGTGGCCCTAATGTGTCTGCCCTGTACAGTAGGGGGCCCCTAACATCCCTGGGGACCACAGGGCAGCACCCCGGAGTAAGGCCCCAGTCCCCTGCCCCTAGACACATAATATGCTGTGTGTATAGGCAGTCAGAATCTTCTTCATAAAGTATCATGTCATACTTTGTCCCCTGCTCAATAACTTTCCATGACTTCCATCACACCATGCAAGCTCCCAGGTCCCTCCTGGCTGTTACAAATCCCACCAATCCTTCCTTTGAGCCCCACTTCCCCAGGATGCTCTTCCTGCATCTCCCCTCTGGTTTTTGGCCCCAATCCCACACAACTTTGTTCTAACCTCAGTTTGTCCCCCCCACACACACACACACACACTTTTCCCACTAAGTGCTGGGGCTGGAAGGTGAGTTAAAGGGCATGAGGCCTAACCTTCCCCGTGGCTTGAATTCCCCCTAGAAATCCCAGTGGATCCTTCCCTATCTCTGGATGAGGCAGTCACTACCTCCTTTCCAGACCATCTCTGGAAAGTCTGACTGATAAAGTTTCCCTTTAATAAAAATGATAGCTCCTATTTACTGAGCCCTTGTTAATAAAAGGCAGTATCCTAAGCTCTTTACATGTATTAACTCAAACTTCACATCAACAGCACCAGAAGAGTTCTATTATATAGATTCCTTTTCTACAGAGAAGGAAACTGAAGCCCAGAGAAACAATGTAGCACTGTGGTTAAGTGTCCCATTTCTGAAGCCAAACTGCCTGGCTTCCAATCTTGCCTCACTCATTTCCTAGCTGTGACCCTGTGCCATTTACTTCATGCCATGGTACCTCGATTTTCTCATCTGAAAAATGGAGGTAATAATAGTACTTACTTCACAGTGTTGGTTGAGTTATATGAATAACTGCCCTCAATTATTGAGAGTCTTCTTAGAGCCAGACACTTTGCTGAGCGTGCTACCTTATTTCTCTCACAGCTTCCTGAGATAGAGATTCTTGTCTTCATTTTACAAACAAATGAACTGAGGTTCCAAGAGGTTTAGTGACTAGCCCATGGTCACAAAGCTAGACTCACAGCTGGGACTTGAATCCAGGTGTTTAACTTGCCTTGAGTTACTGGGATCTTTATCAGCTGTCTGGGCCCCCCAGACTTGTCTGCTGCCTGGGCCGGCAGAGTTCAGAGTTCAGGCCACATCTTCATGTTCTCTCATCCCTGTGGAACTGCCTTGAGACCAGAACCCAGCACCCTTTATGTTTCTGTTTCCCTCTCAGAAGGCTTGACCCCTGGGTTCTAAGCTCTGGGCTTCAGTGTTCCTATCTGTGAACCAGAAATCAGATAGCTGGAGGTGTACATCTCTCCTCCTAAAGCACTTCCTTGGGGGAAAAGGTAGGGAAGCACCAGGTTGGTCGCAGCAGGGGCCCAGCTCCATGAAAAGCAGGGGACCATGTAGGCCAGGCCCCTATCTAAAATCCCACCATTAGGTCCTCACTTCATTGTTTACCAAGGACTCTTCCACCCACCACTCCCTAGACTGATGTTTCTCCAAGTCAGGTCTGTGAACCCCCTGCGTGAGAATAATCATCCAGAGAGTATGGGGTTGGACTCAGAAATCTGTACTTTAAACACGCTCTTGGGGTCATGACAGCCAACACTTAACACTTAAGAACCAAAGACACATCCTTAGGTCTTCACAAAGCTTCTAGGAGAGAGCCATTTTTACTAGGCCTCTCTTCAGATATGGAGATTCAGCCCGCCTCCCACCCCCAAGGGAAAACACTTGTATAAGGACACCAAGCTAGTCAAGAGGCCAGACTCAAATCCAAGTCTTCAGGCCCCTGGGCTGGGTTCTTTCTCTACCAGTCTGTATTTACTTCAGGTTTATGAGCCAAATCAGGAGATTTTCCACTGCTCCTAGGACAAAGACCTGTATCTTTTCCATGTGGAAGGCTACCTCACCTCCCACTCCTCTTTGTGGTCTTACGAGGCTCCACCCACACAGGCTCCCTTTCTTTTCCAAAAAGAGCTATGGCGCGCCTGGGTGGCTCAATTGGTTAAGCATCTGCCTTCGGCTCAGGTCATGATCCCGGGGTCCTGGGATCGAGCCCCGCATCCGGCTCCCTGCTCACCGGGAAGCCTGCTTCTCCCTTTGCCCCACCACCTGCTTGTGCTTTCCCTCTCTCTCTCTGTCAAATAAATGATAAAATCTTAAAAAAAAAAAAAAAAAAGAGTGAAATTCCTTTCCACCTCAGGGCCTTTGTACTAGTGGCTCCCTCCGCCAGAACCACTGTTCCCCAAGGATCATTGTGTAGCTATCTCTTTGATTTCATTTGGGCCTCAGCCCCCTGTCACCTCCTCAAAGAAGGCTTTCCTGACCACTTTTCCTTCTTCTTTTTTTTTTTTCTAAGATTTTATTTATTTATGTGAGAGAGAGAGAGCATGAGGGGGGGAGGGTCAGAGAGAGAAGCAGACTCCCTGCTGGGCAGGGAGCCTGATGTGGGACTCGATCCTGGGACCCCAGGATCATGACCCGAGCCGAAGGCAGTCGCTTAACCAACTGAGCCACCCAGGCGCCCCTCCTGACCACCTTTCTTAATGCTGTTTGTATTCTTGCTAATCACTATCCCCTCCTCTTTAGTTTCCCATATGGCGCTCATTAGGATAACATTCCCTGCAAGCTTACCACGGGCCAGGTATCATTCTATGCATTTTGTGGGTACTCCTCAAGCTAAGCCTCACAACTGCCTAGAAATTTCTTATGGACTGAATGCGCGCATGCATGGAGAAGGCCATGTGAGGATATAACAAGAGGGTGGACATCTACAGGCCAGGAAGAGAGTCCTCACCAGGAACTGAATTGGCCAGCATCGTGATCTTGGACTTCCCAGCCTCCAGAACTGTGAGAAATCAATTTCTGTTGTTTAAGCCCCTTTAGTCTGTGTGGGGTTTTGTTGTTGTTGTTGTTGTTGTTATGCATAGCCTGAACAGACTAAGTTAAACAGTATTATTTCTGCCACTTTACAGACAAGGATACTGAGGCACACAGACATGAAGTCGTGGCCACAACCAATATTCAAAGTCAGGTGGTCTGGCTCTCAAACTTCTGCTTTCTGTCCTGATTGTTGCTTTGGTGCATTTACACATTTTATGGCTGGATTATTAATTCTCTGTCTCCAGCACCAGGGTCTAGGCTGGCAAAGAGCCAGGAACCTTCATTTTTTTTTTTGTATCCTCTACACCTAGAACTATGGCTGATGCCCCAAAACAAAGTGAATGAATCAACCTCTGAGACAGAACTCAAACCCAGGTCTATTGCCTCTGCCTCCTCCACAGTAGGGGTTTGTGAGAATATCTGTAAACAACTATTTATTAATTGAATTTCTCTGCCTTTCCAAGTTCACAAGGTCCAAATATCACCCAGTATCCCACAGTGGGTTCGTTGCTCTGGTGAGGGAGGCTTGTCTTTGCTTCACTACTGGCTTAGGAGGGAGAGGCAGGCCTGCGGCCTGAACAGGCTGTAAATGCCAGAGATGCATTGATTTCATTCCCAGACAGCTTAGGCTAGGACCCTGCGAGCTGGGATGAGGTAAAAAAGGAATTACTTTTCATCCCCTCTGCACCTTGGTCTCCCCATGTGTACACAAGTAGACATCAATAAGGCCTCACCGGCCATGAGACCTGGTGAGATGGTGAATGGGGAACTGTAAACTGTGCAGAAGTGAGGGCTAATCATCTCCTAGGCCTCCAAGCTGGTCAGTTCACAACCTAATCCTCACCTACTTTTTCAGCCTCAGCTCCAGCGGCAGTGTCCCCCTCCCAACAGCAAACTAAGCCCCAGCCTCAATTCTCAAACTTTCTCACCTAAATGCATCTCCACTTGCAGTTCTCTCTGCCTCGGGAGCCCTTGCTTGCCTTCTCCCATGGGAAAAACTCTTTTGCATCCTTCAAACACCCCCTTCCTCAGTGCCCTCAAGAATGCTTAATAGGCAGTAGAGGTAAGGACGCCACGGCGCTCTGAGCCTCAGTTTTCTCATCAGTAAAATGGGATCTCTGAGGTACGTGGGAGTTTGAAGGGCTTTAGGGCCTAAGAGACGCACTGAGAAGGGGCCTAGAGCTGCAGAAACCCTGCGCCTCCAGCTCCCAGCAACTATCTACACGTCGGCGCCCCCACCAGACAGCCCCGCAGGGCAGAGCCCTGGGCTGACTCGTCTCGGAAGGCTAGGAAAACGTGGCCTCGGAGAACGAGTCAAGAAGGAGTGAACGAAGAATGAGAGAATGAACAAATGAATGGGCCAAGGGCCGGACGCTGGACAAAGGCCTGCAAGATGGCGTTCTCTAGGACCGCGGGAGGGGCGACTAGCACCTCGGCCGGGGAGGGGTGCCGCCGGCGCCGGGGACCTTGTTAGGCGGGCCGCGCGCCTGGGACAAAAGCCCGCAACGTGGCGGGCTCTAGGACCCCCAAGGCCCGCACCGTGCGAGGCGGGCAGCCGCGCCGGCCGAGCCTAGGAGTCCGCAGCAGCCGGCCCGCGGGGACAGCCGGCGGGTTCTAGGACCCGCTGGGCCGGAGCCCGCCGGCGCCCTCCCGGGGCCGCACTCCTCCCGCCCCGCCCGCGCTGCTCGCGCCAGGCCAACTCCATCCGCCCTCTGCACCCACAGGGAAACTGAGGCCTCTCGGACTGCGTCCGCGCTGGGGCGGCCCAGGGGTCCCCGCGGCTTCCCGCCGGCATTTCCTACCTTAACGAACTTGGGTTGGCTCCGTGGCGTCAGCGGCAGCTGCTCTCGCCGACGGAGCCCGGGACACTGCCAGGGAGGGGCAGGCGCTAGGACCCAGCGGGGGGAGGGGGGGAAGGCGGGGCCGGCAAGCGGAAGTGGGCGGGAGCTTTTCCCGCCCCGGAGGAAGGCAAAGTTGACCCGAGCACTGCAGGCGAAGGTGGCGGAGAAACATCTTGCAAGGGTTCTCTGTGGGTGCTAATGACAGGGGACGCCAGACAGGTTTACGGTATACACCGGGCTATTGCTAGCTTGGGGCCAGGTCACCAAGAAGAAGGCGGGAGGACAGAAGGGCCATGGCAAGCTTTGTAGTACCCAAATCCGCTTATATTCCACCACATTTCCCTCAGTAGCAAGGAGTGAATGAAACTCCCTCCATCTGTCTTGGGAAGGTTTTCAGGGAGCTCCACGAAAAGTGTCGCTAAAGTACCGAGGCCAGAGCAGCAGAACGCATTTTTTCCTCTTCTGCTTTCAACCAATATGCATCGGAACAATTTTCGCAGCTCTTGCCGGAAGTGTGGCTAAGACTGGTGCAAAACAACGCAGCGCTTTGACCCCCCTGGGCGGGGTCAGAGTCGCGTATCAGCTACCTCTCCCTTAGCCCCGGAAGTGTGTCTGTGTAGAACCGCTGCTTGGAGGCGGCACAGGAAGTGTTCTCGAGGCAGAGCTTTCGAGGGGAACCTTTTGCGGCTAGGACACTTCCTGTTTCCTAGTAACAATAGGAAGTGTCCGCGGAGCTGGGGGTAGACTCTGGCTCCGGCCAGCTGCGCCCTCTTTCCTCTCCCTCTTTCCTCCTCCCTTTTCTCCTTTCCTTCTTTTCCTCCTTTCCCGCCTCCCAGGAACCCTGGCGAAGTGTGCGTGTGTGGGAGCGCGAGAGCCCCCCACAGCCACCCTTTGGGGAGCGCGGCTGCAGTTAGGGTGAGGGTCCCAGTGCGCAGGCGCGCTCCCGTTCGCGGTCCCCAACGGACTCACCCGCGGCGGGAACGAAAAGGGGCCACCCGAGCGAGGTAGGGGTCCTGAGAGGAAATTGGCCGAGGAGATGAGTGAGGCGAGAAGACCTGGTTGGTGGTTGATCAGGAGAAGGGGCTCGAGCGAAGGGGCTTTGTGAGGTGAGAAGTCGGGGAGCAGGTTCAGCGAGGGGGTTTAGATCCGGAGATATGAGTTGTGTGTATAGGGGTCCCATGGGAGTGAAGAATCAGTCAGCGAAGGCCAAGGTGATGGAGGAGGCATAGGGGCCTGCTATGGAGAGAGTAAGGGCTTTGGAAAGAAGATTGCCCCAGTCATTGCGTTTGCTCCTGTGTAAGCTGGGATAACAGGCGCTGCGGTGTGTTTCGAGGATTCAGTGACACAACGAATATTCTTTACTTAGCACAGTGCCCCGCACATGGTAATGCCCACTTAGCATGTGTTGATGTCACCATGCATATTTTAAGAGGAGATAGGAGAAAAAATGAGACGGGTAAGAAAGAAAAAGGTAGGGGGTGGAGAACAACCAGAAATGAGTTGGAATTTCCAAGATACGAGATAATTTGGGTTCAGGGGAAGTAGGTGAAGGAAGTGGCCAAGAGAGTCTTAGAAAAGAGACCTTGTGACCCTGAAAGGAATAGGGGAGACGGGGGAACAAGCCAGCCCTTTCTCTGAAGAGGGTCTAACCCTACCTCTCAGGTCCTCAGCTGTCAACTGAAGAAAAAGACTGCTTTTCAGTGCCTCTAGGTCACTCTGTTTAGCTGAGGGGTCAAGGAGAGAGGATTGGACTTCGCACATTGAAGGTCCTAGGAAAGGTTCAGGTTTCCTTTTAAGAGGTCACAGGAGATAGGTTGGTTGGTTGTTTCAGAATTATACAGAGGAGAGGGTTAGGGATAGTAGATTTTTTGGATTTGGTCTGATGAATAGAGGTAGGTAAGTCTGTGATCAGAGATAAGGTTGCATCCCTCTAGACTTCAATGTCCTTATCTCTATCTCTAGGGATGAATTAGGCCTAGGGGAGCTTCCATATTTGGGGAGCTTTTGTGCAGGGAGGCCTTAAATGATGGGTGCTTTCAGATCTAGCAGAAAGCAAGTCCCCGGGCATTACTGCTTGGGGAACATTTCTGTGACCTCTGATGAGCTTGTTGCTTGGAGAGCCAAGAGGCAAAGTTAACTCAGGCCTTCCTTCTGACCACCACCCCCTCTTCCTAGGCCTCCCAGAGGAAGATGCTGCTGCCACCTGCCCGGTGTTCCTGAACCTCCAGGTTTCTGCCACACTGCCCCATGGAGGACACGCCCACCTCACTCAGCTGCTCTGACTGTCAGCGCCACTTTCCTAGTCTCCCGGAACTGTCCCGGCACCGCGAGCTGCTCCATCCATCTTCCCAGCAGGACAGTGAGGAGGCAGACAGCATCCCTCGGCCCTACCGCTGTCAGCAGTGTGGGCGGGGCTACCGTCACCCAGGGAGCTTGGTCAACCACCGGCGGACCCACGAGACGGGTCTTTTCCCCTGTACCACCTGTGGCAAGGACTTTACCAATCCCGTGGCCCTCAAGAGCCACATGAGGACTCATGCTCCCGAGGGCCGCCGTAGGCGCAGGCCTCCCCGCTCCAAGGAAGTCATTCTGCGCCTGCAGGGGGAAGCAGCATCCTCTGACTCTAGGGACCAGAGGCTCAGCCCTGGGGAAAGCTGGATGAGCCAGAAAAAACATGCCGAAGAGACATCTGGCTGTGAGTCTGGGCCTGACCCCAGGGCAGCTCTGAGCACTAGGGAGGATCCACCCACCAGACAAAGAGAAGGCTGGGAAAGGCAGCCAGATTCTGAGGGGGGTGCAGAGGGCTGGGGGCCCACTACCAGTTCTGCCAGAGCCACCCCGCTCCCCACCGCAGCCAGCAGCCTCCTTAGCAATTTGGAACAGTATTTGGCTGAATCCGTAGTGAATTTTGCCGGGGGCCACGAGCCCCCTCAGTCGCCTCGTGCTGAGGAGGAACGGCGGTACAAGTGCGCTCAGTGCGGCAAGACTTACAAGCATGCCGGGAGCCTGACCAATCATCGCCAGAGCCACAGCCTGGGCGTCTACCCTTGTGCCATCTGCTTCAAGGAGTTCTCTAACCTCATGGCCCTGAAGAACCACTCCCGGCTCCATGCCCAGTATCAGCCTTACCAGTGTCCTCACTGTCCCCGTGCCTTCCGGCTCCCCCGAGAGCTGCTGGACCACCAAGAGTCCCATGAGGGCGAAAGGCAGGAGCGGCTATGGGAAGGGAAAGGGACGCCCGCCACCAATGGGCACGCGGAGGAGAGCAGCCAGGACCAGCTCCCGACTACACAGATGCTGAACTGCTCCGGGGAGCGCAGCGCCTCTGGGGACCTGGAGGACGGTGGCCTAGAGGAGTACCGGCCTTTCCGCTGTGGGGACTGCGGCCGCACTTACCGCCATGCTGGGAGCCTCATCAACCATCGCAAGAGCCACCAGACGGGTGTCTACCCCTGCTCCATCTGTTCCAAGCAGCTGTTCAACGCGGCTGCCCTCAAAAACCATGTCCGGGCTCATCACAGACCCCGGCAGGGAGCTGGGGAGGACGGGCAGCCATCAGTGCCACCAGCCCCCCTGCCTGTGGCTGATACCCCCCACAAAGAGGAAGAGGTCCCCGCCACCACCCTGGACCACCGCCCCTATAAGTGCGACGAGTGTGGTCGGGCTTACCGCCACCGGGGGAGCCTGGTGAACCACCGCCACAGCCATCGGACAGGAGATTACCAGTGCTCACTCTGTCCCCGCAAGTACCCCAACCTTATGGCCCTGCGTAACCACGTGCGGGTCCATTGCAAAGCTGCTCGCCGCAGTGCAGGCCCAGGGGCTGAGGGTCCCCCCAGCCACCTCAAGGGAGAGCTCCTTCCTGACCAAGCGGAAGCAGAGGCAGCCCCACATACAGATCAGGGGCGTGGGTGCAAACATGAAGAGGAGGCGGCTGCGGCCGATGTCCCCCCAGCAGCAAATAGGACAGCACCACAGATCTGTAGCGTGTGTGGGATGCTCTTTGAAGACCCTGAGAGCCTTGAACGTCACGGCCGGACCCATGGGGAAGGGGAAGACAGCAGGACAGAGACCAGGGCGTCCCCTCCTCGGGCGTTTGCCTGCCAAGATTGTGGAAAGAGCTATCGCCACTCAGGCAGCCTTATCAACCACAGGCAGACCCACCAGACGGGGGACTTCAGCTGTGGGGCCTGTGCCAAGCACTTCCACACTATGGCCGCCATGAAGAACCATTTGCGGCGCCACAGTGGGCGGTGGGGCCGACAGCACGGGAGGCGGGCCAGCGGTGCTGGCAGTGGGGGTGAAACCAAACTCCCGTCAGGCGGGAACTGGGCCCAGGACTTGGTGGGGAACAGCGAGGGCCTGGACTGTCCGCGAGACCCTTCAGGGGGCGATCCTAATGGAACCGCAGGCAGCTCGGAAAGCGATGGGGGCTGTCTGCAGACTGAAGCCGAAAGGGCTAGATGTGGGCTCGAGCGGGCGGAGGCCCGTATCCAGGGTGATAATGAGAGCAGGGATACTGAGGAAGGGCTGGAAAGGAAGGAGGCCTGTTTCCTAGACAACTTGGACATCCCAGGCGATGAGGAAAGCAATGGGACTCGCTTCTGTGATGGTCTCACTGGGGTGGATGAAGACCGGAACCGGGCCCCTGGCCAGCCCAGCTCCCCGAACCACTCTCCCGACGAAGCTGTCACTGGCTGGCAGGCGGAGCTCTCCCACACGTGTTCGGACTGTGGGCATTCTTTCCCTCATGCCACCGGCCTGCTGAGCCACAGGCCCTGCCACCCCCCGGGCATCTATCAGTGCTCCCTCTGCCCGAAGGAGTTTGACTCTCTGCCTGCCCTGCGCAGCCACTTCCAGAACCACGGGCCCGGGGAGGCCGCCCCTGCACAACCTTTCCTCTGCTGCCTCTGCGGCATGATCTTCCCGGGACGGGCTGGCTACCGGCTTCACCGGCGCCAGGCTCACGACTCCTCTGGCCTGACCGAGGGGGAGGAGGAGGAGGAGGGGGAGGAGGAAGGAGCCGCAGGGGCAGCCTCCGCCCGGAGCCCTCCGCTGCAGCTCTCGGAAGCAGAGCTGTTGAATCAGCTGCAGCGTGAGGTGGAGGCGCTGGACGGAGCTGGTTATGGGCACATCTGTGGCTGCTGCGGTCAGACCTACGATGACCTAGGGAGCTTGGAGCGTCACCACCAAAGCCAGAGTTCTGGGAACACCACAGACAAAGCTCCCAGCCACTTAGGAGAGTCAGGCGATGCCATGGGAAGGGTTGCAGGTGATGACCGTGTCTTTGAGGGCACGGTGACCTCTCCCTCTGGGGAGGGTGGGGACACAAAGTCTGGAGAGGGAGCAGGTGCTATGGTTGTAGACAGCCTTTGCATGCAGGGGGAGGAAAGTCCGCCAGAGGCCCAGCCCCGCCCCTTCCGCTGCAACCAGTGTGGCAAGACCTATCGCCACGGGGGCAGCCTGGTGAACCACCGCAAGATTCACCAGACTGGAGACTTCATCTGTCCCGTCTGCTCCCGCTGCTACCCCAACCTGGCTGCCTACCGGAATCACCTGCGAAACCACCCGCGCTGCAAGGGCTCTGAGCCCCAGGTGGGGCCCGCCCCAGAGGCCGGAGGCAGCAGCGAGCCGCAGAACGTGGCAGAAGAAGGGCTGGGGCAGGCAGATGGGGGAAAGTTCCAGGAAGAACTTAAAGTGGAGCCCTCGGAGGAGGTGGCAAGGGTGAAAGAGGAGGAGTGGGGGGAGGCCACCGTGAAGGGGGAGGAGGTGGAGCCGAGGTTGGAGACGGCAGAGAAGAGCTGCCAGACCGAGGCCAGCGCCGAGCGGCCCTTCAGCTGTGAGGTGTGCGGCCGGTCGTACAAGCACGCTGGCAGCCTCATCAATCACCGGCAGAGCCACCAGACTGGCCACTTTGGCTGCCAGGCCTGCTCCAAAGGCTTCTCAAACCTCATGTCCCTCAAGAACCACCGGCGCATCCATGCAGATCCCCGGCGGTTCCGCTGCGGCGAATGTGGGAAGGCCTTCCGCCTGCGGAAGCAGCTGGCCAGCCACCAGCGGGTCCACGCCGAGCGGGGCGCGGGCGGGGGCACCCGGAAGCTGACGCGGGAAGATCGGCCCTTCAGGTGCGGGCAGTGTGGGCGCACCTACCGCCATGCCGGCAGCCTCCTGAACCACCGGCGCAGCCACGAGACCGGCCAGTACAGCTGCCCCACGTGCCCCAAGACCTACTCCAACAGCATGGCCCTGAAGGACCACCAGCGGCTGCACTCAGAGAGCCGGCGGCGGCGAGCAGGGCTATCCCGGCGGGCAGCTGTGCGCTGTGCCCTGTGTGGCCGGGGTTTCCCTGGCCGGGGAGCCCTGGAGCAGCACCTGCGGGAGCATGAAGAGGAGACCAAAAGTGGGCAGAGAGGCACAGAGGACAGTGAGGGGACCCTGGCCGATGACCAGGGACTAGAGGACAGGTCGGGTGGTCCTGAGTCAGTTCTCCAGCTGGAGGATGGAGCCAGGAGGCTGGGGGAGCAGAGTCCGAGCCCCATCGGGGCAGCAGGTTCGGAACCCACCGAGCCGGGACCCGGGGACGTGGGGAATGCCAAAGGGAGGCAAGGAGATGGGGGGCCGGTGAGTCGCGGCGGAGACTGGGTTCCTCGGGGTCATGTACTGACCAAGCCAGCAGATGAGTCAGAGGACAGTATCCCCCAGAGTCCTTGCCATCTTGGCAACACCCAGCCCAACGGACCTAGTCTGAGTCCTGTGGCTAGCTGGCACGGTGCAGACAGCCGACCTCAGCTCCAGCCCGAGAGTCCCCCCTCTTCCCGCAGCCGTTGTGGCAGGACGTACTGCCAGTCGGAAGGCCCTTTGAACTGTCACAGCACCACCGAGACAGACTGCCGCCATTGCCTGCCCTGCTCCAAGGAGTTCTCGAACCCTGTGGCTGCTAAGAGCCACAGCCGCAACCACCTAGCTGCCCAGACCTTCGCCTGCCCCGACTGTGGTAAGGCCTTCCAGTCCCATCATGAACTAGCCAGCCACCTGCACACTCAGGCCAGCGGCCTCGGTCAGATGCCACCCCAGATACGGGAGGCCACAGGGCCTGAAGGTGGGACTGTGGAGGATGAGGTGGATAGCCCCGGCCAAGGGGAAATCCAGAAGGCCCCACCGGAACCCCCCAGGGCCCCAGGAGAGAATGCTGGGAGAGCTGATGGGGGGCAAGGAGTAAAGTCCACGGCGGCTGAAGACGAGGAGCGGCCGTTCCGCTGTGCCCAGTGTGGGCGGTCCTACCGCCACGCCGGTAGCCTGCTGAACCATCAGAAGGCCCACACCACTGGACTCTACCCCTGCTCCCTCTGCCCCAAACTTCTACCCAACCTGCTGTCCCTTAAGAACCATGGCAGGACCCACACAGACCCCAAGCGCCATCGCTGCAGCGTCTGTGGCAAGGCCTTCCGGACAGCTGCCCGGCTGGAGGGTCACGGGCGGGTCCATGCACCTCGGGAGGGGCCCTTCACCTGCCCCCATTGTCCCCGCCACTTCCGTCGCCGGATCAGCTTCCAGCAGCACCAGCAGCAGCACCAGGAGGAATGGACAGTGGCCAGCTCTGGTACGGGGGCATGAATGGCTTGGGCAGAGGACGGAAAGGTCCCAGAGGAGGTGGGCACAGAGTGAGGGGGCGGGGCGAGGAATGAGAGGAGAGGGTCCTATGGCTTCCAAGAGGTGTCAGGGGGCCGGGGGGCTTGAATGTGGAGAAGACTAGTTTGAGGATGCTGCCTTGTGAGGGCTGAGATTGGAACCCTGGGCCAGGCCAGCAGCATGGTGGGTTGGACAGTGGGGTGGGATAGGGTGTGCGCAGGGGCAGAGGCCGCTGCTGTGCAGGAGCCGGAGAGGAAGGGGCTTTTTGTTCGGGGAGGGGAGGGGAGGGGAGGCAGCTGTCTGGCTACTACATCTGGGAACTCCCCTGATCCAGCCAGTAAAGGAATGATTTCCAGAGAAAAATATGGTCTAGGTGGTGCTCTTTCCTTGAGGGGGCAGGGAGCAGGAGAGTGAGGAATGGGGCGTGGGAGGCACCCCCAGACTAGACTGCTCTGTGGCTTTTGTGCTGACTTGGCCAGGGAAACCGGGCCACCAGTTGGCCCCCAGCTCCCTGTCCCTCTTCCCTGCATCTTGTCTCTGGTCCCCCTCCTCATTTCTTGGAAACTAGACCTTTGGTCCTTTGCTACTAATACTGCCCCATGCCTCTTCTTCCCCTCATTGAACCCTTTCTTTGCTGCGCATCTCCTTTTTAGGAGCCAACCAAACCACTCTTCCTACCTGCATACCCCCCTTCCCGCCAACACACCTTTAACTGGAGGACTGAGTCACAGATAATTGTTTCTTTGAAGCCAGGCCCAGCTGTAGCAACAACAGCCATTAGCCCCTATCTCCCATCCTCTATCAGGGGGAATCTCCCTGGAAAGTCACTCCACCCAGCCCAGCTGGGGGAGGAAGCTGCGGGGGAGTGGGGCAGCCTGTTGCTGAGCCCTGGGCTCACGCCTTCGGCCTCCCCTAGAGATCTGTAGGCCTTCTCCCAGGACCCATTCCATTTAGTGGCCACCAAGGGTGGGTGTCTCTGAGATGGCAGGTCCTTGACCAGAGATTGTCAGGGAAGGAGGGAATGGTGGGTGAGAGTCCCCTGAGAGAGCTGACGAGATGGCTTTCAGGATAAAAGATTTCTTGTGACCTCAAGGGAATGAGCGAGAAGCCAGTTAATCAGGCCTGGAAAAGTAATTGGGAGTTCTCATGCAGGCCTTTGGGGCCATGGGGGATGGCGGCAGGATGGCCTGCAGGTCTAGGGAATGGGGTGCAAGCTGTGTGGGGTTTGCCGCCCTCAGTCAGTGACCACCTCTCTTTCTCCCCAGGAGTCCCAAAGGCACCAGCGGCGGGGAGAGGGGACTTGTCATTGCCCCCTCCTCCCACCCCCACGACCTCACTTCTGGATCCTTCACCCCAGTGGCCTGCAGACCTCAGCTTCTCCCTCTAAACTTCGTCTCCAAAGATCAGAATACGGGCGGGGTGGGGGGGTGGCGGGTTGCAGGGAAAGGCTTGATCTCCATGTTTTGCTCAGGAGTAGTTAGGCATCCCCATCTCTTACTCTCCTCTCCCACTGTGCAGAGGACCCAGATCTGGCTTCTTGCCCAAGGAGGGGGTAAGGTGTTCCTCATGTCCCTGTCCTTGAAGGCTCTCCTTTCCCCAGCCTTTTGTCACTATGCTCTTCCCTATGACCAGCCCTGCAGGAAACCCGGTGCCAGGCTCTGCCACGATGTGGGGCCACCGTCACCAGCCAGATTCCAACACCAGGGAGAGGCTGATTCAGAGAGCCACAGGTGGGAATGTTGCCTGTGGAAGGGGAGCCTTTTGCTACAATTTGTAACTTATTTTCTAAAGTCTATTTTGTAACAATTTATTTAAGTTTTAAAAAAAGGAAAATTGCTCCCCCACCCCCTAAAAAAAACAAACAAACGAATTTTCAAAGTAAGTGGCTGGTGTGATCATATCTGAGGGGATGAAGAATAGGGAAGGCTGGGGACGCCTGTGTCGCACAGCAGAGCTGGGTGTGGGGGAGCATCCACAGGCGACATCTCCCTGTCCTGCAGGGTGGGGAGTAAGGGCAGCCGCCGGTCCAGGCAGGCTCCTTCCCAGAGCCCGCTGGGCTGTTGGGCCCGTCCCAGTGCCTGGGATCACGGGGGGGTGGGGGGGGTGAGGATGGGAGAGGGGCAGGGGCAGTGACGCAGGATTTGTCTCACTGTGTCTGCAGCGTCCCAGAGCCACCTGTCAACAGCCAGCTGGTTTGCCTGTCAGGAAGAGGAAGGAGGGTGGGGTTGGCCTCATCCTCAGAACTTTCCTCCCTCCCTGGAAGGAAGAGGAAGAAGGTACTACTTAACCCCCATGACAGATGAGAAAACTGAGGTTTGAAGAAGTTGAGAGGCCTGCTCCAAGTCACAATGATGAAGAACCAAAATTTTGTCCACTTACCCCCCCACACCCCCAGGGCAGCTAGGGGTGGGTCAGAACAGATCTTTCCCTGGATTGAGAGAGCATGGGTCTGGAGAGGGACGGGTCAGCAGGGAGGCCCTAGGGCCACATACTCGTGTTGCCGGAGCAGCTTCCGGGCTCGGCCTCGGGCTCCGGCTCCTCAGCAAAATAGACCTGCCAGTCCAAACTGCTGACCCAGTTCTCATAGGCGGGGAGCGCCACGAAGACCGCAGGCCTTGCGGGGCCTTGGCAGGCATCTCCAAAGCTGTGTAGCCCAGCCAGGAACCATGTGCCCCTCACCTCGTGCACCAGGGGTGCCCCGGACAGGCCCTGTAGGGGTCAGGTGACACTGGGTGACTTCCTCTTCTCCCTAGGCCGCTGTGGGGGCAGGAGGGGCTAGGGGCCGGGCCGAGGCTCTGGCTGTCTGGGAGCCAGTTGGCAGAAAGGCCCCATTTCAAGTGAGAGGCAGGTCTGGAGGCCAAGCCTGGCAGGAGGTCTGTTCGTGAGTTACAGAATAAAGATGCCAGGGGTCGGTGGGGTAAGGTTTGGGGGACCGGGGCTCACCTCACAGTGGGGCGGCTCACCCACAACACTAGAACACACCATCCCTGGCAGAATGGGGACGCTGTCGCTCCCAAGAGTTGCATGCAGCCGGCTGCAGGCCCTGGGTCCCAAGAGGGTCACAGGCACTGTCTGAGGGGAGCTGGCGCCTGTAAGGGCAAGGGAAAAGACCCAGCTGCCCCAGTGGCCTCTGGGATGGATGGACGGCTGCTGGTGGGCCTGTCCTACCTACCTGCTCCTTGACGGGGCAGCCCCAGGACCCAGCCACGTTCCCCATCGGGCAGATGGTGGTCAGAATAGGGCAGGCAGAGCGGCCGAAGGCTGGGGCCTAGTGTCACGGGTTGGGCCAGCAACAGGAGGGCCACATCGTAGCCCCCCTCTGGGTGGGTATAAGCCCCATGCAGGACGACTTGCTTCAGGCCCCGCTCCTCTGGTCCGGCCCCCAGCCCAATGCTCCATTCCTCTGGGGTCTGGCGCCTGGGCAGAAACAGCATTGACAGCATCGGGTGGCAGGGCTGCTGGCCAGGGCGAAGGGGGCACAAAGGCAAGAGAGACATGGCTCACCCGATGAAGCAGTGGGCAGCAGTCAGCACAACCTCCTCTGACACCAGGGCTCCACCACAGGCCAGCTTCCCCTGGTGCTTCAGCCTGGCATCCCAGGGCCATGGGGAGGGGGCTCCTGCCCGGGGACCTTCTCTCCTCAAGGATCCACAGGCTGGAACAGACGGGATGGCATCACCTGCCTTCTTGCTAAGTGCTCACTGCATGCCTGGCCCTGTGCTAAGCACTTCCCACGTACTATCAGATCCTCACAGTATCCTTTTAAATTTTGGATTTTGTTACCCTCGTTACTGAAGTAACCACAGTCCCAGAGAGGTTAAGTGACTTTCTAGCTCAGTAACCACAGGCAGGTAGCCAACTTGAGACTCAAAAGCCGGGGCCTAAGCTTTTACACCCCGATTGTCTAGCCTCATGGGAGTGGCCCTGCTCCTCATTCTCCCACCCCATCTCTGCACCCCTCCGGGCTTGGACTGGCCCCAGAATTCCTGGCTCACTAGTACTTCTCTTAGCATCAAGACACAGCTTCCGTCCTAGGAATTCTTTTGCATGCAGTTTGCATGTTAGTCAGCCTGGCATCCCAGGGGCATGGCTAGAAGTTTGAGTGGGAGCCCTACCCTGTCCCATCTCCCTGGGTCCCTGCTTGGAAACTTGCAGCTTACTCCCACAACCTTCAGTTAGATCTCAGATCCCTCTTCTTACCTAAACTCTAAATGCACAAAGTTCTAAAGTATCTCTGCCTCTCAGCCCTAAATGGGGCTTTTCCTCTCTTAAGGGCTGAAAGGGGCCTTAAAAGCCCCCTAATTAGCCCCTGACAGTATGTGAATACCTTGTCCCAATTCTCTATTCTGAGCTGAAATTTGCTTCACTGTGCTTCTATCTGCTGCCCAGAAGTCCTTATTACACAGGCCTGGGTGTCCCTGCCTGTCCCACTCCTAACGCCCCCTGCTCATACCTACACAGCTGTCCTCGTCACTGATCTCCGGGGTCCCCGGGTTCTGGGACAGGAAGGCCGCCCCCTGAGCTCGAGCCTGCAGCCAGGAGCTGTGAGCAGCCGTGCTGGTCAGCAGCACAGGGGTGTCTTCTTGGGCACAGCTTGATGCAAAGCTGATGATCCCAGCGTGAACCCAGTGTCCGTCAGGCTCACGGCACAGCACGGGGCCCCCAGAATCCCCCTGGAGCCAGGCAAAGGAGTCAAGGGTGGACATTTGAGCCCCAGCCCTGGGCAGACACCCTGTCCTCTAACAGTGGCATTCCACCCATCCCTGTGGACTGAGCACCGAGCCCAGGGCTAGGCCCCCTCCCCTTCTGTTCCCTTCCCTTGTCTCCCCCATCAGACCTGACAGGGCCCCTGCACCCCAGGCTGGGCGCCCCCACACAGCATCCCCGGCCGAGCTGGGCTAGCCAGCAGCCGCTGGTGCAGCCGGTTGTAGAGGCAGTTACACGTGGGGCGGCTGATTAGACGCAGGCGCAGATTCCGCAGAGTCCTGTGAGCTGGCACGAGAAAGGGGGTTGGTGGGGAGCAAGGGAGACTGAGCAGACGGACAGTTGGCAGCTGGGGCTGTATGACCTTGGGCGAGCGCTTACCACCATTGGTGTCCTGATCCCAGCCAGTGGCCCAGCAGGAGGTCCCAAAAGGAAAGCGATGGGTAGGTTGGGGCAAGCAGAGGGGTGTGTGGGCCACGGGGTGGGCAAGTCGTAGCAGGGCCAGGTCTGAGCCCTGGCTGTAGTGGTTATAGGCCCTTGGCAGCTGCAGAGCCGTCACCCCCACCTCCTTGGCCCCTGGGCTCAGCCCCTCATGTTGCAGAGAACCCAGGACAACTGACCAGGAGTTCAGTTCTGTCATTGCTGCCCTGGAAGGGGAGGGACAAGGCCGAGGCATTGAATGCAAAGGGGGACAGTGACACCATGGGAGACACCACTGGGTAGGTGAAAGATGGGCAGAAATCAGCCCAGAGCTTTAAGCCAGGTCCTTCCCTCTCCCAAAACTCTGTTTTCTCGTTCGTAAGGCTTCTACCACAAACGGTTCAGATTAACTTGATAATGTGTACCAAGCACATGGCACACTCTCAGTAAATGGTACTTTGTTATTCTAGGGGCAGGGGTCAGTTTTACGGGGTTTGAGGACATATCACCCACTCCCCCCCCACCCCCCCGGCCAAAAGCCAGAAACTCAGCTTGACCCCAGCCATGACTCACTTTTCAAAGCAGTGAGCAGCAGTGAGGACCCAGGTGTCCGCCACCAGGGATCCACTGCAGATGTGGACCCCCTGTCTCCTCACACTCGCTTGCCACGGCCACTCGCCAGGTACTGTGATGCCCTCCTGAGGCTCAGGGGGGCCAGGGCCACGCTGCCCACATACTGTAAAGAGGGGTGGATCAGACTGACAGAAGACCCCTGTCCTGCCCTCACCACAGGCCTGAGCCAGATCCAAGAAAGGCCTGACCCCATGTCCCCAGAGCTTACCGTGCTGAGCTGCTTGAAGACCTGGGAAGAGAGAGACACAGGTGAGATGGGGGAGCCTTACCTGGCGGGCCCAGCCTTGGCGGAAGGCAGAGGTTTGGGGGGATGGGCCCTGGGTCCTTGTCTATGACTGTGCAGCTACCTTACCAGCCCCTCCCAGAATGAAAATATATGAGGTCAAGAAAGAGCTTTTATTAGCACCTATTCAGAGTGTACACTCAGTAATTAATTCTCCTCCTTCAGCTGTGCTCAGCACTCCTAGGCCTGAGAAGCAGGGCCAGGGTTCAGCTTGGGACGGGTCCAGCCCTCCTCCAGGCTTCAGAACCCCCAACTCCAGCCCCCGCCACTGAGTCAGGGAGGCGGCCTGAGTATGTGGAGAGCGTTAGCTTAATTGTGCCCTCAGCCTCGATGCTTAAGAGGAAGGATTAGAGGCCGACGTCATGTCCAAGTGGGGGAGGGCTCCAGGAGATGGAGACTCACCCCACCCCTGTTCTGACGACTCAGACTCCCCCACCTTTCCAGAATCCGCCAGAAACTCTACCAAAGGATCCCCTGCCCTGCCTGTGTCCCATCACAGGCACATCAACATCTGGGCCAGGAGGGGCCAGGAGAGATGGGACAGAGAGATGGAGAGACAGAGCCAAAGGGCTCCCAGAACCTGCCGAAGGTCATTCTGGAAGTAGAGAGGCAGAGAGGGGCACAGGGTACACACACAGGCACAGTGATTGCAGACACAGACTGCCATCTGGCCCAAGAAAGTCCCACCCGTTTTGTACAGGTGGCCAGATCCACCTCCCCTGCTCCACAGCCAGACACAGGAACATCAGCTTGGGCTGACTGTCGCCCCACAGGCACGCGCCCTCACCACACTGAGCTGCAAGGCTGCTGGGACAGAGGGTGGCCGGTCCCTGAACGCCCACCATACCACGCCCCTCCCCACTCACACACGGGTGGCTCACCCTCGACGAGGACTGCTGCTCCCAGGATGAGCAGCCCTGGTCCCCAGCTTGGCTGCATGCTGCTCCAGGCCACTCTGCCGCCCGTGCTCCGCTTTTCGGAGAGGCCACCTGGGTCTCCCTAGCTCCACCTCTGCTCCGCCCCCGGTTGGCTAAGAGTCAGGTGTCCTTGCTTTTCCTCAGGCCGGGAAGGGAGCCAGTGCTCCTAGCCCTGGGGCTGCGACTGTGTTACCCTGGGCTCTTCACCACCCCTCCGTGCAGCTCCGCCACGGCCAGGCTGCGTGGGTTCAAATCCTAGTTCCCCCAGTTAACTGCCTGAGCGACCCTGGCCAATTAGCCTGTCCGTGAACTCAGAATTGCTGAACGTGAAAATGCCCGGACCAGAGTCTGACATAGAGCAGACTTGCCCCCAGCGTGGAAGCTGTCCTCTGGGGACTGGGAAGGGCACTGTGGGCAGACTCCCAGGTCTCACTTTATTTCAGCTTCCCCACCTCTCTCCCAGGCCCACGTGCAGGTGGGTCTCACATACCTTCTCCCACCTTGCTTCAGAGGCCGCGTGGGCAGGGCTGGGGACTGAGGACCAGGGCTCCGTACCGGCAGCACCACTGACAAATCTCAGCACCTCTCTGCTGCCTTCCCAGGGCCCAGGGTTACAGCGGCGCCCACCTTTCTGGCAGGTGGTGGAAGACTCAGTCGGGAGGGAAGAACACTCAGGGCGCACTCTTTTTCTCTTCCCCACTTCCAACTCAGGCCAGCCCAAACTGCTCAGGAACCCTGACCCCAACACAGAGGCAGCTGTGTTAAGAGCATAGACATGAGCCAGACAGCTCCCGTGGATCCGAATCCCGAGGGCACCTTAACCCCCTCCCTGGCACCAGCTATGTGACCTTAGGTAAATTACTTACCCTCTCTGTACTGCAGTTTCCTCATCAAGATAGGGGTAAGAGCATCTACCTCATATAACTGGATATATAAGGGCTACGTGAGTTAACATACGTCATGTTCTTCAGCAGTGCTTGGCATGTGGGTAAGGTGCTTAGTATATATTAGGAAAAATAAAACAGAAATGCTCAAAACGTGTCCCTGGTCTCCCAGGGTTGCCAAGACTGGCTTGGGGTGGTGGATAAGGCAGTTGGAGGGGTTAAGGTTAGACCACAGGAAGAACTTCCCGGCTAGCATGCACAGAACTAGAAGGGTAGTTTGCCCTTGCAAGTGTGTGCTTGGCCCTCCCAGAAGAGAAAGCCTGGCTCTCGTTGGGCAGCAAGGACAAGCTGCCAGCCTGTTTTTTGTGGGTGGGGCTGATGGCGCCCCAAGTCTTACTCCACACGCCGGAGAAGGGACTAACCACCCTTTCCAGGCAGGCCCTCCACTCTCCCTCGGACTCACATCCTTCCAGTCCAGAGGAGGCAAGACTGGGGGAGGCCCAACACTAGGGTCCCTTGCAGACAGATGGCTCAGACTTAGCCAGTTTATTTAAGAAATTTTATTGCTCAGAACCTTCCCTCCTTGGGCAATGGCAGGAGCTTCGGAAACCAGCCCTTGGGGACAGAGCCAGAGGCACTAGCATGGAGGAAAGAGTGGCACATTTGGTCCATTGTCCTGTGTGGGAGTATGGTGGGGTCGGGTTGCAAACTCTTCTAAGGACCCAGACATAGCCCCCTTGGGCAAGGCTCACATGCCAAAGCAGAGCATGAGGTCAGCCTGGCTTGGGTGAGGGCTCAGTGCCCCTTGACCTTGCCCTGCGGTTCCTGGACCTTCCGGAAGCTGAGCACCACTAGGCCCACATTGATGGCATAGGTGGTGATGCAAACGATGCAGAAATCATAGAGTACGAAGAATAGGATCCAGGCCAGGTAGACAGAACCGACAAGAGACACCAGGGAACTCAGCACCAGCAGGATAGATGCCCAGCGGGCCCGGAGGCAACCTGCAAGGCAGACAAGGCTCAGGCATGGGCTTCAGGGACTGGCCATCTCTAGAACACTGCCTTGACTTCATGGTACCACCCAGATCTCAGAGGCTGCTGGGGAGGAGGCTCTGATGGGCCTCACCAAGGCCTTGGTTCTCCTATCTGTTCAATGATCCCTGGAACCCAAATAGTGAATTTTCCTGCTGAGCTCTGCATGTGATGAAAGAGAAGCAGTCCTTGGAGTCCCCTCAGAGAGTAACTTTTGAGTCTTTTCCACAAAAGTGGAGTGAGTCCTAGGAAGTCTTTAAGGGCCCTTCTGGCTCCGACAGTAACTAAACCAAGGGAAAGACTCGTTAGTTCCCGCCCCCAGGGGGCTCAGTGATGAGCCGCTGGCTATCTCGGCTGGCTGGGTCACCAAGATTGCAAGGGAAGGGGCAGGGCTGGCCAAGGGGGAGGTGGCCTGTCAGGAAGAGGTGGGGCCTGCAGGGAAGGGGCGGGGCCACTCACCCAACAACAGCTGTAAAGTGTAGAAGATGCAACCGAATATGCTATTGGACTGATTGAGGATGCTGTCCTGGCCGAGCACATGTTCCACCAGTCCGAAGCCCCGGCCCCACCTGGTGGACGGCAGGACCCAGGTTAGGAGTGGCAACCCAGGGCCTTGGCCCTGTCCTGGTGGGGTGATTTCCAACAAGCCACCTAGGCTGGCCTTCCCCTTCCCTCCCCACGCCCTCCTGAGTCCAAGGGTCAGTGAGCTCCCGGCTGGCCTCCCTTTGGCCACGTCAGGATTCCATGTCACTGTCCCTGTCCTCCCCTATCCCCAGGCCAGGCCAGGCCTGGCCATGGCTTCACCATATGCCCCTCTTTTCATCCTAGACCTTCAGTAATTCTTAAGATGGCAAAGTAGGTAGAACGGTTGACCTTGCTTTACAGGGAATCAGGTGCAGAATCTCTCTGCCCTGGACCTCTAAATCTCCAGCTCCCTGGCCGCCCACTCCCCTCCTCTGTATTCGGTCAACCCCAGGCCCTCAAGCACAGACCTGGCCGCCTTATCCCCAGTCACGGCCATCCTCAAGACCTCAAAACCATCACCAGTCCCTATACGCTATCCCATTCCCCCTTCTACCCCGGTTACCGTTATTGCTTGGCATAAGGATCTCCGTGCTACTCCCCAGAATAACCACAGTGCCCAGCACTAACCTGCACCACCGCGCCCCCGCCCCAGGCCCCACACTCCTATCTCGGACACACCGTCTCCCCCCAGGCAACGCCCCCTCGAGCGGCCCCGCCGCCATGCGGCCGATCCCCAGCTCCAGAATCATCTGGCAACCTGGCCGCCAAGACGAGCAGACCAGCCTCTCGAGCCTTCGACTCCCGCGCGCACCTGGAGGAGAAAACGCGCGAGCAGCTGATGGCGGTACCCACGTCGCAGAGCGCGCGGTAATCCCGGTCCCGGGCGCGCGCCGCCTTCACGTGCAGCGCGTAGAGAGAGAGCACTAAACCCGCGAGGCACAGCGCGAGCCGCACCCATCCAGGGTTCCCCCAGGTAGCGCCCATGTCTTCTGGTCCCGCCCGAGGCACCCGCCCGCAGGGAACCAGCCACGGAGCAGGGGCAGAGCAGGATGTGGCCACGCCTTCTCCCGCCCCTCTGACCGGGCGATTGGCCTTCCTGGTCTCTCATTCCCTGATCCAATTGGTTGTTCCTACGACTTTGACAGGCGTGCTGTGGCAAGGTAGGAAAACAGAGAGGAACGCTGGGATTGGAAAACCAGATTAGGGAGGGGTAATTACAGAGCACACGGCCTGCCAGGCATAATGGGAGTTGTAGTCGAAGCGGCCGCAATGCCTCAAGGGAAATGGAGTCTCCGAGGTTTTAAAAGTTATATTAATGTAGCTAACGGCATAGCGTTTACGCTATGCCGAGCTCTGTTCTAAACTTTGGAACATCCAGGGACTAGGGGCCGGCGTACCAGGGAATCCAGCGAATACTGCGATCCGATCAAGAACCAGCCTTTTCACTGAAATTAGGACTCTAATCTCCAGTGGTCATAGTTTGCTCAGCTATTCCCTCCTGCCTCATCAGCGCCACCTGCAGGCCAGTCTCTCTCCCTCTCTTCCTCTCGCCGTTAAATTCCCAGCTCTACTAGCACCGCCAAACGCTTGACATTATCCTAACCTGTGTTCTGCCGTGGCTCCAGCCTGGCAAAACCTGAGTCTGGATCAACCCAACGGTCCCTCTTTTCCAAGCCTTCGGTGGGCTAGCTGTCCTCTTTCCCTCGCAGACATCCCATTTATTGATGACCCATCTCTCCTACACCTCTCCTTCCTTCTCATCTGCATTGAAACTTGCTTGCTCCTCTTTCCTCATTTTAGAAACAGTAACAAATCTCCCTTCGCAATCAAGGTTTTGGGAAGATTTTACACTTCCAGTCTGTACTTCCTCACTTCTTCCTTGCTGCCCAGCACACCGTAAACTAGCTCCTCCCCGAGAGGGAGGAGCTGACGACTAACGACTGATGTCACCGTGATGCTAAATCCAATGGGTATGTATATGTGTGTGTATATGTATATAATCTCTTCACCCAATGTGGGGCTCAAACTCACGACCCTGAGATGAAGAGTCACATGCTCCTCCTACTGACCCAGCTAGGTACCCCTCCAATGGATTTTTTTTTTCCTACATAAAAATTATTTTTATACTTTTTGCAGCAAAAGGAAATTGTCATATTTGTACAGTATCCAAGTGAATAAAGACCATGCCTAAGGCTATCTCTGATCTGGTTCTTTCAGGGCCCCTCCCTGGAGTTCTGCTGGATTGGTGTGGGTCGGGGCAGGTTACCTTTCTTGGAAAGGGAGGTGTGGCTGCTCTGGCATCCGGCCCTACCAATGGATATTTTTGAGTTCTTACCATGCTTGACCTCTCAACAGTATTAGTCACTATTGCGCACTCCTGCCCAGGAACTCTCTTTCTCTGGATTCTGTGATATTTCACTTTCCTGCTGGCTCCTCTCTCTCTAGCTGCTCCTTCTCAGACCCACTCCTTTTTTTTTTTTTTTTTAAGATTTTATTTCTTTATTTGACAGAGACACAGAGAGAGAGGGCGGGAGAGGGAGAAGCAGGCTTCCCGCCGAGCAGGGAGCCTGATGTGGGGCTCGATCCCAGGACCCTGGGATCATGACCTGAGCCGAAGGCAGATGCTTAACGACTGAGCCACCCAGATGCCCCTCAGACCCACTCTTCTTCCAGGCAGCATGGTCAGCAGAATAATGGCTCCCAAAGATGCCCATGTTCTAATCCCAGTGACTCGTGGATATGTTAGGTTCCATGGCAAACAGGAATTAAGATTGCAGATGGAATTAAGGTTACCAATCTGCTGGCTTTAAAACAGATTATCCTGTGCAACCAATATAATCACTTAAAAGTGAAAAAGGGCAGGGGAAAAATGAGAAAGGGCAGCAGAAGAAGGGAGTCAGAGGGAGGTGTGACTACGGAAGGAAGACACAGAGAGGATGCAGTGTTGCTGTCTTTGAAGATGGAGGAAGGAGGTCATGAACTAAGGAATGTTGGGTGGCCTGTAGAAGAAAGAAAAGGCAAGGAAATGGATTCTGCCCAAAAGTGTCTGGAAAGGAACTGTTGATATCTTGATTTTAGCCCGGTAAGACCCTTGTCAGACTTCTGAACTGCAGAACTATAAGAGAATAAATTTGTGTGGTTTTAAGCCACTAAATTTGTGGTGATTTGTTATAGCAGCCCTAGGCCTGTGTGTCTTCTCCATTATCCTATGGGGTCACATCAGCCCTAGTCAGTGCTGGAAGAGACTACAGAGTGGTGCGAATACCAGAAGGTGGGAATCATTGAGGACGTACTGCTGTTCAACAAATCATCACAAAAAAAGAATGGCTTGAAACAAAAACGGCCATTTAATGTTCTTTTACAGATTTTATAGGTTGGGAATTTGGGAAGAGAGTTTTGGCTGAGAATTCTGGTTCCCATAGTTGCAGTGAGATGATGGCTAATACTGGAACAATGGGAGACTGAAGTAGCTGAGGGCTAAACTAGCAATTCTTTCTCTTTCTCTTGTAGTCTCAGGGTCCATGGAGTCTCTCTGTAGGGGCTAGTTTGGGCTTCCTCACAGCATGGCAGTCTCCACGCTACACTAGCCAGCTTTCAAAATTGTCCTGAAAGATTTCCATCCTCTAGTATTCATATCATTCATTGTGTAGTCTCTTTCCACACTAGACAGGGCTGACCTGAGCCCATAGAATAATCCAGAAATTATGGTGTGTCACTTTCATGGCTAAGTCATAAAGAGATTGTGGCTTCCATCTTGCTCCCTCCTCTGTGTGAGGCCAGTTGCCATGTTAGGAGGACACTCAGGCAGCCCTAGGGAATGGACCGCTTAGTAAGGAACTGAGGCCTTTTGCCAACAACCAGCATGACCTTGCCAGGCTTGTGAGAGAGCCACCCTGGAATTGGATTCTCCAGCATCAGTCAAGCCTTTAGGTGGCTCTAGTTTTAACCAACATCTTGACTGGAACTTCATGAGAGATCCTGAACCAGAACCACCTAGCTTAGCTGCTTCCAGATCCCTGACCCAAAGAAACCGTGTAAGATTCTAAATGTTTATTGTTTTGAGCTGCGATGCTGTGGGGGTAATTTGTTACACAGCCATAGGTGATTAATACAGGGCAGTCGGACTGCTTGCAGAGCAGCTCCAGATTCTAGTACAAGGGCTCCAGGGAGCGAGGGGGAAGCCGTATCATCTTTTACGATTTAGCTTAAAAGTCACACAGTAGGGTGCCTGGCTCAGCTGGTGGAGCATGTGACTCTTGATCTTGGGGTTATACGTTTGAGCCCTACATTGGGCATAGAGATTACTTAAAAATAAAATGTTTTTTTTAAAAAGTCACATAGTATCCCTTCCACTGTAACACAAACGTCCTCAGTTCCAAGGGGAGGAACACAGAACTCCATCTCTTGATTTGAGAAGTGTCAAAGTCATATTCTAAGACGTTCATGTGGGGTGGGCCATTTTTGGAAATACAAACTGCCACATGGGACAGCATTATTTTCTCCCCTGTCTTCTCTTACTCCCTACAGGTCATGGCTTCCAACCTCTGCCCCGAGCCTAAATCTCTCTCCTGGGCTACAAACCCCTTAGTGGGATCGCCTCTTGGCTGTCACCACCTGGACGCCTCACAGGCCATTCAGATGCAATGCAATGCACCCCAAAGTGAACCCCTTAAACTTCCCCAAACCTGTTCCTCCTCTGGGGTTTCCCATTTTAAACATGGCCCCTTCATCCATCCAAGCCACTCCTCCTGGATTGCTGTCTCAATCCCTTTAATCTATGCAGACCACTACCCTGGTCCAAGCTACCTTCACCTCCTACCTAAATAAATGCAGTAGTCTCCTCACTGGTCTCCCAGGTATACTTGTCCCTCATCCACAGATTGATTCTCTACACCACAATCAAAGTGATCCTTTCAAAAAAAAGAATGATTGTAGGTGTGTCTGGCTGGCTCAGTTGGTACAGCATGCGACTCTTGAACTCGGGGTCGTGAGTTCAAGCCCCACTTTTGGCCTAGAGCTTATTTAAAAAAAATAATGATGTAGTTCTGTCACTTTCTGCCTTTCAATAGCATCCCGTTTCAATAGCTCAGAAAATAAAGCCCCAAATTTCCTTCATTTTTTCAACACATGTTTATGGTGCAAATGTTATGTGCCAGAAATGTGTTAGGATCTTGGGATAAAGCAGGAAAGCAGACAAATATTCATGCTCTGGTGTTACATCTTATTTTATTTTTTTTTATTTTATTTTATTTTTTTTTTTTAAGATTTTTTTATTTATTTATCTGAGAGAGAGAATGGGAGACAGAGAGCATGAGAGGGGGAGGATCAGAGGGAGAAGCAGACTCCCCGCTGAGCAGGGAGTCCGATGCGGGACTCGATCCCGGGACTCCAGGATCATGACCTGAGCCGAAGGCAGTTGCTTAACCAACTGAGCCACCCAGGCGCCCCTATTTTTTAAAGATTTTATTTATTTGAGAGAGAGAGAGAGAGCATGAGCGGGAGGGGACAGAGAGAAGCAGGCTCCCCACTGGGCAGGGAGCCTGACATAGGGCTCAATCGCAGGACCCCAGGATCACGACCTGAGCCGAAGGCAGACGCTTAACCAACTGAGCCACCCAGGCGCCCCTGGTCTTACATTTTAGAAGAGAAGAGAAAAGGGGCGCCTGGGTGGCTCAGTCAGTTGAGCATCCGACTTTTGATTTCGGCTCAGGTCATGATCTCACGGTCGTGGGATCAAGCCCCACAGTGGGGCTCAGGGCTCCAGGCTCAGCAGGGAGTCTGCTTGAGATTCTCTCTCTCCCTCTCCTTCTGCCCTCCCCCTGCTCTCTTTCTGTAAAATAAATAAATAAATAAATAAATAAATAAATAAATAAATCCTTTTAAAAAAAGAGATGAAAAAGTGCGCAATTAATACAATCAATACATAAAGTATATAATATGTTGTTGGTGACAAATGCTACAAATAAAAGAAAAAGTAGAGCAGAGTGGGGAGAATGGAGGTGAGTTTATTTATTTATTTATTTATTTATTTATTTATTGCAAGTTTAAATAGGATGGTCAGGGTGGGCTTCATTCAGTTGACATTTGGGCAAAGGCTTGAAGGAGGTGAGGGGTAAGCTATGTGGATATCTAGGGGAAGGGTGTTCCAGGCGGAGAGAACAGCCAGTGAGAAGCTCTGAGGCGGGGTGTACCTGGTTTGTTTAGGGAGCAACAGGGAGGCCAGTGTGGCTGCAGTTGCGAGGGGGTGTGGGGGGTAAGGACGGAGAGAAAAGAGGGGAACAAGTCTTTTCTTTTTTTTTTTTAAAGATTTTATTTATTTATTTGAGAGAGAGAGAGAGAATGAGAGAGAGCACATGAGAGGGGTTATGGTCAGAGGGAGAAGCAGACTCCCTGCCGAACAGGGAGCCCTATGCGGGACTGGATCCAGGGACTCCAGGATCATGACCTGAGCCGAAGGCAGTTGCTTAACCAACTGAGCCACCCAGGCGCCCTCAAGTCTTTTAATCTTTCTGTAAAGTGAGAACAATAACAGTACCTGCCTCCGAGAGTTGCTATGGAGAGAAAGTGAATACAACCCAGGGCTCTTCGAAGAGTGCCTGACCAGCGGTGAGCTCTGCAGGAGTGTTGGGAAAGCCCTGGGTGCATGTCCACCCTCGGCCGCTGGGTGACAGCAACGAGTTCAGGCGGCGCGCCGCTCGAGCGAGCGGGGTTAAACGGGGTGAAGTCCTGCCCGACGCCTCCCGCCTCAGTGCCACTGTGACAGCTCCCCACTCCCGGACACGCCGCGGCCACGTGAGCACGGAGCTCTGGCACACCGCAGGCACTCCCAGTCCTCTGCTTCTCGGCGCGGGCTGTCCTCCCCCCCGGAACCACCCTTCCCTCTCCCTTCTTCCCACCGGCTCAAGCCGAGCCCGCCTCCGGAGCTGAGTGGCCTCCCGGCCTCACTCCAGGATATTGCTAGGATGCTGGAAAAGAAAGGGTGGGAATGGTGTGGGGATGAGGGGGCACAGAGGAAATCCAGAGACTCAGGGAGCCCTATCCTCATGGTCTACGCAGAGCTTCCCCCAATTCCTCAGGCAGGCCATCCATGGTAAAGGGTCCCACCTCTGCTGAAGTTTATAGACAGCCTTTGGGCTCCAAAGATGTTGCCTGCTTCATTTAATCCTTTTTAATTTAAAAATTAAATTAAGGGTGCCTGGGTGGCTCAGTCGGTTAAGTGTCTGCCTTCGGCTCAGGTCATGATCCCCAGGTCCTGGGATCCAGTCCCATATCCGGCTCCTTGCTCAGCGGGGAGTCTGCTTCTCCCTCTGCCTTCCGCTCCCCCTGCTTATGCTCTCTCTCTCTCTCTCTGACAAATAAATAAATAAATCTTAAACAAAACTTATATTAAAATAATAATAAAACTAAAATTTAAAAAAATTTAGAAAATATATAACCATGGTAAAGAAAAATCCAATCAGTACAAATACAAGTACACACACACACACAGACGCACACGGAGTAAGGTTTCTCCTCCATCATCTCCTGCCTGGAGAAAGTAAATTGTTTTTTCACTGGTCTCTCTGCATTTGGTCTCACCAACACCCTATCTACCAAACACTACAGCCACAGGGTTCTGTCTAAAGAGCAGATCAAATTAAAACCCTTCAGTGACTTCTTACTAACTCAGGACATATGCAGACTTCTTGCCCTTTATGATCTGGTTCTGGTCACCCCATTCAGCCCCTCTTCTTCCTAGACTCCACATGGCTGCAGGTATATCCTCAGATTATCCAGGCTGTTCTCTGTCTTTTCATGCCCTTTCCACTACGGCTTGGGCACCTGGCCACGTCCTACTCAAGCTGCACCTGTACCACTGTCCCAGACCCTATTTGATGCTTCCATCCCGTGCAGCCCTCATCAGGATTTATGACACTGAAACTGTCTTCCTCTGTGGGTCAGGGAAAAGTCTACTTAGTTGATTCAATACCCAAGCTCCTCTTCTGGCACTGAAAAGTCACCCAGTCAGCGTGACAGGCACGAATGAGTAATAATAACATACTCACATAGTGCTAATTCCATGCCTGGCACTGTTCTAGGTACTTTACATATATAAATTCATATACCCACACAACCCCAAGGTTGATAGATCCTAATTATACCAACACAGAAATTAAAGCATTGAGCAGTTTAAGTAAGTTGCCCCAGACAGTAAAAGTGGCTGAACTAGGGTTTGAGCCAGCAGTCTGGTTTTCCACAAATGAGTCAAGAAGTGGAAGGAGAAGGATGGGACCGCAGGGAAGGGAACCAGGTAGGGTTTGGTCTGTGTTCTTCACATCTAAGGGTCTTCCCGCCCTCTCCCATTTCGCTCCCAGGAAGCCCATTTTATAAAGCAGGAGACAGAGACCCAGGGAGACCACAGATAACTCCGGGAGAACTGTAGAAGGAGCCGTGGAATTTATTTGGGGGTCCAGGAGCAGGGGCGTAGCTGGGATGGTCTCGCTCCAAACTACAACTCCCAGGAGGCACCGGGCCCCCAAAGCCCACATGACGTCACGGCGGCAGAGGGCGCAGGCGGCTCGGCTATCCGGGCCTGTCGACTGTTGGGCCGTTCCGCTCGGACCTCGGCCCTGGCCCTGGCCCTGGCCCTGGCCCTGGCCCCGCGGTAAGTGGAGCAAACCGGCGCGCACCCTGCCTGCGGAGGCTTGGCGGCGCGGGCTCGTAGCCTCCGCCATTGAGCTGGACCGCGGAGTGCGCGTGGACCGGGGTGGCATCTACCATATAGGGGGGATCCGGGCCGAACCAAGTGACCCTGCGGAGGGGGAACCCAGACGGCGACTCCAGGGCCGCCACTTCGATGCAGCCGGCCCCCGGGGGCACAGAGCTGTGTGTGGGCAGGCCACGCTCCTGGGGGGCCCGGGTCTGAAGGCGTTGGGTAGGGGTCAGCCCCGCCCCCTGAACGAGGGTGCTCAGAACCGCGGGGAGGGGTGTTGTTTTCGGGCTGGACCGGTCTGAGGATCCCGTCCCCTCCAGGCACCAGATGGAGCGTCAAGTTGAATAGCCCGGGAAAACAAGGTTGTTCAGGCTCGGCCTGTATGTGTTTGCGGAGGTGGTTGAATGGGTGGGTCGAGATTGCCCAGGTCTGATGATACCAGTGCCACGTGGAGAGATGGTGCGAATTGTTTGGATTCGGATCCTTACAACTCCCCCCTTCCCTCCCCCCCCCCCCCCCCCCGGCAGATGGGAGCTGCCCCCTGGGGGCTGAGCTGGTCAGCATCCTTGACCTGCAGTCGCTCCTGAAGTCAGAGAAGAGCCCCTGCCCACCCAACACACCCCTTGCCCCGCTTTGGGGTCGCCTCGGTGTATCTGGTCCTCTGCCCTAGCGGCCGCCTAGTCCAAAGAGAAACAAAGGAGCAGAGAGGACCATGATACTGGCGTCCGTGCTGGGGAGTGGTCCCCGGAGCGGACCTCCACTCCGGCCCTTACTGGGGCCTGCACTCTCGCTCCGGGCCCGCTCCACATCAGCCACCGATACGCACCACGTGGAGATGGCGCGGGAGCGCTCCAAGACCGTCACCTCCTTTTACAACCAGTCGGCCATCGATGTGGCAGCGGAGAAGGTCCGGAGCTGGAGTGGGTGTCCAGGGAAGGGGTGGGGCTGATGTGGTGGGGGCGGGGCGTTGCAGATCCAGTGCTCAAAGCCCATCTGCCCCTCCAGCCCTCAGTCCGCCTCACTCCGACCATGATGCTCTATTCAGGCCGCTCTCAGGATGGCAGCCACCTTCTGGTAAGATTCCAGCCCCCTATTTCTGTCTTGGTTCCTGGAGCCCTGGCACAGCCACTCAGGCCCTGGCCCTGACTTCCCTCTTTTTTCCTAGAAAAGTGCCCGGTACTTGCAGCAAGAGTTGCCAGTGAGGATCGCTCACCGCATCAAGGGCTTCCGTAGCCTTCCTTTTATCATTGGCTGCAACCCCACCATACTGCACGTGGTAAGGGGGCCTCTGGGGGGCGTGGGTTTCTCTCGAGGGGACTGTAGATCAGTGTGCCCCCAATTGCCCAAGGGACATATTGGGAGACGGGACCAGAGTGGCAGAAACTTGTCTGCCAAAAGGTTTCAGGGCCAGAGGGCTCAGACCCAGGCCTTAAGAGGCCAAAGTTCCATATTCATTGAGGCTTAAAAGACCATGATGGGGGTTTAAACCAAGTGAATTGGGATGGATGGCAATCCCCATGGGTAAGCCTGGGTGGCTGTTCTCTACCCAGTGCCCACGGCATCCCTGTGAATTCCTACACCTCTTCCTTGCAGCACGAGCTGTACATCCGTGCCTTCCAGAAGCTGACAGACTTCCCTCCGGTGAGGGCTGGGCCAGGGCAGGGTGAGGGGCTGAGAGGTCAGGGCTGAAACATCCAAGCTCATGACTCTGTGGCCTGTAGATCAAGGACCAGGCGGACGAAGCCCAGTACTGCCAGCTGGTGCGACAGCTGCTGGACGACCACAAGGATGTGGTGACCCTCTTAGCTGAGGGCCTGCGCGAGAGCCGGAAGCACATAGAGGTCAGGGGCAGCACAGTGGGCACCCGGGCCTATCGGGGGGCCTGGGAAAGGCACAGGGTTTCTGAGGCCCCACTCTTCACAGGATGAGAAGCTCGTCCGCTACTTCTTGGACAAGACACTGACTTCGAGGCTTGGGATCCGCATGTTGGCCACACATCATCTGGCGCTGCATGAGGACAAGGTGGGGTGCTGGGATCTGAGACCTACCAGGTGGGGCAGAGGGGACTGAGCCAGCGTCTCCCTTGGGCTGGGGACTGGACCAAGGGCCTGGGAGAGGCTTGGGGCTGCTTCAGCGGTCCAGAGAGATTGCAAGCATTTGGTGGCCGAGGTGTGGGTCAAGGTACTGCTTAGTCCTGACTTTCTTTCTCCTGCCAGCCCGACTTTGTTGGCATCATCTGCACTCGCTTATCGCCAAAGAAGATTATTGAAAAGTGGGTGGACTTTGCCAGGTGAGGCTAGAACAGCTAAGGGGGTGGGTGTCTTCTGGCTGGGAAGGCTTGGGTCTGAGCCCTTGCCTATGGCAGGGGTTCTCAAATGTGGCATTTTGGGTCAGATAATTCTTAGGGGCTGTCCTGTGCCTGTTAGGATCTTTAGAAGGATCCCTGGCTTCTATTCAATGCAACTCCCTGTTGTGGCAAGGAAAAATATCTCTAGAAATTGCAGAATTCCTCTGGGGGTGGTGGGGGCAGAATCACCTCCATCTGAGAATCACTGGTCTAGGTTTGAACTTTGCTCCTATCCACAGACGCCTATGTGAGCACAAGTATGGCAATGCCCCCCGCGTCCGTATCAATGGACACGTGGCCGCGCGTTTCCCCTTCATCCCTATGCCGCTGGACTACATCCTGCCTGAGCTCCTCAAGAATGCCATGAGGTGGGCTGGCTGGATATGTTGGGAGGGGGCAGACAGGAACTGGGATGAGGCTGGGGTACCACCACCTACTGGTCTTTCCTCCCCGCGCAGAGCCACGATGGAGAGTCACCTAGACACTCCTTACAATGTCCCAGACGTGGTCATCACGATCGCCAACAATGATATCGATCTCGTCATCAGGTTTGCCCTGAGTGGGAGTTAGGCTGGGATACGTGGGGGTTCCAGGCACTGTTTCTTCCTTGCTGCTTGACCTTGAGCCAGGACCTGCCCCACTGGTCAGACAAGATACTCTCCGGTTCTGAGAATGCCATGAGCTGGATATGAACGGATCTGGGGCCGGCTGCAGGTGCCAGGGGCCCTATCCTTGTCAGCAACTGAGGGGCCTGGAGTGGGGAGTTAGGACGTTGGGTTGACAATAAGTGTAAAATCCCGTGAGAAGATACAGCAGCTAGTGGCCCAGGCAGGAGTGAGGATGGAAGGATGTTGCTTATAAAAAACAAGGCCCCAGGGTCTAGGTGGATCACATTCCATCTTTGGGTGGAAGGGGCAGGAAGGCAGACTTCGCACTGTTTGTTTGGGGGGTGGTGAGGCCCCCACCAGAGCTGGGCCCAGCCCATGTTATCAACATCTTGCCAGGATTTCAGACCGGGGCGGGGGAATCGCTCACAAAGATCTGGATCGGGTTATGGACTACCACTTCACTACAGCTGAGGCCAGCACCCAGGACCCCCGGATCAGCCCCCTTTTTGGCCACCTGGACATGCACAGTGGCGGCCAGTCGGGGCCCATGCATGGGTGAGGCCCCACCTGGCTAGGATGGAGGGCTGGGGGGGCCCCAGGAGACTCCAGCCTCTGAAGCCTCTCTCCTGTCCCCCTGCCCATCCCAGCTTTGGCTTCGGGCTGCCCACCTCACGGGCCTACGCGGAGTACCTCGGCGGTTCCCTGCGGCTGCAGTCCCTGCAGGGCATTGGCACAGATGTCTACTTGCGGCTCCGGCACATCGATGGTCGAGAGGAAAGCTTCCGCATCTGACCCCGCAGCCCTTGGCCTACTTGCCTGCCTAGCCTGGGCCCCACACCCTGCCAGGGCCTTCTGGGTGAGGCCGGGTGCCACCCTGCTCCACATGCTGCTGCATCTTGGGTCTTAGGGCCCCAAACAGATGGAATTACATGGAGCCCGGTGCCACCCCTCCTCTACGAGGCCCACTGCTTCCCTGCCTCCAGGCCTTGGGGGAGAGGAAGTGGGGACCCTTGAGACCTCCAACACCAGCTCCGTTATTCTCGTTCCTGGGGAACCCCTACCTTGACCTGCTGTTTGTTATTAAAGTTCACATTTTGAATGCCCTCTTGGGCCCCGTGTGTGGGGAGGGCAGGTGGGCTTTTGTTTCCACCCTATTCTGGTTCCCTGGGCCCTTGGGTTTAAGTAGCTCGTGTCCCAGTCTCGAACTGTCCAGACAGCCCGTCAGGCCAGGTATAGAATTGCCCCCAAATCTCTTTTCATTTAACAAATGCTAAATTTCATGTAACAGGTGTTTCTGGGTCCCAGGCGATATCGAAGGCCCAAGTTGGTCCAGCTTCAGGCGTCAGTTCTGACACTTCTCTTATTGACAGTCACAGGTTCTGGAGGTGAAGGTTACCAGACTGGGCAACCTCCTGAGCCACCTGATTCCTGAGCCTGAGTAAGGTTAAAAATACTGCCTGCCAGTTGTGCCTGCTTCTGCCAAGAAAAAGGAACACAAAAGATTATATCCTGGCATGCCCCAGGGGACAGTGGGGCCCTGGTGCGGGGGGGGGGCGGGGGGCAGAAGGAAAGGGCTCCAGACAGCAGGTGGCGACCCAAGGGAGGGGGAAGAAAGGCCTGAAAGCCTGCTTGGTGGGACTGGTGATGGAAGTGGGGGGTTGAGGGGAGACGGGAATTGTATCTGGAGGTCAGATGTGACTTACCAGGCTGAAGATCCTGCTGGCTCTGGCGCGGGGGTTGAGGCTGGAATCTGGCCAGGAAGCATGGGCTTTCTCCTGTAGGCAGCCGGAATCCATGGACAGATTTTCAGCTAGAAAGGGATGTTTCCAGTTGGCTTTCCTAGAAGAAGACGCTGAAAGGAGGGTTTGTGTCCATGTGATTTGTTGAGGAAGTGTTCCAGTTAGGGAGTAGGGGAAGCAGGAAAGGGAAGGGCAGGAGGCCAGACAAGGATGTCATCTCAGGCAAAAGTTCAGAGCCAGCTACTAAGTTCTGCCTTCGAGCTGGAGGCGGGAGAGCTAAATTCCACAGTCATTGGTGAACTCTGCTTGACAATCATTGGTTAATGTCTGTGTTGGGAAGTAGGGGTGGGTAGGTACTTAAACTTTCAAGCTGAAAACTTCTGTTTGCAGCTTTTTTTTTTTTTTTTTAAGATTTTATTTATTTATTTGAGCGCGCGCAAGAGAGTGAGAGAGAGGGACGCCTGGGTGGCTCAGTCGTTGAGCGTCTGCCTTCGGCTCAGGTCATGGTCCCGGGGTCCTGGGATTGAGCCCCACATCTGGCTCCCTGCTCGGCGGGAGGCCTGCTTCTCCCTCTCCCACTCCCCCTGCTTGTATTCCTCTCTCGCTGTGTCTCTCTCTGTCAAATAAATGAATAAAATCTTAAAAAAAAAAAAAAAAGAGAGAGAGAGAGAGAGAGGAGGGGGAGAGGGAAAGGGAGAGAGAGAATCCCAAGCAGAATCTGCACTGAGCCCGGAGTCCAACGCAAGGCTCAGTCTCACAACCCTGAGATCATGACCCGAGCCAAAATCGGAGTTGGACACATCACTGAGATCTTGACCTGAGTTGAAAGTGGGAGTCGATGGACACTTAACCAACTGAGCCACCCAGGTGTATCCCTGCCCCGTTTAACCCCCCACCCCCCCGCCTTTTCAGCTTTTTTAAGGCAAAACAGCTCTATTAGCCCAAGGGATAGTTTGACAAAGAGCCTCTGGCTTTTGAAAGCACATCAAAGGTAATCTGGATCTGAAGAAGCAACAAAAAGAAATCCCGGAGGGTCTGGGTGAAGCATCTACACAGTTCTAGAAGTAACAGATTTGCACATTAGAAGGGAGGATTAGAGGGAGAATAGTGAGGAGGTTGGTGTAGTAACCTGGATCAGGGATTTATAAGGCCCAAGCTAATCCTCAACTAGAAAGGACAGCAACCCTGTTAACAAGATGTTGGGTGAAGTCAAAAGTGAGGCACCAGGACCCTGGGTGGAGAGAATAACAGTCTTGAAGATGGGGGGTGGTATGGGGAGTGGGAGAAGGCATTGGAATTTTTTTTAAAGATTTTATTTTTTGACACAGAGAGAGAGAACACAAGCAGGGGGAGTGGGAGAGGGAGAAGCAGGCTTCCCACCGAGCAGGGAGCCCCATGTAGGGCTCGATCCCAGGACCCTGGGATCATGACCTGAGCCAAAGACAGACGCTTAACAACTGAGCCACCCAGGTGCCCCTGGAATTTTTTTTTTTTTTTAAGATTTATTTTAGAGGATGAGGAGGGGGAGAGGGAGAGAGAGAAACCGTCTTAGGCAGATTCCGTACTGAGCATGGAGCCTCATGTGCGGCTCGATCTCATGACCCTGAGATCATGACCTGAGCCAAAACCAAGAGTCCAACGCTTAACCAGTTGCACTACGCAGGCGTCCCAGGGCATTGGAATTTTTTTTTTCTTGCCTGACTTGTTTATTTCTTCAGATTCTTATGCAGCCAGACACTTGGCATTCACTGCCCACTCTCCCCCCAATTCTTTAATTTCCCCAAAGCCAAGTTACCAGTGCTTCCCACTGCCATCACCTCACCCCCAATGAACTCCACTATTTCTTTGACCGAGAGAGACACAGCGAGAGAGGGAACACAAGCAGGGGGAGCAGGAGAGGGAGAAGCAGGCTTCCCGCGGAGCAGGGAACCCGATGCGGGGCTCGATCCCAGAACCCTGGGATCATGACCTGAGCCGAAGGCAGACGCTTAACGACTGAGCCACCCAGGCGCCCTCCACTATTTCTTGATCTGAAACCTGAGCCCCATCCTCAGGCCTTGAGCATTCCACCCCGTTAGAATTGCTTTTAATCCCAGTAACCAATTTGTAAGTCAAAGACGATTCAGAGAATGGCCAAAAAGAATGTTTATTGATCACCTACCCTGTTTGACACTGTGCAACACTTATTTTATATAGAAGAGACAGGTAAATATATGGCTTACCCTTTATACAGCTATATGGATTATACAGTTATGTATAATTTAACCTTTACGGTCGCTCTGAGGATGGACACCCTTGTACAATTTACCCAGAGTAGGGTCAGAACCCAGGATTCCCCATTCACTAAGCCCAAGACGCTCTCCAATATGTCCACTGCCTTTGACTAGTTTGTTTAGGGGATGCCTGTTGTAGGGGACCTGGTCCTTTCTTTAGAAAGGTTTCATTCTACGAGAGCAACTTACTCGCTATCCGTGGACATAGACGTCCTGTCTCCCTCACCCTGAACAAGGAAGGCAGCTCCCTCAATCTTTATAAAAGGGGTGATCTGGGTTAGTCTGGCGGAAACGGGCGGCGCGGGGGTGGCTGTTAATTCCAGGCTCAAAGCCCTAATGCCAGGCAGCCAGGGAGGCCGCTCTGGCTCGCCGGGTACCGGGTAAAGTGGGGGCAGCGCCTCTGGTAAGTGGCACATCCTGGCTTCCTCGGGTACCAGGCCCTTTAAAAAGATTGGGCTGAGTCATCACATCAGGAAGGTCTTTCTCCTCTTTCAACTCGGGGTTCAGCCATATTTCCAGACGGAAAAAGAAAAATTCCGTAATTTGGCAATTGGCACAGAAAGGTCAAACTTGTCCGGGGCGGCGGGGGGGGGGGGCGGGGGAGGGTGTGGCGCTGGAAGGCCGCACTAACCAATGAGCTCTTGCCACATCATAGACCCCACCCTCAAGCCGGTAGCGGCCTCCGCCACGCGTAGCTGACCCGGAACTAAAGGGCTGCGCGGCGCCGGATTCTGGCGTCATTCTACTACAGCGATGGCGGCACAGGGAGCAGCTGCGGCGGTTGCGGCGGCGACTTCAGGGGTCGCGGGGGAGAGCGATCCCGGGCCCGGGGAGAATGCGGCGGTCGAGGGGACCGCCCCGTCCCCGGGCCGCGTCTCTCCCCCGACCCCGGCGCGCGGCGAGCCGGAAGTCACCGTGGAGATCGGAGAAACGTACCTGTGCCGACGCCCGGACAGCACCTGGCGTGAGGGCGGGGCCCAAGGCCAGGGGGCGGGTTCTGAAGGCGGGTTCTCTGAGGGGCTGGGCGTCATGGGGGCGGGGCTTGAGGGAAGAACGCGGAGTTTCGGGCTCTCCCGGGCGCCGCCGCCTCGTAACCCCAGTAGTCACCACAGTCACCGAGTTCTTCTCATGCTGTGTAGAGCTCCCATTCTACTTGCTTGTCCAATCTTAGGCTTCATTGCCTTTTCACACAAAACCGTGGTTCCTTGCTGGTGTGTCTTGTCTGCGATTTCCTCTTCCAGCCCTCTTCTACAACCGCCCACGGAGAGGACCTACGGAAACACAAAAACGAGCTTCCCTTTTCCTTCCCTCCCCCCCCTCATCTTCAGAATAAACCCCAAATTCCTTAGAATGGCGTGCATCTTTGTGACCTCTCTGGTTTCTAGCCACTGCTAGCAAAGGCCATTGCCGGAGCAGACCACATTGTACCCGCTGAAGACCATATGCCTTTTGCCGCCTGTGCCCGCTGCTTTGAATGCCCTTTCTTCCCTTTCTCCTGCCTGGTTCACCTGGCTAGCGCTTACTCAACCTTTTAACATCCCATAACTCCTGTGATGCCATTACTGATTTCCTTCGGGCAGAGTGAGTCGTTCCCTTCTGTATGTGCCTGCAACATTTTCTTCATACCTCAGTCAGCTGTGGTATATGTGACATTATGTTGTCATTGTCAGTCTGCGTCTTCTTCTATCAGAGTGGGAATTTCTGGAGGGCAGGGCATCTTGTGATTCACTGCAGTGTCCTCTCTACCCAGCAATAACACAGCATAGGACCAGACACGCAGTGATTGCCTTACTCATTTGTTGGATGGTCTGCCAGTTGTCAGGCATTATGCTAAAAGCTTTAGAGGCATTAACTCTCCCTCTGAGGTGCGCACTATGATCCCTATTTTGTAGATGAAGAAACTGAGGCTCAACCAAAATAATTTGCAGTTAAATAAAGGAAGTGGGGAGCTAGGATTATATATAAACCCAGAGCCAGCCCTCATGACTCCTGAACAAATGAACAACTAAGTATAAAACAAGCATTGAATTTGAAGCCAGACTTAAACCCAGTTAAGTGTTAGCTTCTTAGCACTTTTCAAATACGTGAGCCTGGGTAAGTCTCAGTTTTTCATCTGCAAAGTAAGAGTAACAGCTCCAACCTGGCCCACTTCACAGGCAGTGATCGATGGAATGGCAGATGTAGGCAGGTGATGTTAGCTTATGTATGGCCCTGGAATCGGGAAACTGCTCCTCGATGTGAAGGATCCTTCTTGTCCCATCCCTGCCGGCCTTCCTGATGATCCTAGCCTTTTTCTTTCACAGATTCTGCTGAAGTGATTCAGTCTCGAGTGAATGATCAGGAGGGCCGAGAGGAATTCTATGTACACTACGTGGGCTGTGAGTGACTTGGGGGTATCGGGCCTGGGTGGGGGGGAGAGGGGTGGAAGGGCAGCACCCTCATGGCCCATCCTCACAGTTAACCGGCGACTGGACGAATGGGTAGACAAGAACCGGCTGGCGCTGACCAAGACAGTAAAAGATGCTGTGCAGAAGAACTCAGAGAAGTACCTGAGCGAGCTGGCTGAGCAGCCTGAGCGCAAGATCACTCGCAACCAAAAGCGCAAGCATGATGAGATCAACCATGTGCAGAAGGTCCGGGCCCCCTCCCCTTCTCCAAGGCCCCAGGAGGCTCAGCTGCCTCTGCCAGCTCCCTTGAGTCCCAGTGCCCAAACCACAGCAGCTCCCGTTTCTAAAGCTCCTACAGTGTGTCAGGGACTTTACCTATGTTTTGTCAAATATTCTTCACAGAGAAGAAAAGTGAGGCTCAGAGAGGGCAAGCACTTGGCTACGGTCTCGCAGGAAATGGCACAGCTGGGACTGGAACCCAGGCCTCCTGCACCAATAGCCTCCTTTGTCTCCTATTTGCTGTGCCACCTCAGACAAAGAATTGAAGTCCAAAAGGAAGGAAGAGAATGAATGATATTGGGCACTTGGCTACTGCCAAGCACCGTGCTGAGTCCTGCACGTATATAAGCTCATCATATCCTTCCTAACAATTCAATGCCACGGGGATAATGGTTTCTGTAGATGGGAAAGCAAGATCAGAGAGGTTAGGTAACATGCCCAAGGTTACACAGCTAGTAAAAGGGTGGGCTGGAATTAGAATAATAATGGCAAACATTTATTGGCTTGTGAGCCAAAGTTATAGGCTATGTATTTTAATACATGATCTCCCTGAAGTTTCACAGCAACCTTGTGAGGTAAGCATCATTATTATGTCCAGTTTACAGGGGAAGAACAGATAGGTTTAAGAACCCGGTTAGGAATTATATTTGCCAACTGGATTGTCCGACTTCAGGGCACCAGCCCTTAACCATGACTTTGCCACGTCCTAGAAACTTGGGCTACTTGATCCAAAACCTGGAAGGATCCTTCTTGATCCAAAACCTGGGTATTTTTCCCCAACTCATGCCACCCCTGGGGGTTATTTCCCCCCACTCTGAGCCTCAGTTTCTTGATTTGTAAAATGGGGAGTGCAGATGAGACCAGGGTTTATTGAGTTCTCAAGCACTTAGACATTCATTAGTTTCAGCCAGTGCAATGTCTTCCTTCTGAGTGCTCATTGTGTGCTTTGGGGCAATGTTTTTTCCAGCTGTGGGGCACAGCCAAATTAGCTCAGTGGGTTGTAACAGGCTTTTAAATTTAAAAATGAAAGAAAGAGGGGCGCCTGGCTGGCTCAGTTGGTGGAGCATGCAACTCTTGATCTCGGGGTTGTGTGAGTTTGAGCCCATGTTGGGTGGAGAGAAAAAAATAAAAATACGGGGCGTTTGGGTGGCTCAGTCAGTCAAGTGTCTGACTCTTGATCTCAGCTCAGGTCTTGATCTCAGGGTAGTGAGTTCAAGCCCCGTGTTGGGCTTCACGCTGGGTGTGGAGCCTGCTTTAAAAAAAAAAGAAAGAAATAGGGTAAGATAGGAAATACCACAGTACGTTGCACTTTATTAAAGGTAAGTATTATTTTTGAGAAGGTTTTATTTCAAGTACAGATACATATACTGTGTATACACAGATAGGTCAGCTGGTTTACAGTGCTGATTACATTTCCCGCTGTGGGCTTGTGATAAAAAAAAAATTGAAATACCCTAAGCTAGAAAGACCCCTCAGGGTCTAAGGCAGCAGTGTCCCATTGACCTTCCTGTGATAAGTGGAAATATATCTGTACTGTCCGATCGAGTAGCCCCACTAACCACATGTGGTGGCCAAGCACTTGAAATGTGTTTGGTGTGGCCAAAAATTAAATTTGTGTTAAACTTAACGAATTCACGTAGTCACATGTGGCCAGGTCTAAGTTTCTCTTAGTTCCTCGACCCGGTTGCACTGGCAAATTTAAGTCTCAAAAATGTACCTCGAAGCTGGTAGTCGGCAGGGTGGATGACAATGGGCCAGAGGTGATAAAATCAAAGGATGGATAATCGGCGAGTTAATAATCAGCAAGGTTCTTCGGAGCCTAATTAATGTTTAATTCTAAATAAATTGCAGCATTTTAAGAAAAGTAGTGTTTTTGTAGTTCTTTAACGCATTTGCGGAAGAGGATTGTCTTTTGTGAGAGTTGGGAAGTGGGTTTTTAAAGAGGCATATGAGGAGGAACATCTTCTCGCATCTTTGCGGGGGTTAGGCTCGGAGTTAGACCAGCCAGGGGCCTGTGCTCAGTGGTGCTGGGTACCAGTTCTGTAACCTTGCCGCTCTGTGCCTCAGTTTCCTCTTTGTGCAGTGTGGATAATGAGCACTCTTGTCTCAGGGGCTTTGTGAGGACTAAAGAAAATACTACCTGTGGAGTGTTTGGCACTTGGAATAAATGGCAGCTAGCTAGTCCCCGAGGGCAGGTGACCTCACCTCTCCCTATTTACTTCTCTGTAAGATCAAAATAAAAAGGCTACATCTCAGGGTGGCCGAAAAGGTTACATGAGGCCAGACAAGCAAAGTGCTTTGTGGAAGGGGGTCTGGGTAAAATGCTGACTCCCTCCCTTCTCAACTGCAGGGCGAGGCTGCTGTCCTCCCCTGGTGTAGGTCATAGGCCTTCTTGGGCCCCCTCTCCATTATCAGGCTGTGCTTGGTTGCTCCTACAGAGTCTGGCTGAGGAACAGGATGTGCTGGGAGTGTGACATGACTTTTAGTCTCTGCTTTCTAAGGACTTGGGAAAATTGGGGAAACTAAGTGGGAGCAGTCAGAGGGGATTGTTGTTAACCAGCGCGTTCCCAACTTGGAAAGGAGAGGGTGTGTTGTGTCGGAAGAATTCAGTCAGGTCTCCGGGAGGCGGTGGGCAGGGCGCGAAGCCTTGAAGGACAGGAAAGAGCACAGTAAAAAACGATTACACAGGATGGATGGCTCCCCAAACTGCCTCATCTCCCACTCCCCTGGCTCACGCTCTGCTCGAGGTTGAGTAAGCGTTTTTTGGCGGCGAAGGAGAGGAAACTGCATGCTCACAGCACGAAGGCCACAGAAAGAGGGGCCTTGAGAGTGTAGACGTGGAGGGGCTGCGACTGGAGGCTGGGAATCTGCGGAGGCGTCGTTAATGGTCCAGACCTGAGGTGGTGGCGGTGGCTCTTTGGAGTTGGACAGAGGAGAGTTCCAGAGAGGGACCGGTTGCAGAGACATCAGGGAGGTAGAACTGACAGACCGTGGCCCTTGATTGAATGCCAGGCTGAGAGGAGGAGGAGCTACACTGAGGGTGATGCCCCCAGTGAGACGGGGGACCCCAGGAGGATGAATAGGTCTGCGGGGAGGACGGGCTGAGTTCCTTTCTGGACACCTCGAATCTGATGTGGCTGCGGGAGGGACCTCGGGAGCAGGCAGCTCCCTGGATCTGGTGCTCAGGAAAGAGGTCCGGTCACGCTGGGGAGTCCAGCACCAGTTCCTGCTGTGGGCATGGAAGATAAGATCCATCCTTCATTTGCCTCATGACAATTTTGGCGGAGCTGGACTGATCCTTTTGTATTGCCCAAGGACTGGAAGCAGGTCTTCTGCTCCTAGCCCGGTTCATCTGGCAAAAGGTCCAAACTCGGGTGTCAGGGATGTGTGGGTGGGTGGGTGGGAAGGCAGCAGAGGAGCTTGGCCCAGCCAGCTTCAAAACCGAGTCAAACAAGTTAGCTGTTCGTGTGGTTATTACTGTCATCCGGGGGATGAGGTCTGCAAGACAGGAGGGAAGCCCCGGGCTCCGGTGCAGGGGAGGGACAGCTTGAGCACCACTTCTGTTCACCTCTGTTCCCGGCTCTGTCCTTGCGCAGACCTATGCAGAGATGGACCCCACCACAGCAGCCTTGGAGAAGGAACACGAGGCGGTAAGCAGGGGCCGGGCTCCTGCCCGCGGGCGCTCCCTCGGCCGGCTTCCCTCGCCCCGACGGAGCCAGCCACTGCCCTGCGCTCCCACCTTACCCACAGATCACCAAGGTGAAGTACGTGGACAAGATCCACATCGGGAACTATGAGATCGATGCGTGGTACTTCTCACCGTTCCCCGAAGACTACGGGAAACAGCCCAAGCTGTGGCTCTGCGAGTATTGCCTCAAGTACATGAAATTCGAGAAGAGCTACCGCTTCCACTTGGTGAGCCTGGGCCAGCTGGGCCTGGTGAGAGAGGGGCCGAGGGGCCGAGGCAGCAGCGACAGGGAAGAGAGACAGGTTCCAGAGGGGTTGAGTACAAGGAAAAGCTGCCCGTGGCTCAAGAGACCCGGGTTCTAGGCCTGGCCTTGCCTTGGCTGGCGTGACCTTGGCCAACTCGCTGCCTTCCCCCAGGCCTCAGTTTCCTCTTCTGTGGAATGGGGACGGTAATCCCTGCCCTCCCCCCCTCCTCAGGTCACCCCAGACACTACATGTTTATCGAGGCCAGCCCAGTGCCAGGTTCCTCGGCGCAAAAGAGGGAGCGAGCATGGCCCCTGAGCAATGGGGCTGGAAGGTGGGGACAGATGGGAGGCGTTGGCAGGGGTGGCCCGGGGGCGGGGTGCTGGGGGCTCGCAGCCTCACGCAGCACGACGTTTCCCAAAGGGCGTGACCTGAGGCAGATGTGTGCGGTTTGGGGACCGCCAGTGTCATGGATGAGAGCCCTCCAGAGTCCTCCAGAGCCAGGCTGGCCTGAACTTGAGACCATCTAGCTGTGTGATACGCAAGCCAGTTCCTTAGCCTCTCTGCGCCTCGGTTTCTTCATCTGTAAAATAGGCTCTGTCTCCAGGTGGTTGGGAGGCTTACTTGATGTAGGTGAAGTACAGAGCCCAGGGTCTGCAGGTGGGGAAACAGAAGGGAGACCTGTTGCAAGCCGCACTGGGTGGGATGGGGGGGCACCTAGCAGGAAACCTCAAGGTCTCAAGGCTTCGTCTCCCCGCCCCCACCCCCAGGGCCAATGTCAGTGGCGGCAGCCCCCCGGGAAGGAGATCTATCGCAAGAGCAACATCTCCGTGTATGAGGTCGACGGCAAAGACCACAAGGTGAGGTAGGGGGCCGAAGTGCCGTGGGGAGGTGGGGGGCAGCACCTCCTGGATGATCCTCGTCGTCGCCGAAGGGTAGAGGCCGGCCTGAGGACGAGCCCCCGCCGGGGAAAGGCCTGTGAGGTCATGCTTAGCCTGGCGCTTCCCTGTGGTTGGCGCCCGGTAAACACCCGACTCTGGGGCGCCAGCCTTGGGGACAGGGTTTCTGTTCTGTCCCTGAAGACTTTTCTCCTGACGGGGTGGCTTGGGTTGGGGGCAGTCCTGGCCCAGAGTAGAGATTGTCACGCCTGAGGCTGCTTCTAGAAGCGCTTTCTCTTTCTGCCTGAAGGAAAGGTTTCTTCCCTGGGAGGGGACGGCTTTGTGTGACCTGCTGTGGGAGAGCTGTGTAGTTCTGGCCGCGGAGTTCCTTGTTTCTGGCAGGAGGACCTCGGCGGGGCAGGGTGGGGCATCTGGGGCCTTGCTTTGCTGCCATTGAGCACCTGGCCTTTGCCTGGTCAGTCTGGGAAGCTCTGACCGAACGTCCCTGTTTCCCAGGGAAGGGGACCGTAGAGGGTAAGGCCGAGAGGGCAGGCCTCTGAGTGGCCCCTGCTTCAAACCGTGCCGTCATTGACTAGCTGCCCGTGGACAAGTGACTGAACGCTGTTTGTTCCTGTTTCCTCATCTGTAAGATAGGAGTCATGATTACGTTGACCTAATAGGATTGTTGGTGGAACAAATGAGCAATGTCAAGTACTTAACTCGGTGTCTGGCATCAAGTAGGTGCTTAGTAAACGTAGGCCTTTGTTATTATTGGTGACCTCCTTGTGTTCAGCCAGCCTTGAGGTAAATAACTCAAGGGGCATATTGCTCTCGGGGTTGTGAGTTCCAGCCCCATGTTGGGTGTAGAGATTACTTAAAAATAAAATCTTTTTGGGGGCGCCTGGGTGGCTCAGTTGGTTAAGCGACTGCCTTCGGCTCAGGTCATGATCCTGGAGTCCCGGGATCGAGTCCCACATCGGGCTCCCTGCTCGGCAGGGAGTCTGCTTCTCCCTCTGACCCTCCTCCCTCTCATGCTCTCTGTCTCTCATTCTCTCTCTCGCAAATAAATAAAATCTTAAAAAAAAAAAAAAAAAAAAATTAAAAAAAAAATATTTAAAAAAAAATAAAATCTTTTTTTTTTTTTTTTTAAAGATTTTATTTATTTATTTGAGAGAGAGAATGAGAGAGAGAGAGAGAGCACATGAGAGGGGGGAGGGTCAGAGGGAGAAGCAGACTCCCTGCCGAGCAGGAGCCCGATGTGGGACTCGATCCTGGGACTCCAGGATCATGACCTGAGCCGAAGGCAGTCGCCTAACCAACTGAGCCACCCAGGCGCCCTAAAAATAAAATCTTAAAAAAAAAAAAAAAAAAAAAGAGCTTTTTCTGCCCATGACTCCTGTTCCCATGCTATAACTAAACAGACACCTTTGGGGCACCTGGGTGGCTCAGTCGGTTGAGTGTCTGACCCTTGATTTTGGCTCAGGTCATGATCTCGGGGTCGTGAGATCCAGCCCTGCACTCAGTGCGGAGTCAGCTTGGGATTCCCATCTCCCTCTGGCCCTCCCCCCCATTCGCACACACACACTCTCTCTCTAAATAAATAAATAAAATCTTAAAAAAACAAAAACAAAGCAACTCACCTTTTTGCACGGGGGGTGGGGGAGAAGTGGTCACTGATTAATCGAGCTCTCTGGTTTTTAGTTTCCCTGTCCATCTGGAAAATGACTGTAAGACTCCTTTTGGTTCTAAGTGCCCTTGTTCTTGGCGGGGGGGCCCACTTCCCAGTGGCTCGGCATTGGCTGCTCTCTGAAGGCTGGTGTTTGCAGAGTGGGTGGCGGCTGCTGCCCAGGCCTCCGTGAAGCTAGGTGGGGAGTTATACCCGCTCCCTGAGCCTGCTTCCACCTCCCCTGCCCCTCAGATTTACTGTCAGAACCTGTGTCTGCTCGCCAAGCTTTTCCTGGACCACAAGACCTTGTACTTCGACGTGGAGCCCTTCGTCTTTTACATCTTGACTGAGGTGGACAGGCAGGGGGCCCACATCGTTGGCTACTTCTCGAAGGTGCTGGATTGGGAAGCCCAGGTTGAGGGAGGGTGGGGACTCTGACCGGGAGAAGGGGCTGAGCCTCCGCAGAGGTCCTGACCACACACCCCTGTAGGAGAAGGAGTCTCCAGATGGGAACAATGTGGCCTGCATCCTGACCCTGCCCCCCTACCAGCGCCGTGGTTATGGGAAATTCCTCATTGCTTTCAGTGAGTGGTTCCTGGCCTACGGAGGAAGGGGCAGCTGTGGTGGGGGCCGTGGCGGGGGAGAGGGGGGGGCCAGGGCGGGGCCGGGTCCTCCGAATCCTCCTTCCCACCGCTGCCAGGTTACGAGCTCTCCAAGCTAGAGAGCACAGTCGGCTCCCCTGAGAAGCCGCTCTCTGACCTGGGCAAGCTCAGCTACCGCAGCTACTGGTCTTGGGTCCTGCTGGAGATTCTGCGAGACTTCCGGGGCACACTATCCATCAAGGACCTTAGGTGAGGGCCCTGGAACCCTTAAAGAGGGAAGGACTCTTCTAAGATTGGCCGTGATCCCACGTCCTTGTCCCCTTTTGCTGTCCCAGTCCGACCCCACAAGGGAACTCTGCCCAACATCCGTGCTAATCCCTTTCTGCAGCCAGATGACTAGCATCACCCAGAATGACATCATCAGCACCCTACAGTCCCTCAACATGGTCAAGTACTGGAAGGGCCAGCATGTGATCTGTGTCACACCCAAGCTGGTAGAAGAACACCTCAAAAGTGCCCAGTATAAGAAACCACCCATAACAGGTAGGTGGGGGGCTGCCCAGGGTATGCGTGGTGGGGGGTAGGTGTTAAGATCTACTGGGAGCCAAAGCTACCTTTTGACTGTTACATGATCCCAAACTAGTCTGACCAGCTCCTGGGACGGAAGCCTGGGGCAGGCTCCTCATTCCCAGGTTTCCCTGCCCCCTCCCCAGGACTCAGTATGCCCTTGTTCTCACCTAGAGGTGAAACCTGGCCTGGGCCCAGAGGCCCAGCCCTGCCTCCCATGCCTCTCTCCCCACAGTGGACTCGGTCTGTCTCAAGTGGGCACCCCCCAAGCACAAGCAAGTGAAACTCTCCAAGAAGTGAGTGGGCTGCGCCCCTGCTGCTGGCCCCGTGCCTCCCTGCCCCCCTCCCCCCGCCTGTAAATATGTACAGACCTGTTATGTCATTTTTTTTTAATAAAGTAAGTTCTGCCAGTGGTTCTGGACTTTGGAGGTGGGAGGGAGAGGCCAAGAGCTGATGTTCTTCGTTGCATGTCACACACAGCCGGTTGTGCTCAAAACATTTTCCTCCTGCTTGTTCTTTCTATCCCTCACCCCAAGCCCAAGCCCAGTTCCGGTGGGGGCTCAGTCCTCCGGAGTCTAGGAGTCGAGGTTCAAGGAGGGCATGGCAGCCGATGGGGCAAGATTGGGGCCTTTTCTGTTCTTAAGAATACGCTGCCCGGAGGCAGCCCCAGCTCAGAAGACAGGCAGAGGGTGAAGTGATGGGGCTCATCCGGCAGAAGGAGCGCTCAGGGTGCTGGAGCCAGCCCTTCAGCAGCAATTAACTAGGCAGGTACCCAGTCTTCTAGAAACAAAGCGGGGAGCCAGGGCTCATTTTCATCGTTAAGGGTCCTCAGGGCCTCCATAGGAGCCCAGCCAGCGGGTGGAGGTGGCCAGAGGTTCTAGCCAATACCACAGGTAGTAAACTCTTTGACTGTGGGCTGTAGTCCCAAAGAACGAACCCAGAAGAGGGGGCTCAAAGGTCAGGATGGTGCTCTGGGCTCCCACAGGTCCGGGCAGGAAGGAGTGGCTCAAACCAGTCCCCCAGGCCCAGAAGATGTCAGGGAAGGGCCAGCTCCACTCCTGGGCCATGCATCTGTCCTCGGGTGCAGTGTGGAAGTCCAGGAAGCAGGGTCGGCTCCCAGGATGAGTAGCTTAGCAGACGAGGCCCAGGGTCAGGCCTAGTGGCAGCAGAAGGACGAGCCCCTGTAAGCCCCGGGCTGGGGCCGAGCTGAAGGCCTGATGGTTGACACAGAGATGGCCATCGGGCTGGGACTCCTGGACCTGGGGCCCCACACGAGGCTGGAGCTCTGTCACGTGGTGGTGAATCCAGGAGGCATAGCTGGAGGTCAGCGTGTACACGCCAGGCCTGTTGGGGGCCCCACAGACGTCGCCCCAGCTCACAATGCCTGCCAGGTACCAGAGGCCCCCCACGGGGCAGGAGAGTGGGCCCCCAGAGTCACCCTGAAGAGAAAAGCCATAGAGTACCGTCAGGACGGGGCCCCGGGCCTCGGGTCAGCCATGCCAGCCCCTCCGGCCCTCATCTGCCAAAAGGCACGGGTCTCGCTGCGCGCCCCGCATTCACCTGGCAGGCATCCTTGCCCCCCTTCACGTAGCCGGCGCACACCATGTCCTGCTGGATAAAGTGGGGCTCGTCGGGCTTGGCGTCGATGTTGTACAGGCAGTTACACGTCTCACGGCTGATCAGGGGTACCTCAAGTTGCTGCAGCTGCCGGGGGGCCAGGAGGCTCACTGTGGGAGCGAAAGATGCTCACCTGGGGCCCCCTCCCCTGAGTCAGACCCCCCCCCATGCCTCTAGACATCAGCGCCCACCTCACCTGAGGGCGCCACGTGGCCCCATCCGGTGACAGTACATTGGAAGCCGTTGGGGAAGGAGGTGTTGGCTGCGGGGAGGCAGATGGGCCGGATGTAGCGGGAGAAGGAGACCGGCCTCCCGAGCCGGAGGAGCGCGATGTCGCCCTGGGAGCCCTCCTGGTGGTAGCTGGGGTGGGAGATGACCTGGGCCACGGTGCGGACCTCGGCCTCAGGGGTGTAGGAGTCCAGCTGGTGGGCCCCCAGCTTTACCTCATAGTCTTCCTTGAGGTGCTCCCTGCAGGCAGAGGGGCCAAGGCTGGGACCCAGGAGACCTCTCCTAGGTCCCTGCTCCCTGCTGGGGATCCCCGTTCCATCCACCCCCCCAGGTTCTGGTCCCAGGCAAAGGGCCTTTTAGAGCCCAAACTGCATATTAGTTTTATCCTGTGACCTGTGACCTCTGGCCTTCACTCCTGACTGATCCTTTCGGACTTAATTATTGCTACCCCTGGACCCAACCCAAGGACTCCAACCTCCGGCCTAGGCTGATCCCTGAACTTTGACCTTAGCCCACTTTTGACTCCCCCCACCTCCCCCCCCCCCACCACCTGGCTGGTACCTTGGGAAGCAGTGAGCAGCTGAGAGCACCCACTGCTCAGACACGAGGGAACCGCCACACACGTGGGTGCCGTCGTAGGTGATGCTGACCTGCCAGGGCCACTGGCCGGCCGCTGCGCCAGCACCCCCGGTGATGCGTGCTTGGGGGGCCACACCACAGGACGCTGTCCAGGGAGGAAGGGGAGGGGGTCAGGTCCTTCTGGGGCCCCCGCACCGGGCTCCTCAGGCCTGCCGCTCCCTGTTGACCTGGTTTGGAGCTTGGGAGGTGAGCTCACGGGAGCCAGCCACCCGTTTGTCCCCGTCCCACCGCTCGGCGGGCACGGCTGGTTCTGCCCCCTCAGCATCCTTGTTACCGAGCTCGGGTTTCGTCCAGCTTCCTTCCTCTCAGGTCCTCCCACCTTCCATTCCGTCCACTCCTCACAAGTCAGAAGATCTTTATAAACCACAAATCTGATCGGGTCACACCTCAGCTTAAATCCTTTCCTGGCTCCACACTCTGCCCTCAAGATACATTCCCGACCTTCCAGGACACTACCACCTAGTCCAGCCATCCCTCCGGACACCTCCTGTCACACACACATTGGGCCACACACTTGTTTGCCTCTAGACCTCTGCTTATCCAGGTCACTCTGCCGAGCACACCTGTCCTCACCCCTACTCAGCTCAGCAAACCTATTTGCCTATGCAGGTGATTCACAGGTCGGCCTCTCCTTCAGCTGCCCTCACGGAGCTGGCTGAGTTGGATGATGCTGGGAGCTTCCGGCCCCCCACCGCCCCCACCCCCGCTTCCCCCAACGCTGCCCCCTCACACAACTGTTGTGCTGGTGTCTGTGACAGCCCAGAATCCGGGCATTCCCTGCTGACAGGGCCTGGAGCTGAGCCCCTCGTCCCCCGGGCCCAGCGCACGGGGCTGAGCACACAGCCGGAGTCGGGGATGCGCGCTGAACAAACAACAGGCCTCCCACACTGCGCATCTGGTTTCCGGGACGGCCTCACCCCCACTGAGGCTGCGGCCCTTTGGAGCAGGAGCCGGCAGCCCTTCACAAAGTCACCTTCCTCGGAGCAGAGCAAACCGTCCGGCCAAGCTCCTCCTTCTCTCCTCCTAATAACGACAATAGCTACTAGTGAGTGACTACTGCCCAGGCAACGCGCGGGGCCGCGGGAGGGCTTTCACTCACGGACTTTATCTCCCTGAGTCCTCACTGGGCCCCAGGAGACAAACATCACCGACTTCATTTTTGAGGTGAGGGGACTGGCCAAGAACACACAGTGTGCGGTGAAGCGGGGACTGAAAACCAGACTCAGAGTCGCGTGGTGTGCCTTGGCTGGTCTTCCTCCAAGGTCGTTACCTCTGGACTCAGACGTGGGTTTAAAATCCCAGCTATGCCTCTCAGTGGCTGTATGCTCTTGGGCAAGTCACTTCTCCGTACCTCAGTTTCCTTCTCCAGGGAATGCCGCCTACCGTCCCCATCTTACAGACTAATGGCAGGATTTACATAAGGCAATAAGGACAGGTAAGAGGGCCCTACCGGGGAGAGGGTCAGGCGCTCATGAAACACTCCGTTGGAATCTGAATCCAAGTCCCCTTCCTTTCCCCTCCCCCACACAAGCCTCACCTTCATCTCCGACTGCTCCTGGAGGAAGAGAGAAAGAGGGAAGGGTAAACAGGAAAGACCAGAGTTCCCAGACCCCTTAGCACCTGCCACTTCTCCAGAGGACCATCCCCCACCCCCACTCCGCGCCCCCCAGGAAGCCAAAGCTGAAGGGAGAGGGAGAGGCCCAGAGCTAGGGAGGCTGAAGCCGACATAAGGGATAAGGGATGTGCCCAGAAAAGGGTTATACCCTTGGCCTATGTCCACCACCCCTCCCCCCAAACCCCACACTCTCTGACCGCCGCAAATACTCACCAAGTCCGGACCGGAATAATCCAAGTAAAAGCAGAATGGCCACAGCCCCCAGCCACCCAGGCCCCAGGCCTGCCCTGTGGGCCATGGCCCAGGACCAGGGCCCCTGCGGAGAGACACCAGGCACCCTAGGGAAGGTACCTAGGGCTGGTTTCAAAGGCAAGTTCCAGGTATTGACCCCAGAGGGAAGGGATCCTGGAATCCGCGCTGGGAAGGGGGAAGAGACGTCCAAGGCTAACTTCGAAGGCAGGAATAAGGCACGAAGGGAGACGCTGGGGTCTCCGCAGCCGCCAGTGAGGACACGTCTCCAGCTGGGCCTGGCTACGCAGAGACCTTCCAGAGTGCTGCTGGATCCCTGGAGAAAGGCACCTACCTGCCTGCCCCTCCCCTAGCCCCGCCCTCCTTGCTTAGCTCCGCCAGCTTTTCTTGCTAACACGGTCCTAAGTCCTCCCAGATCCCCGGGGGTGGGGTGGGGTGGGGTGTGTGTGTGTGTGTGTGTGTGTGTGTGTGTGTGTGTGTGTGTCCCAGGAGGGACTGGAAATCCCTTGATAGCTAGACTCTCTAGAATGTGACCCCACCGCCCTCTGTCCCAGGTCTTGCAAGTCTCCCAGACCAGTTATGTCCCCCAGGTTCTGGCCCAGTCTTTGTTGTCCTGGGGCCGCTGTGCTCCTCCTTTCTTCCCTCCTTAGGCCTGGTGTCTGAGCCCAGGGCACCCGGGGCTGCTCCGGCCCTTCTATTGAGCCTGCCGCTGCATCTGTGTGCGGTGAGGTGTGTTGAGTGTGATGGCAGGTGCCAATCATGTCACAGGTATTTCCCGAGTGCCTACTATGTTCCAGGCACAGGAGACGAAACAGACACCATCTTCTGCCTTCGCTGAGCTCACCGTGAAATAGGGCTGACAGCTCTGAATCAAATAATCACATAGCAATTACAGAGTAATTTCAAGCTAGGCAATGTGATAAAGAAGAATGGGGGCTCTGGGGGCCTGTTCACAGGAGCTTCGCATAGGCTGGCATCAGGAAGGGCTCCTCAGGCAGGTGCTATTAGAACTGAGGCCTGAGGGGCTCTGGGAAGGTGTTAAGGCAGATGGAGGAGAAGGGCGGTCCGGGGAGAGCGTTCTCGGGTGGACGGGGCAGGTGGCACAGGCTCTGGGGCCGGAGGCCCATGTGACCGGGTTGGGGGTCAGGTTCATCCTCCGTCCGTGTATGGGTCTGTGGGCAACTGGGCATGCATGTTGGCTTCAAGCCTCAGAAGAACAGAGCCGCGCTTCCCCACCTACTTTCCATAAGGCTAAGACCTCTTAGGCAAACCTTCAGGGCCCCTCCTGGAGGGCAGGGAATTCCTGGGGTGGGTGAGGGGCCACAGCCTAACTGCTGGGGAGGAGGGGGCAACACTGGACACTGTGGTGGGTTGGGTAGAGGGTGCGTGTATTAAATGTTTGTGGGGGACGGCATATGGGTGACTGACTGGGTATGGGACCCAGGTGGGGATGTAATATTCTCTTCGGGATCTGGCAGCTAATGATAAGCCTGGCTCTTTAAGAACCTCTGCCCATCGGGCTGCCTGGAGGGCGTGCCTGGGGGGCTCAGTTGGTTGAGCGACTGCCTTCCACACAGGTCATGATCGATCGATCGATTGATGGATCGGGGAGTCTGCTTCTCCCTCTAATCCTCCCCCCTCTCATGCTCTCTTTCTCTCTCTCAAATGAATAAATAAAATCTTAAAACTAGTTTGTCTTTAAAAAAGCAAACAAACAAACAAAAACCTCTGCCCATCTCCTCAATCTCCCAAGAACTTCCTACTTCCCCTCCCCATCCTCTGCCCGCTCAACCCAGAGATGGTGACTCCGGCCCCAGAGGGGAGCCCTCTGCGACTCTCATCAGCTGGCTTCCACCCCAAGCACTCCTTCCCCACGTCTCCATTTGCCCTTTTTCTGTGCTCAAACATCACCTCTTCTGTGACCCTTTCCTAATCCCCAGCCAGGGGTGTCCATATGTGCTCCCCACTACATTGGGAGCACTTCAGGGGCTGATCTATCAGACCCCCAGACCCCCTGACTTAGTAGTTCGCAGGGAATGTGGTTGAATTCACGCAGGAAGGCGCACTACTAGATGGGGGGGGGGGGAACGCCTGGGTGGCTCAGCTGGTAAAGTGTTTCAGCTCAGGTCATGATCTCTTGAGTCCCCGGATCAAGGCTCCCTGCTCAGAGGGAAGCCGGCTTCTCCCTACACCCCCCCTCCCCCCCGCTCGCTCATTCTCTCTCTTGTGCCCGGGGGTCAGGTTCATCGTCCGTCCACCTACGGAGTCAATCTCAAATAAATAAATAAATAAATAAATAAATAAATAAATAAAATCGTAAAAAAAAAAAAAAAAGGTGGGTGAGGGAGTGGGATGTACACACAAGGACACATGATGGTGCCCAAACTCTGCGGACACCGGGCAGGCTGTGCAAGTGGGGGACCGTCGAAGGGCATCAATCGTGTGTGTACTGGGGACCCTGGCGGTGCACACCCTGGGGCATGCATCAGGGTGTGCACATGAGGGGGCAGCTGTCTGTGGGCATGGGATATGCTAGGCCCTGGACTCCCAGACTGGGACCCTTCCCACCCTCACCGGCAATCCTTGCTCTGCGGGTGGGGAGGGGGGAAGGGCACTCGGTCTGAGCTAGGGCTGAGGTGTCTAGCAGGTGCTAGAGAGGCCGATTCCGCTGGGGAGGTGACACACGCCCAGCTGCCACCCCACATCCCCCGCCCTGGGGCGGGAATGAGGGATAGCTGCCACGTTATCGGGGACACATTTCCTGGGAGCCCAAGGCCTGACTCACAGAGGCCCGGGAGGGATGGGCCCTATTCCCGGGCTTCCCCCAGCCCCTCAGCCTGCCCCCAGCAACGCCACAAGGCCACGTGCCTGTGTTTACACCTTTATTGTCCGCTGCCCGCTGCCCCCAAGGGCTCCCGAGCCCTCAACAGCCGGGCGCTGAGGCCCGATTACCCGAAGGGCCTGCAGCCCAGGTGGGCGGGGCGCTCCGGCGGCTCCCGCGGGGGAACAGAGCCGGTTGGGCCACATTCCAGCCGCGCTGGGCGGGAAGTGGAGGGCAGGAGGGGGTGGGGGGGTAGGAGAAGGACAGGCCCCCCCCCCAGACCCAGGCCCCCTCAGCCCTGGATCAGGGGGGTTAGTAGCAGCAGGAATAGAGCAGCCTGGGGGGAGCCTGGGGCGCTGGCCATGTCGGGGGGGCACAGGTCGCTGCCTTCAGGGGGCCAGTGGGGGTAGCCACTGGGAGGCAGGAAATGGGCCTCCCCCACTGTCTGGGAGATCCAGGCCTCTTCGGGGCCAATGGCAGCAAATAGCTCCCGGCTCCCTCGAACAGCCATGCCCACGAGGACCCAGGAGCCTCGCTCGGCCAGGCACAGGAGCGGAGGTGCCGAGGTCACCTGCATATCAGAGCCAAGCCCCAAAGGGTCTCTCACCCTTCCTCCTGATTCCCTGCCCTGGCCCCTGGTCTCTCTCAGGTCCGGCCAGGAAGCACTGCTTCTTCCCACTTGGGGCCCAGCACTCAAGAATTGCAACCCTGTTCTCTATCTAGGGTCCGGCTGCCCAGCACTGCCTCTCCCCTCCCTTTACCTCACATCTGTCCTCCTGACCCTCCGAATACAGAACACAGAGAGTCCCAGGGGGCAGAATGCCCTGATAGAGACAGTGACAGAGTCGTGGCATCAAGATGGAGACAGCTGCGGCCACAGGGACTAGAGAGGAGAGAGGGGTTGTCGCAGGGATTCTGGCCTTCAGTCACGTCTCACCCCCCAGGACCCTGGGCTCTCACCTCGGTCCCGGGGGTCCTTCCAGCCCAGCACCCAACAGCTGGCCCCCAGGGGGATACCCCCTGGGTGAAGGCAGATGGGCAAGGCTGATGGGGAGGGTTCCACCCGGGAGCTCAGCTCCAGGAGGGCAAAGGGGGGCCGAAGTCCCAGGTGCCGGGGCAGGCGGATGCTGATGACCAGCCGGGATACCTGGTGGCCCTGTGGGAGGGGGCTGGCCCCTGCCCGGCCCAGGTACACTTCAACATAAGGCACTGTTGTAGAGCCTGGCCTGTTGGAACAAAGCCCAATGTCACCTTCTCCTTCCCCAGTCGCTGTAAGCCCTTTCCAGTGTAGGGGACAGGGCAGAATGAACTCCATTCATCAGGGGCAAGGTCACTCCATTCATAATTCCTCCTTCCAAATCTCTCTTCTATCTCAAAACGCTTGTCGCCGTTCCCTGTACCGTGAGAGCCCTAAAGGGGGAATATCCCACTACTTTAAGGTCCTTTTGCCCATCTCTCAATTTTTCCTTCTTGTCCAAGAGATGGGTGAGACCCACCTGAGGACACAGTGAGTGGCTGCCAGAACCCAGCCTGGGGCCACGAGGATCCCAGTGCAGACTCGATCTCCAGCTACGTGCACCTCTGCCAGCCAGGGCCACAGGACCCCCATCACAGCGGGCTCTGGTCTCAGGCCACAGGCTAGGGAGAGGAGGTGACCACTTAAGTGGGGGCCCCACAGCTGACCCCTGAAGACCCTACCATGGATCTTAGCTCATGTAGGAGCCTCTAAGTCCCAAAGCCCTAAGGAGACTTTAAGCCCCAAGCCCTCACCACCATGTTCTGTGTGGGGGGGACAAGTGTGTGTCTCGGTCTCCTCCCCCTCAGGGCCCCAGTCCCAGGTCAGCTGGTCTTCAAGGTAGGCTCCCCGAGTCACACGGCTGATCCACGGGCCATGGGTCTGCAGGGGGTGGAAGACTCTGGGACGTAGGCAGCCACTGGAGAGATCGCTGATTCCAGCCAGGAACCAGGTCCCCTCCTCCCGGCACAGAAGACTCCGATGAGAGTAGTTCTATAGCAAGAGTGTGCGTGCGTGGGTAAGAGACTCTCAGAGGTCCTGGGGCTTTCCTGCACCCCACTCTCTCTCCGTACTCAGACATAACAAGTCCCACCGCCTCCAAGCCAGGCTCCAGTACCAATCTGTGTAAGTCAGCCCTCACTTTACGATTCTCTTTAAACCTAGGGGTAGCGATGGGGCGCCTGGGTGGCTCAGTCGTTAAGTGTCTGCCTTCGGCTCAGGTCATGGTCCCAGGGTCCTGGGATGGAGCCCCACATCAGGCTCCCTGCTCCGCGGGGAGCCTGCTTCTCCCTCTGCCTCTCCCCCTGCTTGTGTTCCCTCTCTTGCTGTCTCTTTCTCTGTCAAACGAATAAATAAAATCTTAAAAACAAAACAAAACAAAACACCTAGGGGTAGCGAGAAGCCCAGACCCAACTCAGGCCCCTCCCCAAAGTCCTCCAGGGCCAGACTCCGCCCCCAGCGCCTTCAGGACCCGCCTTAATCTCCGTCCTGGCCCCAGAGCGCTCGGCCTCATTCCCAGGCCCTCGCAGACCCTGCCCCCCACCGCCCCCCCATTTCGGTCCCGCAGGCCCCGCCCCCGTCGCTCACCCAGCAGCGGCCCGCCTCCTCCTCCTCCTGGTAGGCGGGGCAGAGCGCGTGCGGCGGGTCTCCCGGCGGCGGCACCGACGCCCCCTGGCGGCCGTACAGGCAGTGACACCACCAGCCGCTCAACAGCTCCGCCTCAAGCTGTGCGTTGGAGCCAGGCGCAGGTTCTGGAAGGGAGAAGGGAGAAGGGGGGGAGCCGGCGCTGCGGCGGAGTCCCGCCCGGCTCGGTCCAGCCCCGCGCGGGCCCCCTGCTCACCCCCGCGACCCCAGAGAGCCAGGCGGCAGCGGCTCCTGGGCAGGAAATAGTGTTCTGGGTGAGGTAGGCACACCGGCCGCGGGGCCGTGCTCAGGTTCACGGGCGCTCGCAGCTGCAGCAGCGCCAGGTCCGAGGCGTCGTCCCACGAGGCATTCTCGTGCGGCACGAGGCGCGCCACCAGCTCTGCGCGCGGACGCGAGGGCAGCAGCACGCGCCAGGTGTCCCAGTCGCGGGGCGGGCCGTCTGAGTTGATGGGGCTGCGGGATGGGGGAAACTGGGGACGTGGGCTGGATCCTGCACACTCTGCCCGAAACCACGCACGTCTGGCTTGGACTTTGGACTTCCAGAGAACTGTGCACTCAGCCCGCAGCATCCTCGATCGAACTTCTACTGCCCCCTACTCGCCCCCAGTAGACAAGGACCCCGCTTTGCAAGCTGGATCCTACACCTGCCAGTGAGACCCCGCACTCCAGACCGATGTGCCCCTCCACCCCTACTCCTGCCCTACACAGGGGATGTGCCTACCTCACCCAGAACACGATTTCCTGCCCAGGAGCCGCTCCACCCCTCCACCCCTCCACCCCCACTCCTACCCTATACAGGGGAAGGACAGGGGATAGGTAAATAATGTCTCAGGCCGATGGGGGGGGAGGGGCAAGAACATGTCTGAGACTGGGTTTTCACTCACTCCAGAAAGCAACTGGCAGGTGCCAAGACCCAGCTTTCAGACACCAGCGCCCCATGGCAGGGTCTGGATCCTGGCACCATCACCTGGGCCTCCCAGGGCCAGGCCCCTGGCCTTGGGGCCTTGCCGCACTCTGAGGGGTGAGAGGCCTGGGTCAGGGGGCCTCCCAGACCCCCAGCAGTTTCCACCCCAACTCAAATCTCCCATGTCCAGCCACCATCTAAGGGTCCTGCTCCCTCACCTGGCAGGGCAATGGTGCAGTTCTCATCCCTGGGCTCCCAGGGATCTGACTGGGGCTCCCAGGACTGGGTGGGAAAGGCAGGCCCAGGCTCTGAGCCTATCACCTGTTCCCGTATCCATGCCTCATAGGGAGCCACTGCAGTGAAGACTCCAGGGCGGTTCCTTCGTCCACAGCCAAAGCCAAAGCTGGTGATTCCCGCCTGGAACCATCGGCCACCTTCCTCACAGACCAGGGGCCCCCCAGAGTCTCCCTGGTGATAGATAATTCAGGGTCAGGGATCAGCCTGGGGACCCACCAGCTTATACTGGGTCACCTCACAAAGGTTCTACACCTCTTCTTGTTGCCCAACATAGAGCCACCTTCTAGAAATCTGCCCTGTCTGAGCCTTGTCCTCTGCATTCCCTACAACTCTAAACAGAAGAAAGCCTTGTAAGGCAGAAAGGCTGATGAGCATTAAAAGCCGTCTACAGAGACCTGCAGGTCTCATTCAGAGCCAAATGATTCTTGTTCAATAAATGGCTCAAATAATCCCTGTTTTGGGTTTCTAAGTGCACCCAGTTGTTAAAGTAAATCAGAGATGCCAACATTCAGGAGCAAGAGGCTGTTGTTAGAAATAAGCTGTTAGAAAAGCAGCAAGGGGGCGCCTGGGTGGCTCATTGTTTGATCATGATCTTTCATGGTCCTGATCTTGGGGTCATGGGATCAGGCTCTGTGCTCAGCAGGGAGTCTGCTTGTCCTTCTCCCTCTGCTCCTCACCCCGCTTGCACGCTCTCTCTATCTAGCTCTAAAATAAATAAAATCTTTTTAAAAAATGCAGCAAGAAGGGATAGTTTGAAATCGAGTAAGCAGGAAGAACTACAATGAACAGACACTAAAACAACATTGTTCCTAAGACATCTTCTATAGTCTAGGGCAGGCATCTCTGTGACCTGAGGAGGTCCCAGGAGGGCTCAGAATCATTGAGAACTGCGCTGTGCAATATGGTAGATGTATCCACATGTGCCTATTTAAATTTAAATTTAAGCTAAATAAAATTTAAAATTCAATTTTTCAGTCATACTGAAAATATTTCAAATATTCACTAGCCAATGTGGCTAGTGACGACCATACTGGGCAGCGCAGATATAGAATATTTTCATCATTGTAGGAAGTTCTAATGGACAGCGCTTGGTTTAGAGGAATTTGAACTGTTTGCAACCCTGTTCAAGAAGGGAACCTCTTGAGGGTCAAGGGCTGGGAGGGACCCTGAAGACTATCTAGCTTGAATCCCCATCACCACCATGCATGCTTGAGCGCCCTCAAAAATGTGTGCCAATGGGGGCGCCTGGGTGGCTCAGTCAGTTAAGCAACTGACTCTTTTTTTTTTACAGAATTGTTTTTAAAAAGCTTTATTTATTTATTTATTAAAGGATTTATTTATTTATTTTTTTGACAGAGAGAGAGAGATAGCAAGAGCAGGAACACAAGCAGGGGGAGTGGGAGAGGGAGAAGCAGGCTTCCCGCCGAGCAGGGAGCCCGATGTGGGGCTCGATCCCAGGACCCCAGGATTAGGACCTGAGCCGAAGGCAGATGCTTAATTACTGAGCCACCCAGGCGCTCCTATTTATTTATTTATTTATTTTAAGGTTTTATTTATTTATTTGAGAGAGAGAGAGAGAGCAAGAGAGCATGAGTGGGATGGAGGGTGGAGCAGAGGGAAGGGAGAAGCAGACTCCCTGCTGAGCAGGGTGCAATGCGGGACTCGATCCCAGGACCCGGAGATCATGACCTGAGCTGAAGGCAGATGCTTAATGGACTGAGCCACCCAGGCTCCCCTGTTTATTTGTTTTAGAGAGAGAGAGAGAGCGCAGGGAGGGGCAGAGGGAGAGGGAAAGGGGAAGTGGACTTCTGGCTGAGCAGGGAGCCCAGATGCAGGGTGATCTCCCAAGCAGGAGATCATGACCTGAGCCCAAACCAAGAGTTGGATGCTCAATGCCCCAAAGCATCTGACTCTTGATTTTGGCTCAGGTCATCATCTCAGGATGGTGGGATCGAGTGTAAGAGTCTGTTTCTCCCTCTCCCTCCCCCTGCTTGTACTCTCTCTCTCAAATAAATAAATAAATAAATCTTCAAAAGAAATGTGTGCCATTGGAGGGAAGTTTCTGGGGAAAAGGTTTAAAATATACTATGTGTTGGCTTTCAGCGAGGTATCTGGAAACCTCTGTAAAGGATTAATCCTTCTACTTTTTAAAATTTTATTTTAAAGTAATCTCTAGGGGCGCCTGGGTGGCTCAGCCCTTAAGCGTCTGCCTTCGGTTCAGGTCATGATCCCAGGGTCCTGGGATGGAGCCCCGCATCGGGCTCCCTGCTCCGCGGGAAGCCTGCTTCTCCCTCTCCCACTCCCCCCTGCTTGTGTTCCCTCTCTCGCTGTGTCTCTGTCAAATAAATAAATAAAATCTTTATATATATATAAAAAAATAATCTGTACACCCAATGTGGGGCTCGAACTCACAACCCTGAGATCAAAGAGTCCCACGCTCTATGGACTGAGCCAGCCAGGCACCCTGAATTAATTCAATTTTTTAAAAAAATAACTATTTGCTGAATAGCTACTAAGGAACAGATGCTGTGCTGTAGACTGGGATGTGGGATAATAATAATAATAGCTGATACTTATTTAAGCTCCTATTAAAGATCAGGCACTGTCCTAAGTATTACAAATTCATGTACTCATCATAACCACCCTATGAGGTAAGTAATTCTATCATCTCTGTCTTCCAGATGAGAAAGTCTGGACATGTGGAGGTTAAATAATTCAGCCAAGCTTCCACAGCTCATAAGCGGTGGTGCTGGACTTCTAACCAGGCTGACTCACTCTAGAGTCCGACATGTAACCTCTGCATTGGACTGCCATAAGTAACATAAGCCCTCTTGTTGAGCCCCGAGTTCTGTCCATTTATAATCTTCTCATCAGTCCTATCCATCGGCAATCTTGCCCTCTTTTTGCAGATACGAGAGAGATGAGCTTGGTCTATTCCTCTTGTTTCCTATTGGTTATAGGGCTCTGCCTGGCCCTGCGGGGCAGGTGCAGCGGCCTCCCCTCACCTGGCAGGTGTCCCTGCGGCCCCCCGGGTAGCCAGCACACAGCATCCCTGGCAAGAGCTGGAAAGTGAGGTTGAAGGGGCCAGGCCGGCTATATAGACACTGACAGGCGTCCTCTCCCAGCAGCCTTAGCTCCACTTCTTGTAACACCCATGGGAGAGGCAGGTGCTCTGCGGGCAGAATGGGAGAGCAAATGCTCTGAGGCAAGTGTGAAGTCCCCTGGTCCCCAGCTCAGCGTTGTGCCCTCCAGGCACCTCCTGAACATCTCTGCTTAGATGTCCCATGGCACCCGAGCCTGCTACATCCCAAACCAGTCATTATCACCTCCTGCTCCTCTCTGTTCTTCCCACATCCTCCGCTCACGAATGGCCCCACAAACACCCAGTGAGAGCTTCCACGGATGGTTGTGCAGTGGAGAAAGGTATCCAGACGACAAATAATGCATGTGGGGGCTAAAATCACTCAGCTCTATGCCCCCATAGGGGTTGTGTAGTCTTGAGAGGGCACCCTTTTCAACAAAGATGCCATATAGACTAGCGTGGTCCCATACCAAGTTGCCAAGCATGGAGTCTGGGTGTCAGCTTTGACCTCTGTCTCAGCTTCCCCTCCCCAGTCAGTTCCCAAGTCCTGAAAACCTCTTGGATTTTCACTGCAACTGCCCTAGTTCAGGAGGCACAACTTTGGGCCTGGATGATTGGCCCAGGCTCCTCACTGGTCCATTCCCCAACCCACCCTTCACTTGTTGCTGACAGAGGCATGTTCTTTTTTTTGTTTTTTTTTAATTATTATTATTATTTTTTTAATTTAAATAGGTTCCACGGCCATTGTGGAGCCCAACGCGGGGCTTAAACCCACGACCCTGAGATCAAGACCTGAGCTGAGATCAAGGGTTGGATGCTTAACCGACTGAGCCACCCAGGGGCCTCATGACAGAGGAATGTTTTCAAAGCTCAGCTCTGATCTTACCAAGAACAATCAATGGATCCCACTGTCTACATCTGAGGCCTCAGCCCTTTCCTGAGGTGACCCTGCCTTTGATGGAAACCAAGTCTCAGAATCCAGGAACGGGTGGGGGAGAGTTGTGGATAGAGCTCCTTCCCTTCCCAGAATCCTGAGAGGTCAGGTGATGGTGAGGCTGTACTTGAGGGTCATCCAGGGGGGTTTGGGGATTGTCCTAGGGATCCTGGGAGCTGGTGGGGTAGTCTGGCCCTCGGTTTGACCTTAAGGCTTTCATGGTCCAGCCCTAGCAGCTTTTGCGGCCTCTGTCGCCTATGCCCCTTCTACTCCAGCCTGGCAACCCGGCCCTTCTCCATCTAATATGTCTCATGTGGGTCCCCAGAGTGGCCTCCATCTCCCCCCAACTTTCTGTAATGCTAACTTATGTCCTCTTTACAAAACCTCCCCAGAAATCTCCTGTTCTGGGTGCCCTTTGTCAGGATGGTCTGGGCCCATCCACACAGACTTCCTAGGTGCTCAGAATGGCCCTTTCTTGTCATCTCCTGCCCTGATGGGGCCCCTCCAAGCACAGGCCGTGGCATCTCCTCCTCAAGCACCCTTGCCAAAGCCCTGGGCACTACACAGGTCTGATCATGGCACATGCAGAATAAATGTGGGGGCCTCGCTAACATGGAAAGGTAGCGCTGGATAATGGGGATGATGGGGAATGGGAAAGTGGTCTACTTCCCCCCACACCTTCTAACATAGTGTTTGTTTATCTACTGAATTTATAGCTTGTCTACCTACTAGAACTTAAGTTCTGAGAAGGCAGGGAGTTTTGCTTGTTACGTTCACTGGCATATCTCTAAGTCAGTGCCTGGCACAAGAAGGTGCTCAAGAAATATCTGTTGAGGGTGGGGGGATGGGTTAGCCTGGTGATGGGTATTAAAGAGGGCACGTTCTGCAAATAATGCAATATATGTTAAGAAAGAAAAAAAGAAGAAGAATGTAGCAGGAGGGGAAGAATGAAGGGGGGGAAATCGGAGGGCGAGAAGAACCATGAGAGACAATGGACTCTGAAAAACAAACTGAGGGTTCTAGAGGGGAGGGGGGCGGGAGGATGGGTTAGCCTGGTGATGGGTATTGGGGAGGGCACGTTCTGCATGGAGCACTGGGTGTTATGCACAAACAATGAATCATGGAACACTATATCTAAAACTAATGATGTAATGTATGGGGATTAACATAACAATAAAAAAATTTTTAAAAAATTAAAAAATAATTTAAAAAAAGAGGGCACGTTCTGCATGGAGCACTGGGTGTTATGCGCAAACAATGAGTCATGGAACACTACATCAAAAACTACCGATGTACTGTATGATGATTAACATAACAAAAAAAAGAGAAATATCTGTTGAATGAATGAAAGATGAACTGAATGAATGAGGGTAAGTTGGGAGAAGACAGGAGGTGGGTAAGTAGAAGAGGAGTGAGGGGAGGGGAGGATGGGAGGAAGAGGAACAGGGGAAAGGAGGGCAGAAGCTGACATTTGCTGAATGCTTACAATATTCCAGGTGCCGGGCTTTAGTGCACGATTACCTAGGGCAAAAACACCTAAAGCGCACTCGCGACTGCTCTTTTAGGCACCGTGCTGCAGACTTTACACGGATTTTCTCATTTAATCCACCCAACAACCTCAATTTTCAGAGGACGAAATGGATTGGGGGAAGCGCTTTGTCTGAAATAGCAGAGCTAGGATGGGAACCCTAGTCGGATCCTAAATCCAGGAGAGAAAAAAACTGGAAGGGAAGGTGAGGAGGGAATCGGGGTGGATGAGTCAGTAGTAGTCTTAGTGTGCGAGCCCTTGGGGAGGAGGAGAGACGGAGATGGGCAGAGCACTTAGCCACCGCCTGGCAGAAATCGGCCCTCCAGGCCCCCGCCCAAGGCCCCGCCCCGTGGGTCCCACCTCCCGAGCACCCGCCCCAAGGGCCCGCCTAGCCGGGGCCCCGCTTTTAGGCCTCGCCCGGAGGACCGCTCAGTAGGCCCCACCTCTCCGGTAACCCACCTCCCGGGATCCCCCCGCCCCGCCCCGCCCCTCACTCACCCGCTTCCTGGATGTCCCCCCAGCCGGTGGCCCAGCAGGCCGCGCCGTGGGCGAAGCGGTGCGAGGCGCGCGGCAGGCAGACCGGCCGCACCGCGGGGCCCAGCTGGGCGGGCGAGGCCAGGCGCAGCAGGGCCAGGTCGGCGCCCAGTTCCACGCTGCTGTAGTTGTCCGGCACCAGGATGGCGGCCACCGCGCGGACGTGCGCGCCGTCCAGGGGCCCGTCCTGGGAGTGCACGCCCAGCAGTACCGACCACTCGGTCGCAGGCTCCAGGGTCCCGTTCCTGCGCCGACGCCCAGGCGGGAGGGGGTTAGGTTGACCCTAAGATGGGGGCAGACTGTCGTGGGGGTGGGGGGCTCAGAGGCCCGGGAGAAGGTGGGATCAGCGGGAACCCAGGAGGGGCGGAGTCGGATTCGGATTTGGGGCTGGGGCGATCCAGGTTGAGCTAGGTTCCCAAAAGGGGGAGGAGTGGATCCGATTTAGAGGTGGTTGATAGGGGACGTTGGACAGACGGAATTCAGATTTGGGTATTTGGTGGAGCGGTGGGGCGAGTCTGCGGGCGGCGTCAACCACATTCGGGACCAGGATACCCCCGCAGGGGGGCGGGGAGACGGGCGCAGCTCGGTTCCAAGTTAGCGGTTGAATACACCGGGTCAAGCGGCGGGGCAGGCTTGGCCTTTGGAGAGGGGTCGGACGTGGGCGGATACTCACGTCACGAAACAGTGAGCAGCCGAGAGCACCCAGGAAGGGGCAACGAGGGAGCCCCCGCAGATGTGGCCTCCACTCTGCTGTAGGCTCACCTGCCACGGCCAGCTGCCTGGCTGCGCGTCTGAGCCTCCCACGATTCGGGCAGAGGGCTCAGGGCGACCGCAGTCTGCGATGGGGTACCATGGAGGTCATAGCCTGCCTGGTCCCTGACGCCAGAGGCCCGGGCAACTCAAGACAAAGCCCCAGTTTCCCACCCGACTTCCGTTTGCCCCTCTGAACAAAGAACAAAGAGGACCTAGGCACTGCTAATTTTCCCGTGACTTTCACCTCCCTCCTCGCCTAGCCACACTTAACTTTCTGTAAGATGAGGAACCCCCCGCTCTGCCTTACCTAGATCTTCAGGTTCTTCCTGCGTGGGACTGAGAGCTGGGAGTTGGAGGGTAAAGAGAGGAAGGTACTGGTGACTTCCAGCCCCTGACACTGCCCAGCCCCCATCTTCCTGTTCTCCATCCTCTACCCCCTACCTTTCCCTTCCCCAGTTCCCTGCTCTTTCAGCCCCCTGCCAACACCCATGCTACCCCTCCTGTCTTTTCTGCCTCCCAGGTGGCCTTCCCCAAGTCCAGCTGCCTTACCTGAGTCCTGGAAAGCTCCTGGGATGGGGCTGATGGCTGGAGAGAGGGAAGCAGGAAGACGCTGGAGACTACACTTTGATATGCCCTCCCCGACTCCCCCTTCCCGCCCCCCCCAAGCTTTACAGCTACTCCATCTCCCCAGGACACCTGGGCCCCTTTCCCCTCTCATACACTATTCTCTCCCTTCTGACACCTCACTCCCTCCTTTTTCTGACGTTCTCCTGCCCTTCCTCCTGACACCCCACTACCCACACAGAACCCAGGAGTCCTGCTTTCCGGCTCCCCAGATACTAGGACCCAGGCCCCTTGCAGCCATCTTCTGACCCCTGAAGTTACCGAGGATCACAAGCGGAAGGAGCAGGTGCTGGGACATGGCCCATTTGAGTCAGCTGGAGGCACGGAGATGAGTGAAGGTCTGCTCCCAGCCACAGCTCTGTCACTGCCTAGGCAGCCTGTGACACCTGATGGTCCCAGGAGCAGCCCCACCCTCCCTGGCCGGAGCCCATCTCTGGCAATCTGAGAGGATCTGGGGCTGGAAGGGGGAAGTAGGGAGCCTAAAGGCCCCACCCAGAGCCCTGTGAGCATCTCACATCTCTGGAGGCCCAAGGTGGGGGTGGGAGGCAGATGTCCTAGCTCCAGGACACTGTTGGACGGGGGGGCAGAGGAGTGGAGAACCCTGTGGGCAAAAGTGGAAGGAGAGGACAGCCAGGTGCTGGGAGGCTGATGTACTGGGTCCTTGGTGAGGCAAGGATGTAGGTGAGCCCAGGCCCTTGGGACAGAGGAGGTGGCCCCTCAGTGGCGTGACTCACCTGAGACCTCACCTCTGATCGGGGTGTGGCTTACCCCAGTGGCTTGGCCTTTTCTTCTCACACAGCTCTGGTTACTGGAGTTGCTGGCCAGGTCTGGGAAGGGAGCTCTAGGGAATTCAATCCCATCCCAACAAAAGGATCGCAGATTCCGTCCGGTTGGACAGGGCCAAGGATTCTGGGAGGGGGCTGGGCAGGCTGGCAAAGCCAAAAAGGACACCACCCTTTTCTGTGTTAGAGTATTCTCAGGTGTGGTCACTCTTTGTGTGACCTTGGGAAAGTCGCTCAGCCCTTCAGTGTGTATCAGTAGGAGGCCCCGAAGAAACATATGGTGCCTCAAAGAGGAATCGTGGGGCGTGTAATGAAGGAACTATTTACAGAGGTATAGGCAGGGTTAAGGGAAACCCACAAGGGATGGTGAAGCACCCTGGGGCTAGCAATAACGGAGAGCCCTGCCCTGCCCTGCCCTGACAGGGAAACAGAAATGGAATGCTGCCCCTGGAGGAGAGGGCTGATCCGATCAGAGCTCCTTCAATGGAGGAATGCAACCTTTTATCAACCTGTGGCTCAGCAGGGAGGGAGCTGGGAAATAAAAGTCTCCATCTCACTTCCCTCCCACCCTCTGATCACCTGCCAGTTTCGTGTCGGAAACTTCCCAGAAGCCAGAGTGATAGGGAGCCCCTGGTGTGGCCCATAAAGGTCGCTCTGGGGGAACAGATCAGGATGGAGAAGGGGTGGAGGAGACTGGAAATGGAGAGTCACAGTATAGCCACACACAGGTTTCCCCTGCTACCCATAAGTAGAGCATTTCTGTGAAAACTTTTGGAAGGGGAAATGACATAAAGCAAAGAAGCCATTATTATCAATTATATGGAAAACATTTTTAGCGTTCCCAGATTCAAAAAATCACCTCTCTTAGGCTCTTCTTTCTTTCTTTTTTCAAAGATTTCATTTTTAAGTAATCTCTGCACCCAAAGTGGGGCTTGAACCCACAACCCCGAGAACAAGAGTTGCACGCTCCACTGACTGAGCCAGCCAGACGCCCCTCTCAGGCTTTTCCGATACCTTAGGACATATCTTGGTAACAAATGCACAGTATAAATTGAGATCAAGCACAGATGCTCGCATAGTTCAACGGTAGGACAGCTTGCTGCTGAGACGCTGAGTGTAGTTCCCCAGAGAGGAGATCTCAGGGTGCGCGCTGCCTGCAAAACGAACACTGAGCGCTATTTTCACTTTTCACCTTTTTTCGAAAAAGTGAAAATCCTCTTTGGATTTCTTTTGGTTAGCGAAAACACGTACTGATGTAGGACTTTCCTAAAAGCAAAGTGGCACAATGCGAACTTTTGAAAAGCAAGGGATACCTGTGTATCTATTTTCTTACCAATAATATAGGCTAGTAATGATATACAACTCTGTTAGTCCAGTTTCCCTAGAGAATAGAGGCCTGGGCAAAGCCCACAGGTTTGTGCTTTATTGGGAGGTAACAATCCCAGGGGAGCAAGAGCAGGGGGAAATGAGCTGTGATTAGGAAGGGAGTAAATGCAAACACAGGGCCCCAAGCATTGACTGGAGTTAGTTGATAAGCTTGCTAACCTTAGCTAGTCCACGGAGACAATGAAGGTAAGCTTGGTGGCAACAGCTTCAGACTCGTTAACACAATCCCGGAGTTTCAGTTTGTTTGTTTGTTTAAAGTAAGCTCTACGCCCAACGTGGGGCTTGAACTCACAACCCCAAGATCAAGAGTCGCAATTCCTGGAGTTTCTAAGTCTCCTCAGACACTCATTTGCAAGCATTTGCCCTTCAATGATGACAGACCAGTCATTTACACAACAAAGAGTCAGAAAAATGAGGCAATGGGCAAACAAAGGTAGGAAAGAAGAGAGAGGGTATAGGTTGGTTAAAACAAAAACATGCATGCCACGAACACGCTCACCTACGAACTGCTTGCTGCAATTGCTGCAATTCGGTAGTTCTCAAACATTTTGGTTTCAGGACCTCCTTACACTCTTACATTCCTTATTGAGGAATCTAGAGAGTTTTTGCTCATGTGGGTTATATCTATGAATATTTACTGCCTTTGAAATGAAAACTCAGAGACACCTAAAATTACTTATTAATTCACTAAAAATTAATCTGTTACATGTTAATGAGGGTAACTTTTTTTTATGAAAAATAACTGTATTTAAAAAAACAGTGAAAAGAATGACAGCGTTTTGAAAGTGGAAAGAGCAACATTTTTGCAAACCTTGCTAGTGTCTGGATGAATAAGACTACAGCTGGATTCTCATATCTGCTTATGCAGCCAGCCTTTTGGAATATCACTAGTCAAGTAGCCTTTGGAAACCTGTATTGGATACTTGACATCATGAAAATAGTTTTGGCCTTGGGCACCCCTTGAAAGGGTCTTGGGAACCCTTTCAGGAGTTCCCAGACCATATCTGAGAACTGCTGCTCTAAGACAATAATTCCTTTTTTTTTTTTTTTAGTAAACAACGTCCAATGTGGGTCTCAACTCATGATCCAGAGATCAAGAGTCACATGATCTATTGACTTAGCCAGCCAGAAACCCCTAAGGCAGTAGGCAGTAATTCTTTTTTTTTTTTTTTAAGATTTTATTTATTTATTTAACAGAGAGAGAGAACAAAAGTAGGGGGAGAGGGAGAGGGAGAAGCAGGCCCCCTGCCGAGCAGGGAGCCCGATGCGGGGCTCCATCCCAGGACCTTGGGACCATGACCAGAGCCAAGGTAGACGCTTAACGACTGAGCCACCCAGGCAGCCCCCTAAGGCAATAATTCTTAACCCTTTCTCCAACTCAGTAGATCTGAGGAATAGGACTTGCTCCTTTAAATGTGTTGATGCAAAATGAACAAACCTTTCAGAATCCCTAAAAGTAAGAAAGTTTTATTTGAGCCCAAGTTAGGACAGCTGCCTGGGAAAAATGGTCTTCACAGGGAAGAAAGTGCCCCAGAGAATGAACAGTTCTTACAGGGTTATATACTTTTTTATATCTTATAAAAGTCAAAAGATTATAGATTAACATATAGGCAGGAATCATAAGTTTTAACGTCAAGGAATTCAGGGAGTAGGAGCATCGACCATATCTTAAGGAGAAGATGGCTTTCCTTTAGGCTACTCATTTTTTTTTTTTTTTAATTTATTTGACAGAGAGAGAGACAGCTAGAGAGGGAACACAAGCAGGGGGAGTGGGAGAGGGAGAAGCAGGCTTCCCGCCGAGCAGGGAGCCCGATGTGGGGCTCGATCCCAGGACCCTGGGATTATGACCCGAGCGGAAGGCAGACGCCCAACGACTGAGCCACCCAGGCGCCCCTAGGCTACTCATTTACAATGTATGCTTGGTGGGCCATAAATCAGGCTTTTGGTTTTTTGTTTTAATCTTTATAAAGATTTTATTTTTTAAGTAATCTTTACACCCAATGCAAGGCTCAGACTCACAAACCTGAAATCAAGATTCACATGTTCAGGGTGCCTGGGTGGCTCAGTCGGTTAAGTTTCCAACTCTTGACTTCAGCTCCGGTCACAATTTCGGGGTCCTGAGATCGAGCCCCACATCAGGCTCTGTGCTCAGTGGGGAGTCTGCTGGAGATTCTCTCTCCTTCCCCTTGTCCTCTCTTGCTCTCTCTCTTTTTCTCTCAAATAAATAAATATTTTTTAAAAAGGATTTATTTATTTATTTGAGAGAGAGAGCGAAAACATGAGCAGGGGGAGGGGCAGAGGGCGAGGGAGAAGTTGGCTCCCTGATGAGGAGGCTCAATCCCAGGACCCCGGGGATCATGACCTGAGCAGAGGGCAGATGCCTAACTGACTGAGCCACCCAGGCACCCCAATAAATAAATCTTTAAAAAAAAAAAGTCGCACGCTCTACCAACTGAGCCAGCCAAGTACTCCCCGGCTTTTAGTTTAAACAAAGTTTATGTAGTCATGCTGACTTAGAAAGAAATGTAGGGGCACCTGGGTGGCTCAGTCAGTTGAGTGTCTGCCTTCGGTTCAGGTCATGATCTTGGGGTCCTGGGATGGAGTCCCACGTTGGGCTCCCTGCTCAGCGGGGAGTCTGGTTCTCCCTCTCCCTCTGCCCCCACCTCCTGCTGGCACGCTCTCTCTCTCAAATAAATAAATAAAAAAGAAAGAAAGAAAGAAAGAAAGAAATCTAAAATGGCTTCCCTTATATATCAGGCCTTTAGAGAGTTTTGTCTGTCACCAAATGGCACAGTGGCTCACCAAAGCAATGGATCTTGTGGGGGGGAGGGCGAACACTTTCCTCTAGGGAGACAGATTGAAATTTCTGGGTCGTGCAAGTACAGTTTGCAAAAGCTGCGCCCGGGGATTCTGGTAGTTCTTCCAGCCCAAGATGTGTTTGCTTGAGAATCACTGCTCTATGCTTCCTAACAGCCAACAAACACAAAGAGGGAAACCCAAGCAGAGTTTCTCTTCCAGGTACTAGGACAAAAAATAACTTTCTCCTGCAGGTTTTTTTTTTTTTTAAAGATTTTATTTATTTATTTGAGAGAGAGAGAGAGAGAGCATGAGAGGGGGAGGGTCAGAGGGAGAAGCAGACTCCCGCTGAGCAGGGAGCCCGATGTGGGACTCGAACCGGGGACTCCAGGATCACAACCTGAGCTGAAGGCAGTCGCTTAACCAACTGAGCCACCCAGGTGCCCCTCTCCTGCAGGTTTTAATGGAGAGGAAACTTTTGTGTAATGCAATCTTCCTCAATAACACCATTATGGCAAAAGCAACAAAGAGTGTCATGAGGTTGATTTTTATTGTGCTGCTTAATGGCAGCCAATAACACCATAATCAAACTGCAAGTCAATAAAATAATTATATGGTGGCTGCCTCTGGGTAAGAGAGGCAACACATGGACACACAGTTCTCTGCTGGTCTGATCAGGGGAACAGGAAATCACAGATCAGCTAACATATTCATTTTCTATTGCTGATGAAACAAATTATCATACAATTAATGGCTTAAAACTACACAAGCTTGTTATCCTATAATTCTGAGGGTTAAAAATCTGACAAGGTTCTTGCTGGGCTAACATCACGCTGGGTGTCAATGGGGCTGAGCTCCTTCCTGGAGGCACCAAGGCAGAACCCATTTCCTTGCCTTTTCAGCTTCTAGAGGCTGTTCTCATTCATTGGCTCCATGTTCCCTTCCTCCATCTTCAGAGCCAACCAGGTTGCCTCTCTCTGACCTTCTTCTCTTTCATATAAAGCCCAAAGTGGGGCTTGAACTCACAACTCTGAGATCAAGAGTCGGATGCTCTAACGACTGAGCCAACCAGGCACCCCTCTCTGACCTTTCATCTATCTTCACATCTTTCTGTCTGACCAAACCAGGAAGGGTTCTCTGAGTTTAAGGATTCACGTGATGAATGGGCCCACCTGGATAATCCATGATAATCTCTCCATCTAAAGATCTACACTCTCAGGGCGCCTGGGTGGCTTGGTCGTTAAGCGTCTGCCTTCAGCTCGGGTCATGATCCCAGAGTCCTGGGATTGAGCCCCGCATCGGGCTCCCTGCTCCGCGGGAAGCCTGCTTCTCCCTCTCCCACTCCCCCTGCTTGTGTTCCCTCTCTCACTGTGTCTCTCTCTGTCAAATAAATAAATAAAATCTTAAAAAAAAAAAATAAAGATCTATACACTCTCAATCACATCTGCAAAGTCCTTTTTGCCCTATAAAGTAAAATATATTTTAAAAATAAATGAATAAATAAATAAAATGTAAAAAAAAAAGAAAATTGGCAGTATTAACTAAAGCTAAATGCATACCTGTATTATGATTCCAAAACACGTCTATGCTTAGACACAAGAGAAATGAGTGCACCAAAAGACAGGAGCATAGCACAGTTCCCATAGCAGCTTTATTCACAAGAGCCAAAACCCAGAAATGGCATAAATGTCTAATGATAGGGAAATTGGCAATGTATACCACAATTTATTATTGTGGTGCGTTGATAAAATGGAATACTATGCAACAATAAAAAAGAATTAGTGACCTGTGCAACAACATGGATGAATCTCACAGAAATTATGTTCACTGAAGAGAAGTATCGTACTCTATGATTCCAATTATATGCAATTTAAAATTAGGGCGCCTGGATGGCTCAGTCAGTTAAGCGTCTGCCTTTGGCTCAGGTCATGATCCCAGGGTCCTGGGATCGAGCCCTGAGTTGGGCTCCCTGCTCAGCGGGGAGTCTGCTTCTCCCTCTCCCTCTGTCCCTCCCCCCCCCGCCCCGCTCGTGCTCTCTTCCTCACTCTCTATCTCAAAAAAATAAATAAAATCTTAAAAAAAAAAAAAAGAGGAACAAACAAAGGTAACTGATATTGATGGAAGTCAGAGTAGCGGTTACCTCTGTGGAAGTACTGACCAGGAAGGAATACAAAGGAACTTGCTAGAGTGCAGGAAAGTTCTATATCTCAATCTGGGTGGTGGATGCACAGGTATACACAAATGCAAAATTTCATTAAGCTGAACCTTTAAGATTAGTACACTTTATGCACTTTACTGTATGGTCATTATACCTGAATGGAAAGAAACAAAACACATTTTGCAAGTAAGTGAATTCCAGGGTCAGTTAAGGATAAAACGAACTGAACCAGATCCAAAAATGCTTTCCCAGACCACAAACTTTGGTAGAAGGTAGAGCATTACATCAGATACACCAGGGAATACGTTATGTATTTTCTGAAAGTTTAGCCAAAATAATGAAACCCTTTAGCGATTGGAGAAACAATAAAAGCATGCGTAAGCAAAGTTGTTGCTATTACATTCCTGATAAAAAAGATAATTTCTTTTAAAAAAATTTGGTAACAGGTTACTTTCTGAATTGGCCTTCTCACTAAGGAGGTTGATTATCACTGACCTAGAAAAAAAAGGACATCCTTCAGATAATCCTTTAAAAATGTTGTTTCTCTTGTATGTCAATCACTTCTCAATAAAACTGGAAGAAAAATATTGTTTTTCTCAGCCGAGCTTTTGAAAGGTGCTGGGTGGAGGAAGCGGGAGAGCGTTTCACAGGTTAAGGGCAGGGCCTCGCACGCGTCCCGTAAGCTAGGGCGGGAAGCACTGCATCTCCTCGTGAGGAGAGAATGTGCACAAATGTGAAGTTACTCCACTTCTGGTCAGGGCTGCTCTGTGAAGATCTTGTGGGCAGGACCATATGTCTCCACAGAAAAGAATCGGGAGTGTCCGTCCTAATGCGCCCCAGAATGGGTGCCATTACAGAGCAAGCCTGCAAACATTTCAGTCTGGAAAACGTTAAAGCAGATGTAACCCCTTGTAAGGTTGCTAGATAAAACAGAGGCTGTTCAGTCAAACCTCAGGTAATCAATGAGTAATTGTTTCTGTGTAACCATGTCCCTTGCAATATTTGGGATATACTTATACTAAAAAATAATTTGTGTTTATTCATCTGAGACTTAGATTTAATTGGGTGTCTTGTATTTTTCTTTGCTAAATCTCGCAACCCTATTACCTTGGCCATAATACTGTCTTGCTAAGTTACTGTGTTGTCGTCTCTGCGTGGAAGAATGAGACTTTCTGGAGTGGCCTCCAAAATAACCTGAGGTAGGGTCTAAAATGCACAGTCCATGTCACTTGATGGAGTGATCCTCTGAATGGGGATATTTGAGAAATTACTGATGAAAGTTGGGGACATATTGACTGCATTTTGCGGGAGAAGCCTAGTTAACTGGTAGGATCCAGATGAGCCTCCTGGTGCTCCCCCTTGTGACGGGAAGAGTAACTGCTCCTCCTTCCATTTCACTGAGGCGCCAGCACCACCTGCCTCCATCACCTGGTCTCCAGGGACCATATTGGTCACCACAAGTCTCCCAACCTTTCTCTCAATATAGCCCCTGAGCAACTGAGGCCTATGGGAGCCAGGAATTGCCGGAGGAGGCGCCTGGGTGGCTCAGATGGTTAAGAATCTGCCTTGGGCTCAGGTCATGATCTCCAGCCCAGCGTCGTGCTCCAGGCTCCGCGGGGAGTCTGCTTCTCCCTCTCCCTCTGCCTCTCCCCCTGCCTGCTTGTGCTCTCTCTGTCTCTCTGTCTCTCTCTCAAATGAACAAATAAAACAAACATCTTTAAAAAAAAAAAGAAAAAAGAAATTGCCCCAGGACTCAGTATTTTCGTCTCAAATGAGCAGCCCTATTTTAAGAGTACCTCACTTTATTATTAGCCATCAGGGAAATACAAATCAAAACCACAATGAGATACCACCTTACACCAGTTAGAATGGCAAAAATTAACAAGGCAGGAAACAACAAATGTTGGAGAGGATGTGGGGAAAGGGGAACCCTCTTACACTGTTGGTGGGAATGCAAGTTGGTACAGCCACTTTGGAAAACAGTGTGGAGGTGCCTCAGAAAATTAAAAATAGAGCTACCCTATGACCCAGCAATTGCACTCCTGGGTATTGACCCCAAAGATACAGATGTAGTGAAAAGAAGGACCATATGCACCCCAATGTTCATAGCAGCAATGTCCGCAATAGCCAAACTGTGGAAGGAGCCGAGATGCCCTTCAACAGACGAATGGATAAAGAAGATGTGGTCCATATATACAATGGAATATTACTCAGCCATCAGAAAGGATGAATACCCACCATTTGCATCGACATGGATGGGACTGGAGGAGATTATGCTAAGTGAAATAAGTCAAGCAGAGAAAGTCAATTATCATATGGTTTCACTTATATGTGGAACATAAGGAGTAGCATGGAGGACATTAGGAGAAGGGAAAAATGAAGGGAGGGAAGTCAGAGGGGGAGACGAACCATGAGAGACTATGGACTCCGGGAAACAAACTGAGGGTTTTAGAGGGGAGGGGGGTGGGGGGATGGGTTAGCCCCGTGATGGGTATTAAGGAGGGGACGTACTGCATGGAGCACTGGGTGTTATATGAAAACAATGAATCACGGAACACTACATCAAAAATTAATGATGTATTGTATGGTGACTAACATAACATAAAACAAAAAGTGTACCTCACTTTTTTTTTTTTTTAAGATTTATTTATTTTAGAGAGGGGGAGGGATAGAAGGGGAGGGAGAGAGAGAATCCCAAGCCGACTTCCTGCTGAGCACAGAGCCCAATGCTGGGCTTGATCCCACGACCCTGAGATCATGACCTGAGCCAAAATCAAGGGTTGGATGGATGCTCAACCGACTGAGCCACCCAGGTGCCCTGAAAGTACCTCAGTTTAGTGAGATGTGTTATATGCCATTTGGAGGGTGGTTCCTGAGAAACGGAGGGAATGATCTGATTGGTGTCTGGGATAGAGACCCTCTGCCTCCAAGGAGAGCAGCTGTGGGGTTCTCCTGCATGAAACGGATGAGTGTGGCTGAGCGACGGCTGTCCCCGCAGATGAGAGAGGAGGCCAGAGGGGGTGAGGGCAAGATTTTTGAGAAGTGGCTAGAAGCAATAGGGCTCTGACTTGGAGGCCTGAGCCAGGAAGCTTTCTGAACTCCTCTGGTCAACAGGGGGCATGGGGCATGGTAGGAGCTCAGGTACTCATACCATAGCAGTTATTTCTCCTGTGGGTGGTTTTGTTTTCTAAATTCTAAACATCTAAAATGAGTGTATGAGGGGGCTCCTGGCTGGCTTGGTCGGTAAAGCATGGGACTTTTGATATCAGGGTTGTGAGTTCAAGCCCCACGTTGGGCATAGAGCTTACTTACTTACTTACAAACAAACAAACAAACAAACAAACAAATAAAGTGTATGAGGAAGAAAGCTGTAGGTAACAGAAACCCATTCAGACTATCTCACTACAGAAACAGGTGCATTATTATCAGGATATCAAGGGTTTCTCATGGAATCCCAAAAGCTCCCAAGGGACTAGAGCTATATGTGCTGGACTTCTAGACCTGTACTGTCCATTATAGAGGTCACTAACCACATGTGGCTGTTAAAATTAAAATTAAAATTGATTAAGCAGAAATTGAAATGCATTTCCTTAGTCACACTAACTGCATTTCAAATGCTCAATACCACGTGTGGCTAGTGGTTTCCACGCTGGACAGCAAAGATGTAGAACATTTCTTTATTGCAGAAAGTCCTATTGGACAGCCACTGTTCTAGATTATGTATCCAACTTACAATAACCATTGCTCCTATCTGCTCCCACCGTCCACGGGAATGGAATCTTGGCTGTTATTACATCAAATTTTAAAATTATTTGCCCCTGCTTAAAAATTTTTCTGTGGATGGAGTGCCTAGTTGTCTCAGTTGGAAGAGCATGTGACTCTTGATAACGGGTTCCTGATTTTGAGCCCCATGTTGGGTGTAGAGATTACTTAAATAAAAAATAAACTTTATGGGGTGGCTGGGTGGCTCAGTTGGTTAAGCGTCGGACTCTTGATTTCCGCCGAGGTTGTGATCTCTGGGTCATGAGATCGAGCCCCGCGTAGGGCTCTGTGCTCAGTGCAGTCTGTTTGTCCCTCTCCCTGCCCCCTGCTCCAAAATAAATAAATAATTAAAAAAAAAACTTAAAAAGATAAATAAACTTTACTGGGATCGAGCCACACATTGGGCTCCCTTCTCGGCGGGAGGCCTGTTTCTCCCTCTCCCACTCCCCCTGCTTATGTTCCCTCTCTCGCTGTCTCTCTGTCAAATAAATAAATAAAATCTAAAAAAAATCTTCTGTGGCTGCTCAGGGCTCCTTTTTAAAATTTTTATTTATTTATTCGACAGAGAGAGCATAAGCAGGGGGAGCATCAGAGGGAGAGGGAGAAGCAGGATCCCCGCTGAGCAGGGAGCCAGATGTGGGGCTCGATCCCAGGACCCCGGGATCACGACCTGAAGGCAGACGCTTAACCAACTGAGCCACCCAGGTGCCCCGGCTGCTCAAGGCTCTTATAATTAAATTAAGCTCCTCAGTATGGTCTGCAATGCCCAGAAGAAATGTCCTTGACTCCTTTTTCCAATGTCATACTATCAGCCATTTTGAAAGACACAAACCTCACTTCCCTGGCAAGTTCTTGGTCCAGAACTATTGACTCAAGCTGAGCTGATCAGGGTGTTAGAATGGATGGTGGTCTGCAGGGGATCTTGCCTGGCCCTGCCCTCTGATAGATCGTGATTTCTCATAGTTCTGGGTTAGTTCCTTTGGTAGTTGACCTTTCCTAGAAACGATCTTAAACTTCTGATCACTAAAGTCCACTGCCTGGGTTAGGTTAGTACACGAACTGTCTAAGGTATGACAGGCTGATTTGTACTTAGCCCCAATCAGCTCATAGAAGAAACCATGTGGCTTTCTGATCCTTTTTTGCTGGGGACCATTCCACAGAGGAGATCTCTTAGGAGATTTGGCTCTAGCCAGGGATCTCTAACTTGATTTATACCCTGCTTTCATATAGATTTTTATAATAGACCGTAGTTCAGTGGTTTTAATTCTAATTCAGGAGTTGGCAAACTGGCCCTCCAGCCAAATCCAGCCATCAGCCTCTTTTTGTAAGTAAAGTTTTATTGTAACACGGCTACTCCCATTCATTTACCTATTGCCTATGACTGCTTTTGTGCTGCATAGGGTTGCAGTACTTGTGACAGAGGTCTTTACAAAGACTAAAATATTTGCTGTCTGCACTTTACAGAAAATGTTTAATTGACTCTTGTTCTAGATGGGCAACTTGTGGACCAAATTCCCATTTATTTATTTTTATTATTTCAAAGATTTTATTTATTTATTTGAGAGACAGAGAGAGAGAGAGAGAGAGAGAGAGAGAGAGACTCTGAAGCAGACCCTATGCTGAGCGCAGAGCCCAGCTCGGGGCTTGATCCCATCACCATGAGATCATGACCGGAGCTGAAACCAAGAGTTGGCCACTTAACCAACTGAGCCACCCAGGCGCCCCTAACATTATATAGTTTCTAAAGATTATCAGTGAATAAAACAAAGATCACCAAAAGTTTGAAATAGCTTTTTTAGCTGAATGTGTTTGACAGAAGAAGAAATTCACTGGGAGGGTTGCTGAGTGGGAGAGGTCAAGAGTTTTGAGCTTTAGGAAGGGGTTTTCACGGTAATATGCTAATTAAGAAGGTAAAGTGAACACTTTGGATAGAATGGAATGAATCCATAGGTCTGACCCAGTTGGTTAAAACAAGGCCCATTGTTCATTGGTCAGGAAGGAGTCTTCAGTTTGGTCCCCTAAGGGTCTGGCATCTGGAAGTCACTCAAAGTCCACACCTGTTCATTAGCTTCAGTTGGTTGGAACCAGTTGTGATGAAATACAATATTCAGTTTTGCTATCTCTTAGACAAGTATTGCTCTAAATGGAAATCTTCCCTTTTAAGAGATACAACTTGGAGCCCCTGGCGGACTCAGTAGAGCGTGTGACTCTTGATCTCGGGTCGTGAGTTCAAGTCCCACATGGGGATAGAGTTTACTTAAAAAAAAAAAAAAGAGAGAGAGATCCACCCTAAGTATGTTTTCTGCCTATTTCAATATACTATTTGAGATTGCTAGTGTGAGACCCGACCGAAACAAAAAAGAAAGGGGAAGATGGTGATAGCTATTCCTTTCCTTATTTCTTGCTAATCAGACCCCAATTTTGTTCAGCCACTGGGTGGGCAGCAATTTGTTCATGGATGTAGGTCCCCTACCCTCTGTCCAGGAATACATGATGTTGTTTCTGAGCCTCTTTGGGTTAACACTGCTCCTCTATCAGAAATTGGTCAAATTCTGACCCATGGAAAGTCTGGTGGGGCTTCTGAGAAAGAAAAATCTTTTCAAGGAGAAAGGATCATTTTCACAGGGCAGGATTGTACTTCCTGGCCCCCTGCCTTGCAGTTGAGGAGAGCCATGTGACTAGTCCTGGCCAGTGAATTGTGAATGGAAATGAATGTACAACTACTGGACCAAAGCTTTAATTCTGAGACCTCTGGCACTTGCTTCCCCCCACCTCACTCCAATAACCAGCAACGTTCTAGTTTGGCCCCATTCTGAGGATGATGCAGAGCAGAGCTCTTAGTGGACATGAAGCATAAGCAAGAAGTAAACTCATGTGTGTTAAACTACTGAGATTTTGGGGTCGTTTATTACTATAGCATAATAATCTAGCTCAGCAGTTCTCAAAGTGAGGTCCAGGGACCTCTCTGGGTTCCCAAGCCCTTCTAGAGGGGCTGTAAGATCAAAACTATTTTCATAATAATACAAAGAGGTCATTTGCCTTTTTCACTCTCTGGAGTTTTCCAGAGACTACATAACCTGTAATGATAATTAAAAATTTATCCATTTCTAATATGGTAACTGTAGATAGCCGTAACCTACCTAAAGAAAAGCTTTTTGGGGTTACTTTCTTCTTTCTTCCTTTCCCTACTTTCTTTTCATACATACATACATCTCCCCCAAATATTTGTTTTGTGACGTGTCTTACCACACGAAAGTATATCTTTAAATTACTGTGCTATCCAGAGCTTTGTATTTTATCCATAGGAGAGCATCTTTGCCCATCCCACTTCGGGCTTCTGAAGTACTAACATAATTTATAAACAGAGTAGCTGGCCAGCACATCTGCTGAAGCACGTGCAGGGGTCCCTGTGGCCTGTGCATCCTGAAACAGCCTCTGTAGTGCACAGGTCCTAGTGGTGCTCCCAGGGGGCCCGTCCAACACTTCCGGCCATAAGGTCCCCAGCATGCCAACTGGAATCCATGCCGTTGGAACCTAATTTCTTTTTTTTAAATTAAAGATTTTGTTTATTTATTTGAGAGAGCGAGAGAGAGAAAGCATGAGCAGGGGGAGGGGCAGAGGCAGAGGGAGAAGCAGACTCCCCGCTGAGCAGGAAGCTCGTGGTGGGGCTGGATCCCAGGACCCCAGGATCATGACCTGAGCCGAAGGTAGATGCTTGATCGACTGAGCCACCCAGGCGCCCCTGAACCTAATTTTATATTATTTGATTTATAAAATCATAGGCTCTCTCTGTCACAGGAAGTTTCCTTGTTGTTCCTTTCCCTACGTTAAGGGGGAAAAGCCTACATCCTTGTGTTTTATTTTTCCATCTCTATGTCCCTCTTCCTCTGTTGAATATCAAAACATGTTTTGTCTTCAGGCCTGTGCCCATTTGCCCTCTGTGTTCCTCCAGTACAGAGATTAAATATTAAAGGTTTTATTGCTCAGACAGTTTAGAAGGTAAAGTAAGGGGCACCTAGGTGGCTCAGTTGGTCAAGCGTCTGACTCTTGGTTTTGGCTCAGTTCATAATCTCGGGGTTGTGGGATCAAGTCCCATCTTGGGCTCTGTGCTCAGCGCAGTCTGCTTGAGATTCTCTCTCCTTCTGGCCCTCGCTCTCTCTCAAATAAAATAAATAAATAAAATCTTAGAAAAAAGGGGGGGGGGCGCCTGGGTGGCTCAGTCGTTAAGCGTCTGCCTTCGGCTCAGGTCATGATCCCAGGGGTCTGGGATCGAGCCCCGCATCTGGCTCCTTGCTCCGCAGGAAGCCTGCTTCTCCCTCTCCCACTCCCCCTGTTTGCGTTCCCTCTCTCACTGTGTCTCTCTCTGTCAAAAAATAAATAAAATCTTAAAAAAAAAAAAAGGTAAAGTAAAAGTCTGAATTATTGAGGAATTACTAGGTAAAGCAGGTCCTGTACATCTATCTCCTTTTGGTAATAATTAAATAGCTTAGACCAAAGCTGGAACAAAGGTATCTTTGGGGCGCTTGGCTGGTTCAGATGGTAGAGCATGTGACTCTTGATCTCTGGGTTGTGAGTTTGAGCCCCACGTTGGGTGTAGGTATCCTAGATCGTCCTGAGGTTTTCCTGATAAATTCCAATTACTCTCCGGTACTTGGGTATAGTCAAATGTTTATTACATTCCTTAGGTAACACCACTGATTAACAGTTCTGGAAACTAATTCAAGATTATTCAGGAAGACTCTCACCCAGGGAGTTTACTTGAACCATTTCAATGCAAATACCATGACTTGGACCATAGGAGGAGGCTCTGAAATATGAAAACTCTGGTGAATTACAAACCTGTAACTCCCCTACATTTGGGTGCATTTTGATATGATTATCAGCAAATTTCTACACTATTTTGGTACTGGTCCAGAGGGTTTTGCCTATTGTCATAGAAAAGTAGCAAATTATAATTACCTTGAGCAGGGTTATGTTATTTTTCTCTGTGGACTAAAATAAACCATGCCTGTGTCTCCAATTTTACACTCAGTGGTGGTTAGGTTTTCGGGATAATGTCTTTTTTCTCCTACCACAGAGAAGAAACACATCTTCCGCTAAAAATCACTAAGGCCAAATTTACCCATAAAAATGTCTTCTTATTTCAGAAAGGACCATCAGGTAAGAAAACGTCTGAAATGAGAAGCAAAATTTCCAGTTTATTATGCCATGTTTATCAGACTTATTTTTTCAGACAAAATTTTCCTAAGTTATCTCATATGAAGCTTTCACTAAAGAAAGGAGTTGCTCAATTCTCTGGTTTCTAATCAGCTAAAAGGTAGGCGCCTTAGGACAAAATTCTTTTTTATTTTTTTAATTTTTTTCCAAAATTCTTAAAAACAACAACAACAACAACACCATTGGAAAAACAACTGTTTAGTGGGAAACAGAAAAAGCCGTTGTGGAAATTATCAGGACGTCCTTCTAGGCATGTGCGTGTATCTGTCTGTGCCTTTTTGGTGTGTGTAGCCTTTTCAGGCTCATCTTGGTGGCCCACCTGATTTCAAAGACTTAGTAGGGAAAAAAAAATAATGTAAACTATCTCACTGATTTGTTTTCTTTTTTTTTTTTTAAAGATTTTTTATTTATTTGAGAAAGAGAGAGGGCACAAGGAGGGGGAGAGGCAGAGGTAGAAGGAGAAGCAGACTCCCCACTGAGCAGGGAGCCCAATGTGGGGCTCGATCCCAGGACCCTGGGATCATAACCTGAGCCAAAGGCAGACGCTTACCTGACTGAGCCACCCAGGTGCCCTGATTTTACTTTTTAAAATGTCACTCCTAGGGGTGCGTGGGATCAAGTCCCTGAGTCAGGCTCTGCACTCAGCGCAGAGTCTGCCTGTCCCTCTTCCTCTGCCCCCCCCCCGCACCCCCGTCCCCGATCTCACAGCTCTCTAAATAAATAAATAAATAAATAAATAAATAAATAAATAAAATCTTCAAAACAAAATAAATAAAATGTCACTCCTAGAAAATTTAAAGTACATAGGTGGATCATACTGCTCTAGATAGTTCCCTTGAGACAGCCGTTCAAAAAAAGGTTTTCATATTTGTAGTTTTCCTTTTAGTTGCCCCACAGAGAAAGTCAGAACGCTTCTCAATAGTTTTACTTGTATCTTCCTGTCAAAATAAGCAAATGAATCTGAAATACATATATTTTTGGCATGTGAGGGTTCAAATCTTTGCATGAACAAGTCAAGCATAAACAAGTTTTGTCAGATTCTTTTGCATATTTGTCAGGAAGCCCCTATACTGCTACTCTTTCTTGGCCCTTCTTCCTTCTCCTTTGTCTTTAGAGCTGGAAACTCTAGGGTCCTGGGTCCTTGAGAAAGGCAATGATACCAGGGCCTTTTATGTTACATTTTTCATGAACCAGATACCAGAATTCTGGGATGCCCAATTTGTTCCCCCAGGACATCTAACCCATTTGGAAGTGATTGTGGCACAATGATGGGACAATTTCCCACTGTCCCCAGACTCCTCACCCGGTGCCTGTTCAGTTTCCTGGCCCTGCCTCCTGGGAGGCCTTGCCCTTCCTGCTCAGACCCAGTGACCTGTGTGGCCCTTTACCAGCTAGTGCAAGCGGCTTTTCTCTTAGGGCAGCCCAATTATCTGCCCAGTATTTACTTTCCCAGTTCTCTTTACTGTGACAACCTCTCCTAGAGACACCCCTTAGCGGGGTGGGGTGCGGGGCCCATAGGGGCACTTCCTATCCTGCCCAAGGAAATAGTAAAGCAGTTATTTCTTTCTTGAAGCCATATATCTTGAAGGATGGGTGACAGAGAAAAGGACATTTATTCACACCTACTATGTTCCAAGCCAAGTACAGATGATTTGCAAATGGAAATATCATTTGGTATTTACAATTGATCTACGAGGTCACTTTCTTCTATTCCTGTTTTGAGTGATATGAAGTAGCAGAGTCTTTTCATGCCTCGAGGCCTCTGCTTAGGATGGTGTGGGTTTTGTCCTACAGAATAGCTAATTGAGGGGCGCCTGGGTGGCTCAGTTGTTAAGAGTCTGCCTTCAGCTCAGGTCATGATCCCAGGGTCCTGGGATCGAGCCCCGCATCAGGCTCCCTGCTCCGTGGGAAGCCTGCTTCTCCTTCTCCCACTCCCCCTGCTTGTGTTCCTGCTCTCGCTATCTCTCTCTCTCTGTCAAATAAATAAATAAAATCTTAAAAAAAAAAAAAAAAGAATAGCTAATTGGGACTGAGTGAAATTCAGTTCTTGGGGCACCTGGCTGGCTCAGTCGGTAGAGCATGCAACTTGTGATCTCGGAGTTGTGAGTTCGAACCCCAGGTTGGGAGTAGAGGTTACTTACAAAAAGGAGAAGAAAATTAAAAAAAAAAAAAAATGAAGAAAGAAAGAAGTTCCGCTGCTGCTCCTTTCCCCAAACCTTGAGCCCTGCATTGGCTGCATTGGCCTGGAGGAAGGGGTGCCTTTCTCTACTTAACACTGCAGGCTGGAAGTGGCCCAGGTCTGGCCTAATGCCAGAACACCATCCCTCCACACTGTTCCTCAGGCTCAGTAAACACTCCTGAGAAGAGGGACATTTTCAGCTCTCCCTTCTGAGCCTTGTAGACAGGGACCCAGCCAAAGTGCAAGGCCGGAACAAGAACTCAAGTCAAGCTGTCTCCTCCCTCCTTCTGTTCTTGCTGGTCTTGGGCTGACAAATCCTTTTTCAGCTGGTAAACTCCCAGCTGAAATGTCATCACCTCAGGGAAGGCTGACCCATCACATTCTACTCACTGCAAAACCAATCACCCCTCCCACCTGGTGGAACCACCCTGTAACATCCTTTTTCCACCTTTGCTGTACTGTTCTGTAAGAGTCAATTTCTTTTTTGAAGTGGTCAATATACATTCATAGTAAGAAATTAAAATATAAAAGAGGATCCAGGGAAAAGTGAGTTTCCTTCATGCACTTGATCCCAAGTTTCTCAGATTCTTTTTTTTTTTTTTTAAAGATTTTATTTATTTATTTGAGAGAGAGAATGAGAGACAGAGAACACGAGAGGGAGGAGGGTCAGAGGGAGAAGCAGACTCCCTGCCGAGCAGGGAGCCTGATGCAGAACTCAATCCCGGGACTCCAGGATCATGACCTGAGCCGAAGGCAGTCGCTTAACCAACTGAGCCACCCAGGCGCCCAGTTTCTCAGATTCTTTCCCCAGAAATAAACAGTCACTAGTTTTTCTTTTCTTCCAGATATTTTATGCTTAAAAACACACACATATATATATTTATATCAGTTATTCACTCCCCCCTTTTAAAACCCAAATAATAGCATAGTACATACATTGTTGAGCATCTTGCTCCCCCCCTCTCCTTAATAATAGAGTTTGGATATTCTTTGTATCTGTGCATTTAAATCCGCTTCATTTTTTTAACCTCATGGGGTAGCTGTATCATGGTGCTTCTCATTCTGAGGAGATTGCTTTCTGTTCCCCTCCTCCTTCCCCCAGGGACATTTGGCAACGCCTGGAGATAATTTTGGTTATAACAACTAGAAGTTGTTACTAACATTTAATGGGTAGAGGCCAGGTATGCTGCTAAATACCCTTTAATACGCAGAGCATTCCCCCCACAACAAGGCCCAAGATGCCAATGGTGCTGAGATTGAGAAACCTTGCTGTTTGACCAGCATTCCCTATGGATAGGCACTTAGGTGGCTTCTAATATTTTTATATATAGACCTCGCTGCAATGACAGTGGTATAAATTGGAGTTCTTAGTTGCAGATGGTATAATCCACTTTACTTTCGGCAGAGATTACGATAGGTGGTTACCAAATTTCTGATAGGGTCAAAGTCAAGCTTGAGTGCTTTCCAGCCGGGAACACATACCAGGCCAAAGGTCCAAAGACACCATAGAACTTTTCAAATAGAAATAAATTCCAGTGCTGTGCCTCATGCCATTGACATAAATTATACTAGGGATGTTATAACCTGCATAAGAGCTACCTGTGAAGGGCCAAAGGCTTGAGCTACTATGCTGGCCAAAATATCTGAACTTTCCACACATGGTTGCTATCTCCAATCCTGTGTGATGCATCTGCTTGACAAAATTGGACTGGAGATGATTTTTTTTTTTTTAAGATTTTATTTATTTATTTGAGAGAGAGAGAGCAGAGCAGAAGAGAGGGGAAGGGGTGGAGGGAGAGGGAGAAGCAGGCTCCTGGCTGAGCAAGGAGCCCGATGAGGGGCTCAATCCCAGGACCCTGGGATCATGACCTGAGCCGAAGGCAGACGCTTAATGACTGAGCCACCCCGGCACCCTGGAGATGATTTTTTTTAAAGATTTTATTTCTATATTTGAGAGAGCAGAGGGAGAGGGAGAAACAGGCTCCCTGCTAAGCAGGAGCCCGATGTGGGGCTACATCCCAGGACTCCGGGATCATGACCTGAGCTGAAGGCAGACGCTTAACCAACTGAGCCACCCAAGTGCCACTGGAGATGATTTTTTTTAAAGATTTATTTTAGAGAGAGAAAGAGAGAGAGAACAAGTGGGAGGGACAGAGGAAGAGGGAGAGAGGAACCTAAGGAGACTCCACATTGAGTGCAGAGCCCGATGTGGGGCTCGATGTGGGGCTCGACGACCCTGAGATCTCGACCTGAGCCAAAAGGGAGTCAGATGCTTAACCAACTGCACCACCCAGGCACCCCGACCTGGGGATGATTAAGAGCAGGCATGGAACTTGGGAGTGTCATGGCTGGACATACACATCAGGGAGTTGAAGGCATGTTGTGGATATGATTGCCTAGACCCATTTTTTTTTTAAATTTTAATTTTTTAAAGATTTTATTTATTTGAGAGAGAGAGAGAGAGCGAGTGAGAGAGGGAGAGAGCACAAGCAGGGGGGAGGAGCAAAGGGAGAGGGAGAAGCAAAGTCCCGGCTGAACAGGGAGCCCGACCTGGGGCTCCATCTCAGGACCCCCGGATCATGACCTGAGCCGAAGGCAGACACTTAACGGACTGAGCCACCTAGGTGCCCCTAGAGCCAGTTTTTAACCTGAAGTCCCCACTAGGGGGTCTGAGAGTATCATCCAGGGGGTAAGAGATTCAGACAGGAAAATATTACATATTTATTTTTACTAACTGCCAATTGACATTTAGCATTTTCTCAATATGATGTCTGAAATATTAGGGAGTAAGGGAGACTACGATTAGCTGCAGGCACATGCCCTGGTGGTTTCCTGCTCCAGCTGACCCTTGCCCTAATGGAAAGTGGGCCTGGGATGGCCACAGCCTCCAATTTTCAAGAAAAGCGAGAAGTTTGGATTTTTGCTTTACTTTTAGTGTTGGCAAGTAGTTAAAAAAATTAAAAACAACATGTAGCCTACACAAAACCTGTCTGCAGGCTGCATTTCACACCATTTCTCACCTTGGGTCTCCAGGTGAGGGAAGAGAATACAGGGGAAGGAGACAGACGTATAGTGGGAAAGGTGGGAGGGGAGGGAGCAGGGATGTCAAGTAAGGAGACTTTAAGGAGGCGTGAGAGATCTCCATGTTATACGACTTCCCAGAGAAGTCATAATTTCAGACTGTTAACTCCCTGCCACTCTGCTCCATAGGTGCTCTCTCCCACCCATGCCTCTCCCCTTGCTTCTCCCTGTTACACCCTTTCTTCTCTCTGCTTGGTGAACTCCTTCTTATCCTGTAAGGCCTGGCTTCAATGTTACCACCCTTCCTTCCCCTTCTGTGGTTGTCCACCTGGTGGATGACTTGCTGTCCCAGCAGAGTTTCCAGAGTTCTTGATTCCTTGTTATAGCACCACATTTAATTCAAGTACACTCTGGGGTCTGTGGGTCTCACCCACATCTCACCGGCTGGCTATAAGGTCCTGGAGTTCAGGGACTGGATCTTTTTCATCGTCCTCTCTCCAGGTCTGCCCCAGGCTTGGTACGTATTATGCAGTGCTTGAGCCATGTTTGCTGAAGCATAGAAGTTAAAGAGCAGGAACTGTGAGCCGGGTGGGAACCTGGCTCTGCTACCTTCCGTGTAGCTCTGGGCATAGCTTTGGACCCTTCTGTGTCTATTTGCTCATCTGTAAAATGTAATCCTCACATCAACCTTTTATTGTGAAAAGTAAGATTAAATTATACTCAAAGCATTCAGAACAGTGTTTGATACTTAGTGAGCCTTATCATAGTATTACACTATTATAAATATGTTATATGTATAAAATATACATAAAATTATCATTATTAAATATTAGTTACGTCATTAAATTGCTTGTTTTGTACACTAATGTATCTTCAGTGCCCAGAACAGGGTCTGGAACACTGTAGGTGCTTAGTAAATATTTGCTGAATGAATGAATGAATGAGTCATGGACTTCCCTTTGTCTTACTCCAGAGTCACACTGTCCTTCCAATGGGGTACTTGACAAAGTGTTCAAGAACCAACAGGGCCTAAATCAGGAATTTTAGTAGAAGTTTGCGGGCAGGCCTAGGGCATAGGCCTCAATTGTTTCTCTAGGAAAAAGTGTCAAACCTACAAAGGAACTTCTGGAACCCAGGTCGAAGGTAATTTGAGAAGGAAAATCTGCATGGCAGGTGTAGCAGGAATAACTTCATTTGTCTTATTTAATACTTTAAAATTTCCTTCTCTAGGTCAGGCTGATTAGAATGCAAGTTGCAAGTTAAATTTGATGTTGTTTTTGCTTTTTTTACAAGGTTTTTTTTCTCCTTTGAGATTATACAAACCCACTACTTATAGTACAGCTAAGTACATACACAAAAAGCAAGTTAAATTTGAATTTCACTTTTTGTCCTTGTTCTCACAGGGAGTGAACAGGCTTCAGAACACTGCAAAGCGTTCATGTAACCAACAAAAACAGTGTTTTGCAGCCACACAGACCTGGACTGGAATCAGCCACTCTATAATCTGGATTGCACTTGGCCTTAGTCTCATGTTTCCTGTCTATAAAATGGAGATACCTTTACTTTCTTCACAAGATGGGAAGCAATCAATTATCCTTTTTTTTTTTAAAAAGATTTTATTCTTTTATTTGAGAGAGAGAGAGAGAGAGCACATGAGCAGGCACACAAACAGGGGAGAGGGGCAGAGGAAGAGGGAACCTCAAGCAGACTCTGGCTGAGTGAGGAGAAAATGCCGGGCTCTATCTCACCACCCTGAGATCACCACCTGAGTGGAAACCAAGAATGCAATGCTTAACCACTGAGCCACCCAGGTGCCCCTAAAGATTTTATTTTTGAGTACTCTCTACACCCAACATGGGGCTGGAACTCATAACCCCAAGATCAAGTCACACGCTCCACTGACTGAGCCAGCCAGGCTCCCCTGATTGTACATTTTGAAACCACTTAAACTCTCTATAAATATCAGTCATTACTGGATCTCTACACTGGTTCTTTGGTAGGGCTTTAGGAAAATAAAAAGCTCCTTATCAGTAAAAGGAGTAAGGAGACCCCTAATCTAATCTCCACCCTCTCTGAGGTCCAGAGAGCCTGGGTTTTCCAGGCCCACCTCTAGTCAAAAGCAAAGCCGAGAGGGCTTGGTGGGCGATCAGTGCTGGACCAGATGAGGACCCAGGGGTCCGGGCTAAACTCCAGGTTTTCTTTTAGGTCAACCCTCACAATCCACAAATCCTGGTAGGGACTAAGGAAACGCAACCCCGAAAGCCGACGAAGTGGAAACCGAGACGCGGGGTTTGTGCTGTCGGGGGAGGAAAGTTTGAGCCAGAGAGGGAGGCTGGAGCCGGAGGGACCAAGCGTCTGGTGCAGAGGAAGGGCAGTGGGGCGCAGGGGCTTGCCATCCTGAGTGAAAGTGGGGCCCAGTGAAAGGGGCCAGCCTGAAGAATTTCGGTTCCCGCCCTGCGACTCCCGGCTTTGACTACAGTTGCGTCCGCAGACGCCCTGGGCCCCTCGCTCCGCCCCCGGAGGGTAATCAGACTGTACCATACCTTTATAGCGGTGGAGGTGAATCGTGGGCTAGTCCTGCAGGGCGAGTCAGAGTGCTTTGCCAAAAAAAAGTAGGATTACACATGTTACTTAGAAGGTTATTAGTTAATATGCTTCCCCTCTGTCTGTTAGGATCCTCTATAATCCCTGAAGAGTTGTAGGAGTCCGGCCATGCTCCCCCCCTTTCCTTTCCACATTTGGTGCATTCCTCCGCGGTGCGTAGGCGGGGAGGCGTACATAAACCTCGACGCAGGAGGCGGGGCTGCTCAGTCCTCGAGGCGTCGGTGCTCCGTGGTGTTGGGATCTTGTTGCTTGTCGGCCTGTGCGCGCGTGCGCGGACATGGCCTCAAACGGTATGTAAGGGCGCGAGGCGGCGGTGGCCTGGCGGCCTGGGGCTTCGTTCCCTCCCAGCTGGGTTTTTGTTTTTCGGTGGGAGCTGGGCGGCGATCGCGTGTAGGGTCTTCTCTCACCACTGTGGCGGGAAGCAGCGAGAGGGGTGGAAGGGGGGAGGCGCATGTCGCCATTTTGTTTCGCTTCTCTGGCGCCTTTCGCCGGGTAGGGGGATCTTGCCTTCGCAGTCCCTTTACTTGAGATGAGATTTAGGAGGGACGCTTCTTGGTGATTTGAAACGTGAGACACAGATGGAAATGCTCGATCCCGAAGGCTTTTTTCCCCTCGTTCCCGGCCGCGAGCTCGGGCCCGCTTTGTCGCAGTGCTGCATCCGGGCACTCGGTGCGCGCACGCGCTCTGCTGGCCCCTCCCCCCTTTCTCGCGGCGCGAACCCCCTCCCGCCTCGTGTTAGCCCTGTTTTTTGTCGCGATACCCTCCGCTGGAGACTCCGCTGCGCGCGTCCGGTGTGGGCCTCGCCCCCGGGGTCCCTCGGGAAGGGGCGGGACCGCCTGGTTCCCGCCTTGGTTGCCACGCGGCCGGGGGCGGAGGCTCGGGATCGGGGCCGTGCGCCCGCTTAACGGTTTGGGGGAGGCCCTAAGGGGTCGTCTAACGGACTTGGGACCGGGCCCGAGGGTTTTCCCGCCTAAATTTCCGCTTTCTGAGGTGGGAACCGAAAGGAACGGCCACCCGAGGCCACACCCTCTCCCAGTCCTTTGCCCTTTTCCTGCGGGGGAAGCGCCTCGTTTCCTGTACTGAGGAGATGAGTTGATCTGACTGGTGCGCCTTCAGTGGGGCGATTTAAAAGCGCTTTCGCTACCTTTGCTTTGGCAAGACTCCCCACAGCCCCGGGGAAGGCAAGGTAGATGAGAAAACGGAATCATTTGGAGCCACGGGGCTCGGGACTTGAGTACCAGTTGATTGGTCTCCCAAGGCGAACTCTCTGATGATCCCTGTCACTTGGGTTCGGAGAGTTCTCTTGGTTACCTGGCTTTGCACTAAAAGCCCATTTTGCCATTCTCTAAGATGGGGCAAAGGGTGAAGAATGCCCTCATTTGAGACGCATCTGTTCTTCGGGCCTTGGTTGAGAGAGTGGAGGCCACATCCCCATCATTGCTGCCTCCAGCTTGCATTAAAATGTCCCACTTGAGTAAGTTTGTGACTTTAGCTTGACTGTTGGTGATACCTTTCTACAGAGTGGGTAAATGTGTAGATTTGTGCAGTTGCTGACATCATTGAATTTGCAGAAAATGTAGTTTTCCACCAAGATGCCAGTGTTTTTTTCCAGTAGTAAAACTTAATCGGGTGTCTGTAAAAGTTCGGTTTTTATTTCATTGTAAGAAAACTTGATTATGACTTGCCAGCTTGTCCTTCCTTTCACAAGGGAATTTCTGCCTTTGTTGCAACATAGTCGATATTATCTGGAGGCCCCAGGGCTTGAGTTAAGAAATTTAATTCTATTCTACTCTCAGGGATGGCTGAAGGTAATGTAATTGTATTTTCTTTTGCAGACTACACCCAACAAGCAACCCAAAGGTGAGTTGTCATTTCAGGGCTTCCAGTTTGTAGAGTGGCAAGGGGTGGCTAAGGTATCTTTTCCTGATTGCACTGTTTTTTTTCCAGCTATGGGGCCTACCCCACCCAGCCTGGGCAGGGCTATTCCCAGCAGAGCAATCAGCCCTATGGACAGCAGAGTTACAGTGGTTACGGCCAGTCAGCAGACACTTCAGGCTATGGCCAGGGCAGCTATGGTTCTTCTTACGGACAGACCCAGAACAGTGAGTCTCTTTTATTGGGTTACCCCGCCTCTTCCTGCTCTTTTTGAATGTAGCTTTTCTTAATCTTAAGCAGTGCTGAAATGTTGAAACTTTCTTTTCTTTTAATTAGTTTGTAACCCTTAAAACTTTGTGGAGTCTGAATCTTTTCAAACAAATACTTAATTGGCTTGTAATTCTGGTTCTTTTTATTTTTGACTTTTTATATCTTTCTGTTCATGCTCTCCTTTTCTCCATTTCCCCTCAGCATGACAATGAAATGTGGGGGAAGAGTATTTCCTAAAGGGCGAGTTTTAGGCTTCTCATACAGGGAGGGGATGAGTTGCTTTAAGATGTTTGTGTATATCATGATGATACACAAGGGGTGGAATTTGCCCTGAGATCCTGATATGTAAATAATGTGGGTTGTCCTATTTGTACTACACACCCATGAGCAGGTTAAAATGCTGTTAATGAGTAAGACTCTCTTGGGTTATGAGTTATGATTAGTAGTGGTCCTGGAGACTGGCTTTGGGATAGGTGGGATGAGATTGGCACTCCGAAGTTGGTACAAGTTAGAGTATTAGCTTTAGGCTGGAAGGGGAAGGGCATCTTTGACCAAGATTTAAAAGATTTCCAAGCAGCTTTGATTTTTCAAGTACGGGTAGCATTAGGTAGTACATAATGTTTTCTTCAACCTGTTCTCTGCCTTTTTTCCTTCATAGTCTTTGTGATTTCTTTCCTTTTCCTTCTAGCAGGCTACGGCACTCAGTCAGGTCCCCAGGGATATGGCTCAACCGGTGGCTATGGCGGTAGCCAGAGTTCTCAGTCATCTTATGGGCAACAGTCCTCTTATCCTGGCTATGGCCAGCAGCCAGCTCCTAGCAGCACCTCGGGAAGGTAAGGAGTTTGGGGGGGGGAGGCTTGGAATATGATTAGGGCTGAATTGATAAGGAATGATGTGATCAGCAACAGGGGTAATTAGGAGTAATGGTGGGGGGAGGGGGGAGGAGTCTGAAATGGGGGTTGGGTACAGAGAATGGGATGTGCCAAACACGAAGTTTTAGACCTGCTGGCATTATGATTCTGTTTTTTTTTCTTTTTCCTTAGTTATGGTAGTGCTTCTCAGAGCAGCAGCTACGGGCAGCCCCAGAGTGGGGGCTATGGCCAGCAGTCGACCTATAGTGGACAGCAGCAAGGCTATGGACAGCAGCAAAGCTCCTATAATCCCCCTCAAGGCTATGGACAGCAGAACCAGTACAACAGTAGCAGTGGAGGTGGTGGCGGAGGGGGTGGTGGAGGTGAGGGGTCTTCAGCTTTCTCTCACCCCTGTTTTCTGTAGAGGTTTATATACACTGCTTGGCCCCTTGCCCTAAAAGGTTCTTAAAAATTTTGCTCTCTTGTTTCTTAGCTGTCTTTATTTTCATTGTCTTTCATCTTTTGGCACTGTTTAATGCCATGTGCGTTTTTTCTTTAAAGAATCCTTTCTCTCCTGACAGGTAACTATGGCCAAGACCAGTCCTCCATGAGTGGTGGTGGCGGCGGTTATGGCAATCAGGACCAGAGTGGTGGAGGCGGTGGCTACGGGGGAGGCCAGCAGGACCGTGGGGGCCGCGGCCGGGGCGGTGGCGGTGGTTACAACCGCAGCAGCGGTGGCTATGAACCCAGAGGTCGTGGAGGTGGCCGTGGAGGCAGAGGCGGCATGGGGTAGGTGTTCTTGTGAGCTAGGGAGTAACATCAGTGGGGAGTGTGGAGGGTTGCATGAATTTCCCTTGAAGCTCAGTTTCTTAGTGCATGGTTAGTTCTAGGAGGGCTTGGAGTTGGGGGTATTGATGATTTCTTTGTACATCCCCATTTTTTTTGTGAGAATTTGGGAGCCTGAACTCTCACCCACACCTCTGAATAGAGATTTGAGTACTGACACTTGTATTTCCAAAGAAAAAGGAAAAAATACATAGGTGTATATGGACTGGGAGTCATTGATATCCTAGACAAGAAACATGGAAGTAAAGTCTTCTTTCTGTGCAAGGAAAACCGATGATCCCACTCCTGGTAATAGGGAAACTTGTTACATGTATTCCCATGTGTCCTCTAAAGGAGTTGTTAACGCTTAACCTGATGACTTCAGCTTCCAGGAGTTGTCTACTCTTCCCGTATTCTGTAGTCATTTGAATCCATGAGCTTGATTTGCAGTAATTTGACTGGCAGTAATGATTTTGTGTGTGACTTGGTTTATGGGGCTGTCTGAAGTGTGCAGACCTTTTGGACAAAATACGCTTGACAGTGGTATCCGATCTATTTGCTCCACTGTCCCCCTCCCCTGGTTACTTGTCCAGCCGGACCTTCTCTTTCTTCCCCTTCCCGCTGTAGTTGATTTGAAGTAAAACCTTAGATTTGATGTTAAAGCATTGGTCAAATCTGTTGGTAAATATGATTTGAAGGACCCTCCTCTGTCTCCCTTTGAAAAGGGGAGGAATGTCAGTGTGTTACTCCTTTTTTGGAAAAAGTAGGTTTTTTAAATGAGAGTTTGTGTATGGTAAGTATTCAGAGGCGGGTGGGGGCAATCTCAGAAACTGTACAAAAATAAGGAAAACTCTGTTGTGTGCGTGTGTTTAATGCAAAACTTTAAAAAGAAAAACAACTGTTATGTGACTGTTAACTTGCTCTGCATTTTATGTGCCACAGGTATGAAAGGTGACATTGCAAAATACTCCGCTCTTCTCGCAGTGTAGAAGGGGTGACCCCGGGGGTGGGGGGAGATCAAAAACAGCTCAGTAGTTAGGATAGGGCTTAGCTAAGTTTGTCTTGCTTTAAGGGGAAATTGCCTTTGGTTTTGACTTTTTATGGAATGGGGTTGGGTCTGCTTGCTGCTTTCAAAGCAAAAATCACAAAAGTGTGTTCAGGGCTACCCCAGCCTGGTGTGAAATGTCTTCTGGGTGAATTCGGGGTAGGGTTTTTAAACCAACTACTGGGTTGTCAGCCACTCGCAACAAGAGGAAAAAACACCTGCTACATCGGAAGAACGACCAAGGAAAATGGGTCATTTTTTTTTCCAGAGGAAATAGATATATAACCTCTTAAAAGCAAAATCCTTAAAAACTGTGTCTGAGAAATTGCACACGTGTGTGTGACACGCTCAAAGGTCAGACAAGGGGTGGTCAGGAAGGGGAATGTATTTTAGTAGCCACTTGTATCTTTTTCCCAAAACACCTACCCATGTTTGGGGAATGTTAAACAAAATCAAAAAACGCCCTTTTGTAGCCGTTGGAAGCTTCATGTCCTTTCTTCTAACTTGTCTTCTCCAGCGGAAGTGACCGTGGTGGCTTCAATAAATTTGGTGGTAAGTGAACAGAGTTTCCAAAATTCCCAACTCCCAGCAATGCTTTGTCTGATTGTTCATTTGCAGATGTCTTAGCGTGTTTTAAGTGTCAAAGGTTTTGAAGTGTCCAGAACCACCTCCAGAAAGGGGTGGGGTAGAATTCCACCTGCTGCCAGATGTGTGCTAACCTGGAGGCAGGCGGGGTAAGACTCAGCAGTCGTCTGGTGCCAAATTGGTTTGACCCAGGTTAATAAGAGGTGTTTAGCAGGCCTCTGACAGGAGTGTTGCACCCCTGGCACTTAGTGATGACCATTGTGAGAAACTGGAGAGTGTGTGCTGGAACACGGGGTGCCAACTTGGCTTTAGGATCCTTTTGATCATTGTGTCCAAGGCTAGTGTGTGTGTGTGTAACAACCTCCAAATGTTTTAATTCTGGAAGGGGGATGTGAAATGCTGCCCTGCCCTGAGGATGGTGAAGTTGGTATATATTTCTATATTAAATGCTGAATGGTGTCAATGCAATTCTACATCTATGTACTTAAACTCAACTCAGATGGGCAAATAGAAACTAGCTCTGGGAAGGAAGGTGTGGACTACTACAAGAAAGGTTGGGAGCATGTGTGGCTCATGGGAAATAACCAGGTCCTAACAGCACAAACCGAATTCATGGAAAAATGGCAAATTTGAGAAGTCTCCCAGTAAGCTGGAACTTTTCTGGTTTGGTTAACTAACAAAAAGGTTTCTTGATTTGTCTCAACATTTAAAGCCAAAGGCTCGGGTTCATGATTTAGGTGTCATTGAGTGTGGGTACAATATATATGGTGAATTCAGATAAACTTTGGTCAAAGATGGTCTCTGGAAAAAAAATAGAGGCTACATTATGGAAATAAGATTTCTGGTCTGTTCCCTGGGACATGCTTTAAAAATAACAATAGTTATTATGTATGTTTTTTTATTTTTATGTGATTGGGGAAACAACATGGTTTTAAGAATGGTTTGTAAAGATGAAATTAAAAATTGTTCCACAAGGGATAAGTGTCTTTGGTGTTAAAGTTTGGAGAAACTGGATGGATGCATATCACATTGCTGGTGGTGAGCCCATTTCTCTCTGGGGTGAGAGAATAGGGCCAAGCTATGAGTTGGTTTTGTTAACTGCAATGGGTCTCCCTCCTGACCCCCCCCAGTCTGTGCTGAGGACATTTCCCAGCCTGAGCTGGGGGCGGCAGAATTTTCTGAAGTGTGGAGTTGTCCCTGTGGGGACTCAGGTTACATACAGATCTTAAGAAAAGGGGCCTGTGTCTTCCCCAGCCCTGTCTAGGATTTACTCTGGGCAGGCCACCCAGGACAGGGTTTGGATGAGGCTGTGAGCACTTACCTGATAATTTTGCAAGAGTTTGGATTGGTGTTAAATTTTTTCCTTGTTTGTCTCTCCCTGTTGACTAACAGCTTCTCTTTCCTTGTTTGTTTTTTTTTTTTTTCATGTCACTTAAGGCCCTCGGGACCAGGGATCACGTCATGACTCTGGTGAGTCCACAGCTGGCATGAAAGAATGGCTAATGTGGTATTGGGATTTTTCTTGGCTGTTCTTGGACACTTCAGGGATCTGAAAAAGAGTAGGGGTAGAGGGGCGCCTGGGTGGCTCAGTTGTTAAACGTCTGCCTTCTGCTCAGGTCATGATTTCAGGTCCTGAAGTCAGCCCTGCATTGAGCTCCCTGCTCCGGGGGAAACCTGCTTCGCTCCCCATTTCTGTGTTTTTGCATCTGTGCGCACGCGCGCTCTCTGTCAAACAAATATGGTCTTTAAAAAAAAAAGAAGAGGGGCACCTGGGTGACTCAGTCGGTTAAGCGTCTGCCTTCGGCTCAGGTCATGATCCTGGGGTCCTGGGATGGAGCCCAGCATCAAGCTCTGCTCAGCGGGGAGTCTGCTTCTCCCTTGCCCTCTGCGTGCTGCTCCCCTTGCTTGTGCTCTTTCTCTGTCAGTGAATAAATAAAATCTTAAAAAAAAAAAGCAAGGGTAGAGAAGAAGGAAAATGAAGGGAAGGGAGTTTAGGTGTAGTTATAATTAGCAATGATCTGTAAATTAATCTCCTCACTGGTTTCTTTACCCAGCAACTTAGTAGGTCTGGGAGCATTCTGATAAGCTGCATTTCTAACAAGTGTGAGGAGATGGTGGTATATTTCTGTTGTAGACATGTTCTGGTACTGCTGATTTAAAGCAGTGGATTTTAAAAATGGGGATCATGACGAAATTAGTAAACGCAAGAGACCCATAAAGGGAAGGATTTAGTCTCTCTTGGTTGTGTGTTGGGTTTTAGTGTAAAAAAGGTTTCTTACCTTGGGTCTTCAGTTGAAAATTGACACACACTGGTGTACTGTGATCTTTGGCAATGAACTCCTGAGCCCTGGTTTCTTTTATGGATAGTAACACATTTCAAAGGAAATTTTTTCTTTGAAAGTTTAATATCCAGTGTTGTTTTACCTTCGCTGGTTTTCTTCAAATTCACTTTTTTGTTGTTCAAGCAGAACAGGATAATTCAGACAACAACACCATCTTCGTGCAAGGCTTGGGCGAAAATGTTACAATTGAGTCTGTGGCTGATTACTTCAAGCAGATTGGTATTATTAAGGTACTGTGGAACATAGTGGGTGCTGACTTTTGTGTCAGTGCTGCAGGCTTTTGGATTTCATACATTAGTAAAAATAAAATTGTTGTCAGCTTAATCTGTTGAGGAAAGAACATTAGATGTTGCTATTTTCTAAAGGAAAGCACATCTTCACACAGAAAGGCACAGTTGATAAGGGAGTGTCCTAAGCTGTTGAATTTGTAGTTTTATATTCTTTAGTTTTATTGGTCAACATTGAAGTGAGAGATCATTGTAATGATTTTAATTCAAGTTATACGTGAGATAGGAAACAGTAATTGGGAAGAGAGGAGCTGAAATACGGTTATGATAAACCTCAGGTTTTTGAGAAGGAAGGTGGAAGGTGGGTAGTGCTGCTATCTTGTAAGACTCACGTTATCTTGTGTTGCTTTTTTCAGACAAATAAGAAAACAGGACAGCCCATGATTAATCTGTACACAGACAGGGAAACGGGCAAGCTGAAGGGAGAGGCAACAGTGTCGTTTGATGACCCACCTTCTGCTAAAGCAGCTATTGACTGGTTTGACGGTACGTATGAGGAGGCTGGTGTGGGGTGGGTGGGATAGGGCAACTAGCCTTGGGAAACAGGTTACATTTTGAAGGTTCCTTTTACATTTTCCAACACTTTTTATCTGCTACTTTAGTGTATACACTTGACCATTTAACAACACGGGGGTTTAGGGCCACCCGACCCCTGTGCAGTTACAAATCTGCATATAACTTGACTTCCCCAAAACTCAGTCATTTGCCTACTTTTGACTGGAAGCCCTATTGATAAGTTGATAAACACATATTTTGTATATTGAATGTTATTAAGACAATATTATTAAGACGACATTTTTAAGAAAATTCATTTAATGTACTGTACTGTATTGAAAAAATCTGCATGTAAGTTCTAACCCATGTTCAAGGGTAAACTTGTTTTTGGCTTGTATGTCTTCTGATTACAAACTTTTTCAGGAAGGTGTAGAGTCTTCTCTTGATTGTACCAAACTTGTTTTTGGATCCACAACTCTTAATAAAAGGTCTCTTTATATCTTCTTGATTGCATTAGGTAAAGAATTCTCTGGGAATCCCATCAAGGTCTCATTTGCTACTCGGCGAGCAGACTTCAATAGGGGCGGTGGCAATGGTCGTGGAGGCCGAGGGCGAGGAGGTGAGGAGCTACTTCCTGCTGCTGGTATAAAGAGGTGATGGGTAGAGTAAGGACAGGGAGAGGATGGTAAGGGCTTGTGTAGGAAAAGGTTAGGTTGGGCTGATCCCACTTGTGAGGGGAGCAGACCCATATTTCTGTCTTCACTAGGACCCATGGGCCGTGGAGGCTATGGAGGTGGTGGCAGTGGTGGCGGTGGCCGGGGAGGATTCCCCAGTGGAGGAGGTGGTGGCGGCGGCCAGCAGCGAGCTGGTGACTGGAAGTGTCCTAATCCGTGAGTGAAACTTTCTCTTTAGTTCTCTAAATGTGTGCCGTTTGATACAATGGCAGAGTTGGGAGGTTTTCTAGACAGATGTCAAGGTCACACTGATGGGGACACATTTGGCTGAGGGATTACCTAATTAAAGTTGTTATAGTGGGAAAGATATTGGACTGGGTTCAATAATCTGTAGTTTTTGTTCCTGGTTCTGCTCCTGAGAAGCCTCTTCTTGCCTTTCTGAGGCCCCTGTTTCCTCACTGTTATACCTTTAAGGTCACTGGAATCTTTTCTACTTCTTGGTCTTGTTTACTCCCACCCTTCCAAACTAATTTTCTTTCTTTTTCTTAGTATATGTGAGAACATGAACTTCTCTTGGAGGAATGAATGCAACCAGTGTAAGGCCCCTAAACCAGATGGCCCAGGAGGGGGACCAGGAGGTTCTCATATGGGTAAGAAGGGACAGAGCTGGTAATAAGGAGTTGGGATCACAAAGCCCCCCCCCCCTTTAATATTTCACTTATTTATTATAGGTGGGGGAGGGAGGAAGGGGCAGGGACAAGCTGACTCCATGCTTGGTGTCCATGATCAGTGTGGAGCTCGAAGCAGGGCTCCATCTCACAACCCTACCTGACCTGAGCCGAAACCAAGAATCAGATGCTTTAACTGACTGAGCCACCCAGGTGCCCCAGAAAGCCCTTAATTTTAAGCAGGGAGGTTAGAGGGAAGGTAGGGATTTGGGAGGTATATGATCTATGATATTTCTTTTGCTCTAGGGGGTAACTATGGAGATGATCGTCGTGGTGGCAGAGGAGGCTATGATCGGGGCGGCTACCGAGGCCGAGGCGGGGACCGTGGGGGCTTCCGAGGGGGCCGGGGTGGTGGGGACAGAGGTGGCTTTGGCCCTGGCAAGATGGACTCCAGGTAAGAGTCTTAAATTGAAATACATTTTGAGGGCTTGATTGGAAAGCTGAGATTATAACCATAGTGTGGGGTATGGAAGGAGGGTGGGAGGATTATCTTGGAGAACTAATCTGTAGATCCACATTTACATTCTATCCTTATGAAGATGAGACCTTTCTTGGGGTTGGGTTAGCAGGGGAAGATAGGATTTTGGGGGTTGGGTGGGTGGAGAGGTTGGCAACTCAGACCTAATAGATACTCTCTTTTGCAGGGGTGAGCACAGACAGGATCGCAGGGAGAGGCCGTATTAGCTTGGCTCCTGAGGTTCTGCAACAGCTTTTCTTCTTGTACCCAGTGTTACCCTCATTATTTTGTAACCTTTCAACTCCTGATCACCCACGGGTTTTTTGTGTCGGACTATGTAATTGTAACCATACCTCTGGTTCCCATTAAAAACCATCGTTTTAGGTAAATTTTTTTCCTCTTCCCCCTCTTCACTCCACTGGAGGATTGATATCTGGGTCAGGAATGTGGGGAGTTTTTTTCTTTCAGATCATCCTGCCTAGCAGGAACTGGAATAATTTGTTCCTGCTTAGCAGGAACTGGAATAAAGTGTTTGATACTTGGTCCAGGGGAGAAAAAGTCAAGTGGCATCTTTGAAAGTAGAGATTAAAACTTTTCTGTCATGGCAAAAATTGGATGTATGAATGGGGTAAGTGAAGAACATGTGGTGTCATGACTGTGGCCCCAAGTATGTTCAATTATGTGCGAGTCTGTCTTTTACCACGTTTATTTACATGCTGGTCTCAGTTTATTATTCTATCAGTTTTACCCTTTTTAAGATTCTTGGCTCTTCTGACACTTCTTTAAGGGTGGGGCTCAAATAAATTAGACTGGGTTTTGGGGCAGTTTTCAGATTGGCCAGCACATAGCTAGCCAAAGCGGGTCTTTGGGACCTTTAGGAAGGAGTGTGTACCTATTTCATGGCAGAGGTTCTGTGGCCTCACTCATTCACTTTAAAGGCAGAAGATGGAGTGCATGGGTTATTTGGCTCTCAGAATCAGAAAATGGTAGAGCCAAGATTGAGGCCTAGTCTTAGGACTTAATTTTCATTTCTTGGCATTTTCATTCTGAAATCAGTTTTTTTTTTTTTTTTTTTTTTTTTTTAAAGATTTTATTTATTTATTTGACAGACTGCGAGAGAGGGAACACAAGCAGGGGGAGTGGGAGAGGGAGAAGCAGGCTTCCCGCTGAGCAGGGAGCCCGATGCGGGGCTCAATCCCAGGACCCTGGGATCATGACCTGAGCCGAAGGCAGCCGCTAAAGACTGAGCCACCCAGGCGTCCCTGAAATCATTGTTCTTAAGGGGACAAACTTCTATCCCAAAACCTTCGTTTGCTTAGGTCTTAACGAGGATGCTGAGTTTGAGGGAAGAGGGTTGGGAATGAGTTGATGGTAAGAAGAGAGAAAGTTTGCTGGGAAAGGTAGGTAGAGGTAGCTCCTTATATTTCAAGGTGAGTGCCCCTCCGCCTGTTTTCCTGAAGGTGGGGCTTGGGTAGATAGGTGCTATAAGGAAAGTGTGTCATTTTCATATCCTGCCTTGACTCGGGGCTGAGGTCACGGTATTTTGAGATTTTAGGCCAGAGCCTTAATTGGTTGTGGATAGCCCTCCCATTTTCAAAGGAGGGTGTTGGGAGATAGAGAAAGGGTAGGGCCAATGAGTTAAAACGTTAGTCATTTCTCCTCTACTTCACCATATGCGTTTCCTGACCCCCAAAACCGTTTTTTTTTCCTTCCCCAGCTCTCAAGTCTGAGTTTAGAAGACTTGTTTTACCTGCCAATGAGTTGTTGAGCATGAATTTTAGTTAACACAGAACTAAAAATCAGAGCCAACAGCAAAAGTATTTTGCTGTCGGAAGCATAGCTTGTGGAGTTCCTGGGACTCTTTGGGAAGTGCTTTCCTCTCTGTTGAAAGTTGTCAAGTATGTTGAAGGGTGTTCTCTAGAGAAGGATGCTTAATCAAATCTGGTTATGAGGCAGGTTTTGCCTTGTCAAAAGAAATAGTTGCTTTACTCTCCCTACTGTGTGGGGGTGCTCAGTAACCAAGAATAGGCTGAGAATGGCTGAGGTTCTCCCAGGCAATCCTTTGGTTTGGCGGCTGTTTGGTACATGCGAGAAGCCTCTTTTACAGCCAAGGCTGTGGCAGTGGTGTGATCAAGCTGCCTTTATATTTCTTTGATCTGTTCGCTTAAATGATTGGTTTAATAACCTGATCCATGTCTCTGAGAAGTTTGTTTTTGCTTCACCTAATAGAGTTCCAGTGTTAGGGTTCAGTTCTGGCTCCTGGATCCCTGCTGCAAGGGGTGAAGGAGGTTGGAGCTCCTTGTGAGCTTGATTACTGACTTGGGACTGTTAGTATTACAATCTTACATCCTTAAAAGGGTTTAGTGATTGGTCTTGCTCTTTTTTTGTTTTTTTGTGTTTTTTTTTTTAAGATTTTGAGAGCTCCAGGAGAGCCAAGAGCACAAGCGGGGTTGGGGGGGGAAGGCAGAGGGAGAGGGAGGCCAGCAGATTCCCCCAGAGTGGGGAATAGGGAAAGGAAATAGGGTCCCAGGTGTCTGGCTAGTGGGTGGATCCAGTTTGGGGGCTTTTCCAGGACAGCAGATGAAGATGGAAATACCAGCAGAGGGAATTGGTTGGTTTGGTTCCGAGCAGTTTGTTCTGGTCGCAAGCGCATTGGTGAGAAAACATGAGACCCATGGGGTTTTGGAATTTGGACCCTCTGTTTTTTGTTGCATTCCCTTGTAATAACCTGGCCAGCACTAACTATTCCTGCCCAGTTTTTCCAGAACTCAAGATTGTTTCCTTCCTTTGAGCCTTCAGTACTTAGCCTCTTTTCTCTCATCTTTATTATTTTAAAGTTTTATTTTTAAGTAATCTCTATACCCAATGTGGGGCCTTGAGTCCCCATGCATCAGGAGTCACATGCTTTTTTGACTGAGCCAGCCAGGTGCGCTTCTCATTTCTAGCTTTTTATTTTGAAATAATTTTAGACTTTGAAGAATTACTTAATTTATTATCTTTAAAGATTTTATTTATTTGATGGAGAGAGACAGAGAGAGAGGGAACACAAGCAGGGGGAGTGGGAGAGGGAGAAGCAGGCCTCCTGCCAAGCAGGGAGCCCGATGTGGGGCTCGATCCCAGGACCCTGTGATCATGACCTGAGCCGAAGGCAGAAGCTTAATGACTGAGCCACCCAGGCGTCCCTTATTTTTAAAGATTTTATTTATTTGGGGGGGAGAGAGCATGGCTGGGGGGGAGGGGAGGGTCAGAGGGAGAAGCAGACTCCATGTTGAGCAGGGAACCTCAAACAGGACTCAGTCCCGGGACTCCAGGATCATGACCTGAGCTGAAGGCCGTCGCTTAATCAACTGAGCCACCCAGGCGCTCTATTAATTAAATTTATTAAAAATTGTCTCATTCACCCGTCTATGAAATAGAGTCTTCATGGTGCTGACACATAGCCAAAGAAGTCAAGTCAAGTGGATCTTGCCAGCACATTTGACTTTAGGGCTTGTAGAAATTATTGGGCCCCTCAACCCCTGGTGTTCGTAGTTAGAAAAGCTTTTGGAGGCAGTTCAGTCTAAAATTCCTGGTATTGAAGTAGGAATAGACAAAAGTACTTACGAGCAGGAGTTTGGGTCTGGAAATAGTGCTCCCTGCTGATGGATTTGCTCTTTGGACAGTGGCTTTTGTCCTAAATTTTGGGGCTGTAGTGCCAGAAGGGTTTTTTTTTTTTTTAAGATTATTTTTAGAGCGTGTGCAAGTTTGGGGGGGGGGGCAGAGGGAGAGAGAATCTCAGGCAGACCGCTCAGAGCATGGAGGCCATGACCTTGAGATGGAGACCTCAGCCAAAATCAAGAATTTGACGCTGATGCCCAACTGACAGCCACGTAGGGGCCCAAGAGAGAAGGGCTCCTTTAACAGAACGGTTGAGAGCCACTAGTGCGGGGAGTGGGGACAGGAGAGGAGCTTGGACTATCCTTAGGTTAAGGATTTGGGATTCTCTGTCGTGCAGTGGGAACCAAATTGGGTGGCTTGAAGTGGAGAAGTCCCAAGGAGGTTGGTGAGTGGGGTGGGTATGGAAAGACGACACGTTGAGGGAACAGGAGCCAAGCGTCCCAGGTGGCACCCTGCACCTGCCCCTCAGGGTAGCAGTGTTGCACAGCCACGTCGATGCCCTGGAGCTTGCTCACCGCGGGGTCCTTAGGGTCCAACTGCAGCCCCTTTAGGGAGTGAGGACCTGTCTGTCAGGTCTAGACTGACAGGGCTTTTATTTATTTATTTTTATTTTTCCAGAGTTTGAGAGAAGGCTGGCCTAGTCTGTGTACTGTTGCCATGAGTAAAAAAGCACATCTACATCCTGGTACAGGAAGGCCTCTGCAAACCTCAGACTGAGCTGGGGGAGCCGGATCCTCTCTAGCAGTGTGTCTAAGTTGAACACACGAATCATTGGGGAATTTTGTTAGCATGTGGATTCTAATTCCCTGTGTAGGTCAGGTGCGACACACGTTCTCTGGCAATGTTGATGTTGCTGGTGCAACTGCACACGTAGATCCATACTTTATAAGTTTTGCAGAGGTTCCTTTTCTGCTATTTCCCTCTACATTTCCTGTGAAGGGGAACTTGACTGTAAAACTTTCTGTATAAGTGGTGCTAGCTAGGAGCTAAGCTAAATGTCACTTTATGGAAGGTTGGATCCTGCTTTATAGATTTTTGTTCTAATCAGCACAGGCCTAGCCAACACTAGCTTTTGTTCTTGTTCTCTTTTTTTTCCTTTTTCCTCTTTATGTTTTTAAAAGATTTTATTTATGGGGCCCCTGGGTGGCTCAGTGGGTTAAGTGTCTGCCTCCGGCTCAGGTCCTGATCTCCGGGTCCTAGGATTGAGCCACGCATTGGGCTTCCTGCTGTGCAGGGAGTCTGCTGCTCGCTCGCTCTCTCCTCCTGCCCCTCCCCACTGCTTGTTCTCAAAATCTTAAAAAAGATTGTATTTATTTGTCAGAGTGGGAGGCACAAGCAGGGGGAGTGGCAGACAGAGGGAGAAGTGGTTCTGCTCAGCAGGGAGCCTGATCCCAGGACCCCGGCAGACGCTTAACCAACTGAGCCACCCAGGTGTCCCCCCACCCCCGTCTTTTAAAAGATCTTATTTTTTAAGTAATTACACTCAACATGGAGCTCAAACTTAAAGCCATGAGATCAAGAGGTTCCACCAACTGAGCCAGCCAGGCACCCCTGTTACTTGTTCTTTTTTCAGTCTTGTGATGCTTGGAGATTAGAGCAAAAGTTGATCGAGGTGTTATTTATGATTTTTTATTTATTTTTTTAAGATTTTTTATTTATTTGACAGACACAGCACAAGTAGGGAGAGCAACAGGCAGAGGAAGAGGGAGAAGCAGGCTCTCGCTGAGCAGGGAGCCCGATGCAGGGCTCAATCCCAGGACCCTGGGGTCATGACCTGAGCTGAGGGCAGATGCTCAACCGACTGAGCCCCCCCAGGACCCCCCAGGTGTTATTTATGTTATGTCATCAGGGAGCTCAGGAACGAAAACATCCTAGTGGAGATATTTGCTAACACTAATGTGTACTAGCTATGGACCAGTTGCTGTTATCCCTACTTTATAGAGGCACAAACTGGCCTTAAGACTCAGAACTGCTACGAAGTGGAGCAGGGATTGGAGTTCATATCCTTTGGCTGTAGAACTTCCATCTTTGACCACTGTGTTGTGCTGTGCTTAAAGACTTCGGGCAGAGTTCAGTTGGCCCCGGGGTACCTTGGGTGGTGCAGTAGGTTAAGCATCTGACTCTTGCTTTCTGCTCAGGTTGTGATCTGGGATTGAGCCCCCTGCTGAACCCTGTGTCAGGCTTTGTGCTCAGTGTGGAGTCTGCTTGAGGTTCTCTTTCTCACTCTCCCTCTGTCCCTCCCCCTGCTTGTGCTCTCTAGATAAAATACTACAAAAAAGAAATTCAGTTCTCCTGTGCTTCTCCCCTGCCCCCAATCTCCCCAAGAAAAAAAGGCCCCAAGAAATTTTAACCTAGGGAGCAGTTTCTTAGAACCATTTCTTTTGCTTCAGGCCTGCATTGATTTTTGTAACTGCTTTTTTTTTTTTTTTAAAGATTTGTCAGAATAAGCAGGGGGTGTGGCAGGCAGAGGGAGAATCACGCTCCCCACTGAGCAAGGAGCCCAATGTGGGACTCCAATCCCAGGGTCCTGGGATCATGATCCGAGCTGAAGGCAGACACTTAACTGACTGAGCCACCCAGCTGTCCCTGTAACTGCTCTTTTTAAGGATAACCGTTGTGCAAGAAAGTGTTCGCTATGGCACCATCATCTGAGAATCTGTTTTATGTGGAGTTTTTTTTTTTTTTTAAGATTTTATTAGAATAGGAGCAGGGGACAGGTGCAGAGGGAGGAGAAGCTGCCCCCCCCCCCCCCGAGTAGGGAGTCTGAAGCGGGGCTTCCTGAGCTGAAGGCAGATGCTTAACTGACTGAGTCACCCAGGTGCCCCTTCATGTGGAGTTTTTATTTTTTTAATTTTATTTTTTAATTTAATTTTATTTTTTTTAAAGATTTTATTTATTTATTTGAGAGAGAGAGAATGAGAGCATGAGAGGGAGGAGGGTCAGAGGGAGAAGCAGACTCCCTGCCGAGCAGGGAGCCCGATGCGGGACTCGATCCCGGGACTCCAGGATCATGACCTGAGCCGAAGGCAGTTGCTTAACCAACTGAGCCACCCAGGCGCCCCTCATGTGGAGTTTTTAAAAAAAATTGTTAGGACACTGGAGATTCACAGGAGTTACCATTTAGTACTTTTTGCATGCAAGGCACTTGAGAGGTTGAAAGGCTGTCTTTTTATGAGGGCTTAGTCCTATGTAAAAGACTAAAAATAAAAAAGGTTTGCTTTACCATGCGACCCTCGGAAATACCACTGGAGCCCAGATAAAGGCATGCCTGTGGGCACTCTAGGACAGATTGCAAGGTGTCCAGAGTTAAGGGACCAGCATGTTCTAGGGAATGGGGTGTGAGCAGATATTGCTGGGATCATGGGATATGTGAAAGGAAGACAGGTTGGATGGAGTCCTTAAAGGTCAGGGTGAAAGAGTTTAGGTGTCCTAATGTTAGAAGTGAGGCTGTCTTTTCCATGATCAGTTTTGATCACTCTAGCCCTTAAAGGTAGACTAGAGGTAGAGAACCTGTTGGAGGTGAGACATTAGGCATAAGCCAGGTGGCGGCAGTGAGGTTGACGCATCGGCAACATTAGTCTTGAGTGTTAGTCTTTTTTTTCTTTTTAAGTAGGCTCCACGCCCAACATGGGGTTTGAACTCAACAACCCTGAGATCAGGAGTCGCATGCTCCACGGATTGAGCTAGCCAGGCACCCTTGATGTTATTCTTGGAAGTTAGTTGGAAGAGCTAGCGTCCACAAGACTGACTAAATTTGTGCTTTGTTGGAACATATTAGGGTTTACTGTTTTCTAGTTAAGGTGATACCATTTTATGTCAAGATACAGGGATGATGAAAGGAAGACCACTTCAGTTTTGGATATGGCAAGGTCCTTGCGGAGCATGTAAGTGACATATAAGAACATATTAACATCTCAGGATTGAGTATGGAATGGGGATCAGCATCATTTATTTTACGGGCTGGCTGGCTAAGGAACGATGAGCCTGTGGTGCGTGGGTGGCTCAGTGGGTTAAGCGTCTGCCTTCGGCTGGGGTTATGATCCCGGGGTCTTGGGATCGAGTCCCACATCAGGTTCCCTGCTCAGTGGGGAGTCTGCTTCTCCCTCTCCCTCTGCCCCTCCCGCATGTGCTTGCTCGCGCTCAAATAAATAAAATCTTAAAAAAAAAAAAAAGCCTACAGGAAGCTGGTAGGGCTGATGGCTGCATTTGGAAAGTTCTGCATTCCTCCTGGAGTCCCACCTAGCATTCGGAGCAGTTAGTCCCATGTGATGAGTGGGTGGCCTTGACGGTGGCCATATCTTACCTTGGTGCTTCCTCTTGTAGCAAACTACCTGTTTTCTCTGGTGGTCCAGTAGATCAGGATAGGGACATTTTATACAGACTGTCAGATTATTGTGCGTACACCCCTAAGGAAGTGTGTGGGAGGCATAAACGCTACATTTCTAGTTGTGTCCTCTAGGTGAGGGATTCAAAGTGAAGTCGACAGAGCTTTGCTCATTGTGAACTACTGTATCACCGAGTGGCACAGAACCACTCAGGTACCTGCATACCCGGACCCCCTGCGTCTGATGATCTGTCCCTTACGAGTGGGACACTGGGCTGCTGTGCCTGCTTGTTGTTTTGCCTGCCTACCCCTATCTTGCTTCAAAGCCAGAAAGAATTTGGGTGCAGAGGGTATGCAGGATGTAATCCTAGCATCCTGGTTCCCCAACAGCCTTTGCAAACAGCACTCCTTAAGTGCTGTTTCCTGGTGAAGAATGCTTATATTAATGATACCTCTGGAGGCAAAAATTCAATCAAGAGAAGAAATGGCCCCTAGAACTCATTCCTTAAGTTTTGGTTTTGTCGTTGGCCTGTTTTCTGGGCAAAGTATAACCTATAACCCCTTCCTGTAGGGGGCGGCAGGGAGCAGAGGGAGCAATGAAGCCTGCTGAAGTCTGGGCTGGTGCCAGAAGGAACCCTAGAATTCTGCTTGATTGCTTGTGCTCTTCTGTGTTTAGAGGATACTCTGTCTCTCCCCTTGAAGAGTGCTCTAATTTTACATTTTTTTCCCTAAGGAAAAGTGAAAGAGAAGCTATGTAGACTCGTCTGTCTCATGCCTCTGAGCTGACCCATTACAGTTCCAGACCTTTTGTACATACGTCTGTTTTCGACCTTGGCCACAGGGCTAACCGTGGGTAGCACTGGAGGAGTTACCAAATGGTAAATGAGAGGGGATATTCCACGGTGACTGTGAGGCAGAAAGGATAAAGCGGGGAGCCTGCTGCCCTAGGACCAGGCAGTAAAGTAGAGCTTTACTTGGCCTCTGCGGCATTTACATCTGTAGCTTAGCTCTGCATGTGCTTCCAGGCTGGAAGTAGGAAAAACACACAAGTACAAGTTGGCTTTTCATATATTGAGTATAAAAAGAGATCAGATTTGGGGTTAGTTGGCTGAACTGCCAGGGATTCTATGTGGGACTGCTGCTGGGGAAGACACCTCAGCTTTTCTCCAGGTCGACCACCAGGTAGGGGTGCGTGTTCTTCAGGGCCTGGAAGAGCAGATCTTTGCAGGTCTTGTTCCAGGCTGGAGCAAAGCTGAGGAGCTTCCTCATCTTCATTGGGTTGGTGGACTCGGCCCGCACTGCCTCGTACTGCTCCTCTGACAGGACCGTACCATACAGGGCGTCCAGCACCCCATCCACGTCTGTGACACGCGTGATGAGGGCTGCCCGGTGCCGGTCCACAAAGTGCGGTGCTGCGGGCAGAATGGAGGCGAGCAGCTGAGCCAGTTCCCGGGGTGGATACTGGGGTCTGTTCCCCCTGAGCTCTGCTTTCTTCAGAAATTGCTCTGTAACCCTAAGGGGTGGGGCTCAAGGTGGGCAGCCCACCCACACTACAGATACGGTGGGATGAGTATAACTTCGTTTCTCTCTCCCTCCCACCAGCCCCCCCCGCCCAACCAGGTGTGCCCCAAGGGGTACGTGTGTGGGTGCGAAGGGTAGGCCCAACCTTGCTCCCTTTGTTCCTGGCTGTGGGACACAGCTCCAGGCTGTGCAGGGGTGTCGTGGGGTGTGGCTGAGAGGTTGGCAGCGAAGGCCTCACTTGGCTTGGCTGCCATCTCTTAAGAAGCCTGGATCTCAGCAGGTGCCCCTCAGGTGTGGCCCATGGTGTGTGGGTGGGTAGGAAGGGTAGGCCCACTCTTGCTTTCCCAGTGTTGCTGGCTGGGGACACAGCTCCAGGCTGTGCTGGGGTGTGGCCAGAGAGGTTGGGAGTGAAGGCCTCACCTGGCTTGATTGCAGTCTGGTGATCCTGGATCCCAGCAGGCCCTGGAGCGGGGCCTATAAGGGAATCAGTCAAGTGGTCCCCTTCCCTTCCATTACCATATCTCCAGTCTCTCTGGGGCAGGGGCCCCTTGGTCCGGAAGCCAAGTTCAGGGCCAAGCACAGGAAACCCTTCCCAGCAGGAGGAGCATTTGTAATTTTAGAATGTAGGAGGAACTGAAAGCAAAAGAGCCCAAGGGGCAAACGTTGGGGTGGGGGCTGGTGTGGGGAGGGGACATCGGAGGCCCAGCGATCTGGGCCCTTGCAGAGCGTGGAGCGGGTGTGCTCACCTTTGCACATCATCTCCTGCAGCTGCTCCGCTGTCTCCTGCATGCCAATCTCACGCAGCACGAGCGCGGTGAGCTCTGCGCTGTACTCTTCCAGATAGAAAGAGACGAGCTTGTCTGTGAGGTCCATGGCGTCCATGGCCATCAGTGTCCCCCGCGGGATGCGCCCATAGCCTTCGCGCAGCGGCACTGAAAGTAGCTTCAGCTTGAATTTCTTGAACTCGTCTGCAGTCAGGTTCTCCAGCGCGTCCAGGATGGCGTCGCGAGTGCACCCCATGGCTCTGCCGCTGGTGCTCACCCGGGATGTCTGCAGACCAGGAAGTCTGCTCTGGGGCGGGACCTGGAACTCCCCGCCTTCTCCCGATTCCCGCCTTCGCCCCAGCTCATTGCCGGGTGGCATAGGGCGCCCCGACTACCCCATTGGTTCCCACCCACCAAGGTCTCCAGGCTCACTAACCTGGCCATCAGGGGGCGCCGGGATTGCATCCTCCAGCTGATGTGTGAGGTGGGACCCGGGAGATGGCAGAGGGGCTCATGGGGTAGTGCCTCCATCTCCAGGCTTGCAGTAACTAGCACAGACCAGAACCTGGTTTATTGAAAGTGCCAAGGTTTAGAATCTTGAAATTCTAGAACACTAAAATGTCCACATTTCCCTGAATCTTAGCGTCCACTCTCACATGTCATAGAATCTTAGAATCTTAGAATCCTAACAACCAGAACCATGTAGCTTACCAAGTTGCACGCACAGAGAAGAAAAGATGTAAAAAGGTAGAGGGGCACCTGGGTGGCTCAGTTGGTTAAGGGTCTGCCTTCAGCTCAGGTCATGATCCCAGGGTCCTGGGATCGAGCCCCGCATCAGGCTCCCTGCTCAGCAAGGAATCTGCTTATCCCTCTCCCTCTGCTCCTCACTCCTGCTCATGCTCTCTCTCTCAAAACGTTAAAAAAAAAAAAGTTGTGTACTTTCTCTGTGCCTGTTAACTTATCTGTAAAATGGGATCATAACACTTACCCAGTTAGTAAATATTCCATCGTAACATGGGCTACCTGATGGCCTCTGAAACCTTGCCAGATACTTCCTGGGACAGCCAGGATTTGGTCCCAGGAGCTGAATTTCTGGGGAAGTGGTGGTGAGACACTTGTAATGAACGGTTGAGAAACTTCTCAATGGAGGGAAAGTCATGGGTGCAGGGTCACCCTGGGCCCAGGGGGCTTGATCTAGAAGAGCAAGTGAAAGGTGGCATGAGTAGGCATTGGAGCCCAAGCTGTGCCCAGAATCCTTAACTTGCCTTTAACATGTCTGGGAAGGCCCTGCTGGTCTGGCCCCCGTGGACCTCACCAGCCTTGTCTTGTGCCACACCCTGTTCTCCCTCTGTCTCTGAGTTTCAACCACACTGGCCTCTCAGTTCCTCAAATGTGCCACACTCCTTTGCTTCTCCAAGGCTTTTTTTTTTTTTTTTTTGGTTTTGTTTTTTAAAGGTTTTATTTCAGAGAGAGAGGGAGCATGAGTGGGGGACTGGCAGAGGGAGAAGCAGACTCCCCGCTGAGCAGGGAGCCTGATATGGGACTCAATCCCAAGACCCTGGGGTCGTGACCCCAGCCGAAGGTAGATGCTTAACCGACTGAGCCACGCAGGCGCCCCTCTCTAACCTTTCAATGTGTTCCCTTGATCTGGAAATTTCTTCCCTCACTCTTTGCCTGGTCAATTCTTGAGACTTTAGGTTTCCAGTTAAATGTCACTTCCTCTGGCCAACCAGGTTTAGAATCCCTCCCAGACTAGTTCATAACACCTGCTTTCATAGCAATTGTGACTGAATTGTAACTATATGGATTTGTTTAGCATCAGTCTTCCCTGCCAGTCTGTAAGTCATGCCTGTCCGATCATTGTTGCATCCACAGCATCCAGAACAGTGCTTGGCCTATGGTGGTTGTTCAAGACATCTTTGTGGAACCAGTAATGAATGAAGGGGCCTTGTGGGAAATGAATCATGAGCGACTCTTAACTATAGAGAACAAACTGAGGGTTGATGGAGGGAGATGGGTATTAAGGAGGGCATATGTTATGATGAGCACTGGGCATCATATGTAAATGATGAACCACTGAACTCTACTCCTGAAACCAATATTGAACTATATGTCAACTAACTAGAATCTAAATTAAAAACAACAACAACAACAACAACAACGAAGGCACCTTGTGGTTCAATGGAGGATACCAGAGGCAGCTGCCAGGAGCTGGAAGACTGTGGGCTTGAAGCTGTCCAGTGTCTAGTTTGAATCTGGGCTCTCCTTCCTAGGTGGTTATTGGGAATCCTTCATTTTTCCATTTCAGCTGGGTTGTAACAATCACCATTGCTTTTACTGATGTGATCCTGACATACACATTTATTTATTCATTTGTTGAACATCCGTCACCCAGCTGTGAGCTCGGTGAAGGCAGGGACCTTGTGTGTCTTGTTCATTGCTGAATCCGCAGCATCAAGACAGTGCTTGATCCCTAGGAGGTGCTCAGTGAAGATTTGCTAAATGAAGGAACAAACGAGGCCGTGTTACCTGCAGCATGTTGTATTCAAGAGCTTCCAGCAAGGGTAGTAGCGGGGCTCACTCCCCATCCCTGTGCATGTTGCGTCACGTGGTCTAGGTATATTATGTGCCAACATCCCCACCATGGGTGGCACCTGTGGTCCAATAACCAGTGTTCCTTGGCTTATGGCTGTTTATTATTGTGCCTCTTCCCTGGTCTTTATCCTTTTACAATCTCCGACTCATTTTGGACACTGTGGCCAAAAGGCTACAGCTTCCTAGCCCACACATTGATCTTACCCCTTCACTGCTCAGAAACCTATGACTCTCCAGTGCCCTCAGAGTCAAGTCCAAGCTCCTTGGCTTGGTCTTCAAGATCCTTGCCAACCTCCTCAGCTACACCTTCGACAGTGTTGGCCTCTGGACTTCTCTCCACAAGTGGCACCTGTTCTCTGCTTGGCCTCTTTAAAGTCCCTTCTGGTTGCCTTGATGAGTTACTGCTTGTCCCAACATCCATCAGGAGTCACTCTTTCGAAGAAATAATAAAAATTTGAGCCCCCTCTTTAGGCTGTGATCTTTTACATGCATTATTTCAAAGCCTGACAACAATCCCTGGGGGACAGGGTTTAGTAGCCCTATTTTACCAACGAGAAGACTGAGGCTCAGAGAGGTTGAGGGACTTGCCGAAGGTCATATAGCTGAGGGGATCATATAGCTTGTCTGTCTGGATTCTGAATTTGTCTTCTGTCTACTCTTCCCTGTTGACTTTTCTGTCCTCTGTGCAAAATGAATTATTCCTTCACACTTCTGCAGGATGCCTTTACGATGCCTTTATCATACAGTGTGTCTGTTCACTCTGTTTTCCCACCAGACTGAGAGCTCCTTGAGGACCCTCTGTGATCCACAGCACCCACCACAGGGCTTGGCATAACTCCAGCCATTATAAGCCTTTATGGAATGACAAAAGAATCCTAGAATCTAGAATCATAAAAACCTGCTCTTTTCACATTGGTAGAATCTTACATGCTTTTTTTAAACAAAAAGATTTTAGGGGCGCCTGGGTGGCTCAGTTGTTGGGTGTCTGCCTTCAGCTCGGATCATGATCCCAGAGTCCTGGGATCAAGCCCCACATCGGGCTCCTTGCTCCGCGGGAAGCCCGCTTCTCCCTCTCCCATTCCCCCTGCTTGTGTTCCCTCTCTTGCTGTGTCTCTCTGTCAAATAAATACATAAAATCTTAAAAAAAAATTTTATTTATTTTAGAGGGAGAGAGTGAGTGTGCATGAGCAGGGGTGAGGGGAGGAGCAGAGGGAGAGATGGGGGAAAGAATCTCAAGCAGACTCAAGCTCATGTGGTGCTCCATCCATGATCCTGAGATCATGAGCTGAGCCGAAACCAAGAGTTAGATGCTTAACCGACTGAGCCACCCAGGTGCCCCAATGCTTTGGGTTTTTGAGTCATGGAATTTTAAAAATGATTGCCTGACTCAACCCCCACATAGAGCAGGGACCCCTAGCCACATGGCCATATTTCTGTATCTCTTGAGCCCTTGTTTGGATGGGATGGCCTTGGCTTTAAGTAAACTCAATGTAACATATTTCAATGGAACCTGTGGGACTGTGGGAAATTGTGCCTGGGAGAATGTGTGTCATCCCTAGGAGGAGAAGGTGGGCTTCTCCTTCCAGCTGGCTTCCTGGGGGCAATGGGGCTGAAGATGTGTGACATGGCACAAGGGTCATGTGCCCTTCCCTTGTTCCTGCATGTCACCACCCAGGACCCTTCTGGGCCCAGCTTGTCCCTGGCATCCAACCCCAGTCACATTTCTGCTCACACATATTCAGACCGGGACACGGAAGATCCAGGCTGTGATTTTCATACAACACCTCAGAGCGCGTGCTGGCCCTTTGGTGTGATGTCATAGGGAGGCAAGGGACAAGGGATGGGAGAACAGCTATTCCTTTCATGGAACCGGAAGCCTCACCAGCCGGTGGTTTTAGGATTCACCTCAGAACAAGTGACACTTTTTGGCAGGTGGATGTGCTCTATGAGCATATTGTAGACTCTGAACTCAGAAGGGAACATAGGTTTTGGAGAATCTATTTTATTCTTTTTTTTTTTTTTAAAGATTTTATTTATTTATTTGAGAGAGAGAAAGAGAGAGAGAGCACAAGACCGGGGAGGGTCAGAGGGAGAAGCAGACCCCCTGCTAAGCAGGGAGCCCGATGTGGGACTCGATCCTGGGACTCCAGGATCATGACCTGAGCTGAAGGCAGTTGCGTAACCAACTGAGCCACCCAGGCGCCCTATTTTATTCTATTTTTTAAAAGTTAATTTTTTAGAGAGAGAGAGAGAGAGAGCATGTGAGTGAGGTGGGGAGAGGGACAGAATGAGAGGGAGAGAGAGTCTTTTTTTTTTTTTTTTAAAGATTTTATTTATTTGACAGAGACAGAGTGAGAGAGGGAACACAAGCAGGGGGAGTGGGAGAGGGAGAAGCAGGCTTCCTGCCGAGCAGGGAGCCTGATGCGGGGCTAAATCCCAGGACCCTGGGATCATGACCTGAGCTGAAGGCAGATGTTTAATGACTGAGCCATCTAGGTGCCCCTGGAGAGAAAGAATCTTTTTTTTTTTTTTTTTTTTTTAAAGATTTTTAATTTATTCATTTGAGACAGAGAGATACAGAGAGAGAGAGCATGAGCAGGGGGAGAGGCAGAGGGAGAGGGAGAAGCAGACTCCCCGCTGAGCAGGGAGCCCGATGTGGGGCTCGATCCTAGGATCCTGGGATCATGACCTGAGCCGAAGGCAGACGCTTACCCATCTGAGCCACCCAGGCGCCCCGAGAGAAAGAATCTTAAGCAGGCTCCATGCCCATCGTGGAGCCTGACACGGGGCTTGATCTCACCATCCTGAGATCATGGCCTGAGCCGAAATCAAGAGTCAGAGGCTTAATGGACTGAGCCACCCAGGCGCCCCTATTTTATTCTAAATAGATGTATTAAGGATCTACTAGACGCCCGCCCACATGATAAGTGCTGGTGGGAGACAGTAATAGCAGTAATAACAGCTTCCATTCTCTAAAATTTACTATGTTCTAGGCACTGTGCTAAGCAGTTAACATGCATAATCTCATTTAAACCTCCCGACATCCCTGTGAGTGTGTGTATTTATCCCACCTTACAGAGGAGAAAACTGAGGTTTTCAGAAATTACTCTGGAAGCCAATAATGGTAGTAAATGAGGAAACACAGATTGAACCATCTGACCCCTAGGCCCAGATTCCAACCACCATCCTAAATGTCCTACTTTCCTTAAAAATTGACAAATGGCTTGAAGAGATTATGTATATGGAAATTTATGCCTCCTCCAGACTGTCCACAAACATCTTAGGAAGCTAGATGTTACGATAGTAGTAATGTTAACGCTAACTTCCTCCTCTTTGCAGAAAGCTCTAGAACTTGCATTCAGAAGATTGTGGAATAGTGGGAAAAGCAGGAGATGAGTGGTGTCAGACCCACTCAGATTCGATTCCCAGATCCTCTTAGCTGTGTGACTTAGGGAGGTCACAGCCCCTCCCTGGGGTCTGCATTCTGTAACATGAATGTGCTCACCTCATCAGCCTGTAGGGAATCAGGACCCCGAGAAGGGCAATGACTTGGCCAAAGTCCCCAGGGAGGTAGAGGCAGAACCTACTTGTTCCTGGACACTGCCAGGGTGATTTCCATCTGGGGAGGTGGGGAATAGGAGCTTTGGGCAGCTCTCCGGGAAGCCATGATAATCCCTTCTCCCTCAACACCTCCTTTTCTGGGGGGAGTGCTCAGAGCTCCGAACTTTGATCCCTGGCAAGGAAAGAACCTTCAGGTCTTACCTCAGGCCCACCTTTGCCCCTGGACTAGAGCCAGAGCTATTGGTGGTGGTAAGATGCCTCCTGGGTGTGATTCTCCCCACCCAACCAAAGTAACCCTTGATCACTGGAACCAGATTGCTTCTTCTGCAGCCAAAACCATAGATTGTCAGAACATTGGGCAAGCCACTTAATCTCATTCCTCATGGCCTCCTTGTAAAATAGGGACAATGTTGGGTTGTTACAAGGTTATAAATGAGGTTATGAGGTTATAAGGTTATAAATGGATTAAGAATGGTGAAATGCTTGGAACAGGCCTGGCATATTGTGGGTGATTTTGTCATTGTTAAAGTTTCTGAGGCTTAGTTTCCCAGTCTCTGAAGTAGGGATGATGTTATTGACTTTACAGGGTTATAGGGAAGATTCCTTGGAATACTTAGTAATAATAATTGTAATAATATCAATAGCCAACATTTATTGAACATTTCCTATAGGCTTGGCATTGTTCTAAGAGTTTTATATGAATTAGCTTGTTGAATCTTCATAACAATCCAAGAATCTGTTTTTTTTTTTAAGATTTATTTATTGATTTGAGAGAGAGTGCGTGAGTGAGCGGGGGCGGGGGTTTGTGGAGGGGCAGAAGGAGATGGAGAGAGAATCTTCAGCAGACTCCTCCCTGAGAGCACAGCCCGATGCGGGGCTTGGTTTCATGACCCCGAGATCATGACCTGAGCTGAAACCAAGAGTTGAACGCTCAACCAACTGAGCCACCACGGTGCCCCAATCCAAGAGTCTTTTTTTTTTTTCTTTTTAATATTTTATTTATTTATTTGACAGAGAGAGAGAGCACAAGCGGGGGAGTGGCAGGCAGAGGGAGAGGGAGAAGCAGGCTCCCCACTGAGCAAGGACCTTAATGCAGGGCTCGATCCCAGGACCCTGGGATCATGACCTGAGCTGAAGGCAGACCCTTAACTAACTGAGCCACCCAGGCGCCCCCCAATCTAAGAGTCTTAATAAAAATCCTTACATGATTCCCATTTTACAAATAAGAAAATCAGGTTAAGTGACTTGCCCAAAGTCACATGAGGAAAGAGCAGAGTCAAGATTTGAGCCTGGTGGTGGCAGTCACTGCCTCCTAAGCCCCTGGGTGCCAACACACTGTCCCTGGTGTTTATTTAGTATAATATCTAGTTTAATCCTCATATCAACCTGACAGGGATGGTATTGTTATCCTACTTATCCTCATGTTGTAGCTGAAGATGCTGGAGTCCAGAGAGGTAGGTGATCTTCCTGGGCGTACCCAACACGAGTCTGTGACATCAGCATTCAGGACCTGCTTTTGCTGTGGCCCTGATTGGAGGATTTCTGCCTTCTTTCTGCATTTATCCAATACAAGAGCTCTCACCTTCCATGGCATTTATGACTTCAGCCATTGGGAAGCTCTCCCTTAGGACAAGCCAGAATCTGCTCCCTCTGAGCTCTGGCTGCAGGGACTTCACAGAGCTCCATCTTATCGTAGGGTTAGCATCACAAGTCCTTACTTCCTCCTCCAGATATGTTCCCTCCAACCTGCTGTAGACAATCAATGTCCCTCCCATGGGTCAGAGGTCAGATCTGGCCCATCCACAGAGAGAGATTGAGTTGACTGTCACCTCCTTGTCCTGCGCACCCACTCCTATTGACCAAAATCTTCAGCCTGAGCCTGGCAGTGATGGAAACTCCAGGTGAGATCGACATTCAGGATATCGACTTTTTGAGTGGAAGTAAAGTGGTTTGTGGTTTCAGAGACCAGCTCCAGATATGCTCTCATCCTCACCCCCTCCTCTTTGGGGAAATCAAACTTCCCTGGGTTTCTCAGGGTTCTGGTAAAAAGCCTTAGTAGCTTCCTGAGACTTTTCTTTCTTTCTTTCTTTCTTTTTTTTTTTTTTTTTACAGATTTTATTTATTTGACAGAGAGAGACACAGCAAGAGAGGGAACACAAGCAGGGGGAGTGGGAGGGAGAAGCAGGCTTCCCGCGGAGCAGGGAGCCCGATGTGGGGCTTGATCCCAGGACCCTGGGATCATGACCTGAGCCAAAGACAGACGCTTAATGACTGAGCCACCCAGGCGCCCCTTCCTGAGACTTTTCAATACTGTAGTCATTTGTGTAGTCAATTGCTCTGATCCAAAAGAATAATAAAACTTATCTCTTCCTGAGAGGCCTAAATGATGATAACCTGTACAAGGTTCCTAGGTTAAGCCCAAAGGTGCCAGGAACCCTGGGGTAGCTTCCTAAGTGGGCCAGCATGCAACATGGAAGAGCTTCAAGTGTTTTAGAAGAAATGAGCCACAGAACTTGGAGACAAGTCCAAAGATTTGTAATATTTAGGGTTTACTTATGTTTTTGAGATGCAAGTCATTGTTTATCTAGATGCTGCTTTGGGATTTAACAAATTATTAAAAGGAATGGGAGGGGGTGGGAGGGATGGGGTGGCTGGGTGATGGACATGGGGAGGGTATGTGTTGTGGTGAGTGCTGTGTGTTGTGTAAGACTGATGAATCACAGACCTGTACCCCTGAAACAATACATTATATGTTAACAACAACAACAACAACAACAACAAACCAAAGCAAAGCAAACCAAAACAAAACAAAAAGCAAGCATGGGTTGGGAGGGAGGGTTGGAGAAGGTACCAGAAAAAAAACAAATGGGAGGTTCAGTTCCTAAATATAACTTTTGTATATAAATACAAGAATACTCTGCTTAAAATAACTGAGTTCTTCCACCCCCCCAAATTCTGCATTTGCCTAGGATTTTGATCAAGCACATGAGAGCAAATCTATATTTAATCAACAAGGCTTAATAAGACAATCTTTAATAGTAATCTGTTAGAAGATCATGGAGATTATAGAGCTGTGCTGTCCCATTTGATAGCTACTATAAACACGTGGCTCTTGAGCACTTGAAATGAGGTGTCTGAAATGAGATGTGCCCTCAGTGTAATATACACACCTGCTTTCAAAGACTTAGTATGAAAGGAAGAATGTAAAATATTTTGTTAATAATTTAAGTAAGCTCTACGCCCAACATGGGGCTTGAATTCATGACCCCGAGATCAAGAGTTGCATGGTCTACCAACTGAGCCAGTCAGATGCCCCACATTAATAATTTTCATATTGGTTACATGTCAAATGATAATATTTTGGCTACACTTGGTTAAATAAAATATATTTGTGAAATTAAAAAAAAATAAAAACAATAAAACCAAAGACTTGAGCTGAGATGTGTAGGGAGCTATCTGGCTCCTGGGGAGATTTATTTACTTGCCGAAGAGTTGGAGTAAGAAGATCTTTAAGCAGGGGAGAGGGGCAGTTGCTTTCTCCTCCTTGATAATCAGGGAAAGGAATTCTTCCTTGTTGCTCCTCTCTAGGGTGTCTGGCTACCATCATGGGCCAGTTAACTTGGCTCTCATCCCATCATCCTAGGGCACAGGGAGCCAGACATTTACTATTTCCTGGGAGAGATTTAATGAGTCTGTCTCTGATCCAGAACACCTCATGTGCACATTTGGGATAAAATTAATAAAAATGAACATTAAAAACCCAAGAGAGAGGCAAAAAGAGAGTCCAAAGGGGGAGATAAAACTGAAACGTAAGCAGAAACTCAGATTAAGACCGGACAAATCCAGGGAAAGGCTGAGAGAAAGTGTGGCTGAGAGGCCAAAAGAGAAGGATCCAGTGAATTTGTGTGTTTATTCATTCACTGAGTATTTATTGAGCACCTGCAGTGTGCACATGCTTTACTCTAAATTGGAGACAAGCAGGGTACAAAATTTATATTCTGGTAGGAGGAATCGGTCAAAAAAACCAATAAGTAAAATATTGCTTGTCAGATGGTAATAAATGTTATAGGGAAAAATAGAGCAGCGGGAGGGAGATATGAGATTTAAAATCGGGGAATTAGGAAAAGCCGCACTGAGAGTAGGATGGAAACCATGTCCGAAAGAGTGTTCCAGGCCGAGGGGCCAGCAAGCCCAAAGGCCAAGGCTGGAGTGAGCAGGTGGGGAGGGGTGAGAGGAGAATGAGGTCCCCTTCAGTAGGGCTTTGTAGGCCACAGTGAGGACTTTGGTTTTCATTCTGAATGCAATTTAAACTGAGTTTTGAAGGCTAAGCATGTAAAAGCCCAAAGCTCTCAGGGCAGAATCAACTTCTGGGCTGCAGGCTTGTGGATTCAGTTCTTCCATTTATTCAACTGTCCCTCTATCAGTCATTTCCCAAGCACTTAGGGAGGCCCACTTTGCCCCAGGGCCTGTGCTGGGCACTGGAGAGGCCAGCAGGGAAAAGACCTTCCCCTCGACTCTGGAGGAAGAAAACCTTTCAGGGTAGTCTGAGGTCCTGTCCTCCTGCAGATGGAGCTAATACGGTCGCTGTGATCTTGGAGAGCCATAAACTTGGGGAATAAGTGGGTGACAAACTGGGGAGGGCCACAGGCAGGGACAGGGGAGGCTGGAGAGTGTGGAATGGGAGGGGTGGGGAGAAAGGAGAGACTCCTCCCAAACGTGTTTCTGTCTTTTCTGTGGTATGAGAGGCCCCGTCTCCCTGCTTTTGTAATTTCTGGCTCCAGGCTGAGCCAGGGAGGGGCCAGTGGATGGACCAGGACAGGTGGCCTTGACATGTGATGCTTGCCCGCTGACAGCTCAGTCCTCACTTTTAGAAAGGTTTCCAGAAGTGATGGAAGGGGGTGGGCAGGACAACTAAATATAGTCCTGGGGCCAAGACTCAGTCTGGGAGGGTCTGTCTGCGACTCACTGTGTGCCCTCACCCGTGGTGTCGGCTCCCAGCTGTGCCTGTGGGTCCCCTGTCCTTGCTCTGAGCTTGCTGCTTGCCCTTTGCCTGTCTCCAGACACAGCTCTGCCACCCACCTAAGGTTAGGCCTGACCTTGAGTGGGCCTCCTGGGAGTCTCTTTTCCCCCAAGATCTCCATCCAGACCTGTGAGTCCTGTGGGTCTTGTGGGCCTGGAGATATGGGGGAGGGGAGGCCTGGGGATCCCGGAGAGGTAGGAAGGTAGGGGGTGGGGGCTCTGCGGAATTTGGGGCCGGGGCTGAGGCCTGGGCCTAAGACAGGGGAAGGACTGCAACCTGGACTCCTGTTTAGGACCTGGGATTGAGACAAGGTCCCTGTTAGTGGCTGTTTTGGGGGCTGGGGCTGAGAAATGCAACTGAGACTGCTTTTGGGCTCAAAACCGAGTCCCCCTTCCCCGCTGGCCAGAACCAGAGTCCTTTTCTGTAGGAGACGTGAGGTCTTTAAGGGCTGGGGATCCTCCCTGTCTGGGTCTGGGGCCGGGCCTGGTTCGCGGCTCCGCTGAGCCTCCCTGACTGAGCCCTGCTCTCCCCAGGTCCGTCATGTCGGCTGCGCCGGGCCTCCTGCACCAGGAGCTGTCCTGCCCGCTCTGCCTGCAGCTGTTCGACGCGCCCGTGACGGCCGAGTGCGGCCACAGCTTCTGCCGCGCCTGCCTGAGCCGCGTGGCTGGGGAGCCGGCGGCGGACGGCACGGTGCCCTGCCCGAGCTGCCAGGCACTCACGCGGCCGCAGGCGCTCAGCACCAACCTGCAGCTGGCGCGCCTGGTGGAGGGGCTGGCGCAGGTGCCGCAGGGCCACTGCCAGGAGCACCTCGACCCGCTCAGCATCTACTGCGAGCAGGACCGAGCGCTCGTGTGCGGCGTGTGCGCCTCGCTCGGTTCGCACCGCGGCCACCGCTTGCTGCCCGCCGCCGAAGCCCATGCGCGCCTCAAGGTGCGGGGATCGGGCGGCCTTCGGCGGCGGGGGGACCGGGGTGGGACGGGGTTGTTGGCTGGAGCGGGGTCTGGCCGATCTGGAGGTCGCCGCATTGACCTGGATTCTGAGCTTCGGGGCCGGGGGCGCCTGGAGTGGCGGGGGACGCGGCGCGGGGCGAGGCCGCTAGGGAACGGGGGCTGACGAGCTGCAGGCGGAGAAGGGAGCCTGGAAGAGGCACTCAGGGGCGGGCCCTGGGGAAGGGCTGCGGCCGGAAACCTAGATTTCCCGGGCTTAGCAGCTGGAGCGCGCCCAGAGATGCAGGGGCAGCCGCCACACGGCGGACTTGGCTGAGCAGGGAGGAGAACACGTGTCTGCGGCCCGCGAGCGCCGCCCCTTCCGCGGGCGTAGGCGGGGCAGATAGGACTAGCGGGGCGGGGCTTGGGGGCGGGGCTTGGGGGCGGGCGGCCGGGGGGCGGTGTTGGCCGGGGCCGCGGGCCTGCTTCGCGGAAGCCCACGTTCTCCCCCGAGCTGCAGAACTTGCGCGGGCCCGAGGGTCACTACATCCGGCGGCGAGGGCAAGGCAGGCCTGGGAAACCCACCTCTGTGCGCGGGCCCGGGTTGGCACCGAGACCTAAATCCGGGCTGTTTTTCTCGATGGAGCTGGAAGTCTTGAACGCTTGCGTACTGAGCCCACACACAGTTGTGCGCACCCCAACGTTTGCGATTCCCACGGGTGCCCAGAAAAGATACCAAGACTTAAGCAAATAGAGACGCGCGCACACACACATACACACACTGGCTCGTCCGTGTCAGACGTGTGGCAAATCACACGCATGTAGTGACAGGAGAGTATGTGTCTACACAGGCCCAGGAAGGTCTGCCATGAAGCATTTGCTGGGCTGTGGAAGAATAAACGACAGGTGCGGGAGGGGGACGAGGCGGGTTCTGGAGGCAGGGAGCGGTCCTTAGCCCCGGCAGGGAAGCTGCCGTCGTCTTCTTGCGAATGATGAGCGGGGTGGGCTTCTGCGGGTTATCTTTGCCCACAAACATCAGCGTTTTCACTGCACTTCTGCTTGGCCCCCAGACTTCTAAAGAGAGTAGACCACCGTCCTCAGGCGGGTATTCGAGGCCCCCAGACTCCCCCAGGGACCCAGCCTCACCGTCCCTCCCTCTCCTGCCTTGCCCAGTTCTGCCCAGTACCGACTGGTGGTCTTCTAGACCAGCGCAGGAGCTTCTTCCCGGGAGCCTTCCCAACCCAGGCTCACCTTTGCTGGTAACCTCAGAACTCCCAATCTGGGCCGAAGAGAGAGACCTGCCAAGAGGGAATAGAGTCCCCGACATGCAACAGAGCACCAGGGGACCCAGGAGCCTGGAGGGGACAGATGGGGCGGGATACATTCTGCCAGGATCCGCATCAGCCCAGCCCTAAGCCACAGAGAGGGGCTGGCAGGAATTCTGAAGAAGGGACCCAAGAAGGGTCTGACGGAGGAGGGAGACAGGAAGGCTGGGGCGCGCGGCAGGATGCCTGGGTCCTTGGCGACGAAGAGGGGCTGTGTCCAGAGACCATGTACCAGGACTCAAGAGTGGTCGAATGGGATCTGCCGGGAGCGGGGGACTGATGCGACCCCTTGAAACTGAGCTGCCTCCTCCTGCATGCCAATGTCGCGCAGCCTGACTGCCTTGGGCTCGCAGCCGAAGTGCTCACCGCAGAGGGCAACCAGCTTGTGGGGCGTCTAGCTGCCGGAGAGGCCCCGCGGGATGTTCTGGAAGCCTGGGCGCAGCGGCTCCGCCCCCAGCTTCAGTTTGAACTTGTTGAGCTCATCCGCGGTCAAGTATTCCCCGCGCAACCAGGGTGGTGTCACGCTTCTTCCTCATGGCTTAGCCCTGTCGCCACTGAACCTCTGACGACTCTATGCTAAGAGCCACCAGGTCTGCCCTGTCTTGCAGCAGGCCGGAGCATGACCTGAGGCTGGCCACGGGGGCCATGGGCTAATCCTGGGGCTTCCGCTAAGACGGGGACTCATCCGCAGACAGAGCCTAGAAGGTCTCTCCGCTTCCCTTCGGCGGAGTGGGGAGGAGGCCACAGATCTGTCACAAGCCCGGGTGAAGTGAGGAAGACTGTTCCCATTCTGCAAAAGAGGAAACTGAGGTTGGAAGCCATGGAGGAGGGACTGGGACCGTCTGATTCCAGGGCCATACACTTTCCAGGCAAAAAGTGACTTTGGCAGGGGCTCTTAGGAGTTTCCCTACACCTGCCTTTCAGGACTCACAAACTGGCAGGCCTAGGGGAGGATCCCGCCCACAAATCTGTTTGGTAGACGCAGCAGATAATATATTTTTTTAAAGTAAGCTTTCCCCCCACCAGGAGATCTAGAGTCACATGCTGTACCCACTGAACCAGCCAGGTGCCCCAACACAGCAGACATTTTTATTAAATTGCCTGCCCCCACGGCCCTTGGTGGGGGGCAGGAAGGCTGATTGGGGTGTTGTGTTATTGTTCTGCTTTTAAGGATGGGGTAAAGCCCAGAGAGAGGAGGAGGTTGAACTTCTTCTTCATACATCCTACACTCACCCCGAGAGGCTGGCTGTGTCAGCGCTGTGCCCCTCTGTTTGTCACCCTCACAAAGACCTGTGCTAGGGGTGCTAGCGGCCCAGGGTGTGGGCTCAGGGGAGGGAGGCCAGGGAGGATTTCCCTAACTAGGCAGTGGGAGGGTAAGGCGTTCTCGACATCAGGACCGGGCCGGCGAGGGCCTAGAGATCTGCACATGAGTTCGGGGAATGGTGAGATGCCCACCTGACTGGAGGAGGAGCCGGCACTGAGGCTGAGCCGGAGAGCGCAGGTTTAGGGCGGCACGTGGGGGGCGGGGGCGGCCCCTTCACTTCTTTATGCCTCACCCCCTCAGACGCAACTGCCGCAGCAGAAGCTGCAGCTGCAGGAGGCGTGCATGCGCAAGGAGAAGAGTGTGGCTGTGCTGGAACATCAGCTGATGGAGGTGGAGGTGAGGGGCTCAGCACAGCAGGGCCGGGGGACTGGGCATCGGCCTGGGGCTCCCAGCCCAGTGCTTTTGCCTGTTTGCTCCCCCAGGAGACGGTGCGTCAGTTCCGGGGGGCTGTCGGGGAGCAGCTGGGCAAGATGCGGGTGTTCCTGGCGGCACTGGAGGGCTCCTTGGACCGTGAGGCCGAGCGAGTGCGGGGTGAGGCAGGGGTCGCCTTGCGGCGGGAGCTGGGAAGCCTGAACTCTTACCTGGAGCAGCTACGGCAGATGGAGAAGGTCCTGGAGGAGGTGGCCGACAAGCCCCAGACTGAGTTCCTCATGGTGAGCACTGGATGTCCTTCCCTCTCTGCTTCTCAGCCAGGGTTCGGGGCCTAGAGACCTCATCCCATTGTCAGACATGGACTTTGAGGTCCAGAGAGGGACAGGACAAGGCCAGGTCACACATCGGGGGAGGGGGGCAGGACTGCTGTTATGATTGTTTAGGTTGGACACTGCACAAGGACACTGAATTTAAGTGGGCACCATTCATATCATAGACATTGTAGGTTTGTATGTTTATTTGGACAATCTTCTACCCAGTGGAATTGGTCTCTTGAGGAAAGGGAGTACGTTTTTATAGCTCACACAGAGGTAAAGGGCTAGGGTTGGCTTTAAATTCTGGGTTTCTTTTGGCTTTCCTGTTTCTTCCTGACCCCACACTTAGCATTCCCAGTGGTCCATCCATCCTCAGAAGTCCCCAGCATCTCCCCTGCCTGTCTCACCTCCATCTTTTTATCTCTCTTTCCAGAAATATTGCCTGGTGACCAGCAGGTGAGATCAACTTGGCCCTGCCCCTTTTCCCAACTTGCCCTAGTCTTCAGGGACACTGGCTGGCTCACCATCTAATCACAGCAAGCCTGCACCCCCCATTCTGTCCACCGCCATCTTCCTGCATTTGTGTTGAGCACAGAAATGACCCTGACCCTGACCTGGTCTTCTCCTCAGGGACCTCCCAGACTGGTGCTGGGGACGGACTTGGGCGGGGACACAGGCATCCGTAGGGGCTCAGTGCTGCAGTGGCGGGAAGGGGGTGCCGGGGGCAGGCTTCGCAAAGGGGGCGCTGGAGGAATGCCAGGAGTGGGGAGGTGAAGAGCTGGGGGAAGAGGCGGGCCAAGATTGGTAAGAGGGAGAGAAGATGAAGCCGCTGTGGTAGGTGAGGGCAAACTGGAGGGCTGAGGAGCTTGGCCCTTATCCCAACAGAAGGCTCTTCTTAAAAAAAAAAAAAAAATTTTTTTTTTTTTTTTTGTGGGGGTGCCTGGCTGGCTCAGTCGGTGGAGTCTGCGACTCCTGATCTCGGGGTCGTGAGTTTGAGCCCCACGTTGGGTGTAGAGATCACTTAAGTAAGTAAATAAAAAAATTGTGGTAAAATATACATGATGTAAACTTTGCCATTTTAACCATTTTTTGACGTACACATTTTAAGTTCAGTGACAGTAAGTACATTCGTGCTGTGCCGCCACCATCCAGCACCATCTCCCTCCAGAACTTTTTCATCCTTCCAAACAGAAACTCTGACAGAGTTTTAAGCCCAGGTGTGAGGCAGGAGAGATCCTGGAACTCCACCACAGCCCCTGTCCTCCTCTCTTTGGGGTAACGCCTCGGGCCCTGCCCCTGCTCCATGCCTCCTCCAGGAAGTCCCTCCACACACAGCTGCCCCCACCTCCCCGCCCCCAGGCTACAGAAGATTCTGGCAGAATCACCGCCGCCCGCCCGTCTGGACATCCAGCTGCCTGTCATCTCAGATGACTTCAAATTCCAGGTGTGGAGGAAGATGTTCCGGGCTCTGATGCCAGGTACGGGGGAGGGGCTGTCTCCGGGTTTGTGTTCGTACCTGTGTGGTTGAGGGGAGGTCCTGACTGCGCAAGAGAGGCCTCTCAGTCCCAGCCGGGAGGTCATCGAAGAAGGCGCCCGTTGCCCCTTTACCTCCGGGGTTTGCCTTGCACCCTTGTAACCTGTGCTCAGAGAAGGACCTTTGGGGGCATGGGGTTTACGGGCGGGGGGCTGACGTGGGGAGGACCCTGCTTACTGTTGGCAAGCCCTGTGTGATCCTGGGTCAGTTCCTGCCCCCTCTGGCTGGCGGAGATGATCATGGCTGCCAGTTGGAGGCTGAGGGTGTGCAGAACAGACACCCTGGGGATGGGCCTAGGCCAGACACTGACTCTGGTGGCCTGTGGCTGGGGAGGCCCCTAAGGGTTCTGCCTCCTGTCCCTGAGAGCTAGGTCACAGTGAGGTGCCATAGGTTACAGAACTCCAGGACATGCACACATGGCTGGAATAGCCCTGACCGCCTTGCGGGAGGAGGGGTGGGGGGGAGATTCTGTTTTATCCAAGGCAAGACTAAGTAAGGCCCAGAGACGGGCTCGAGACTGACTGAAGTCACACAGCTGGGTGAGGCGGGGGCCGGCCTAGAACCCGGCTTCTTGACTGTCTCCTGCTTTGGGACCTGGGCCTCAGCTACTGACTTACATGCCTTGTATCCACGGGATCCTCCCTACCTTGGAAAGAGGCAGTTATGGCCTCGTTTTCCAGCCGAGCAGACTGAAGCTCAGACAGGTCCAGTCTTTGGCCCAAGCCAGGAAGCAGAGAGGGACTCACCTCCCAAAGATGTTGGGGGGATTAGAGCAGACTGGCTGGCCCCTAAGTTGGTTGCGAGAAGCTTGCGGGAGGCAGACACGCAGGGGCCTGACCACTCTGCCCTTGGCAGTTATGAAGGAGCTGACCTTTGACCCGAGCACGGCCCACCCGAGCCTGGTGCTGTCTCCGTCCGGCCGCCGCGTGGAGTGCTCGGAGCAGAAGGCGCCGCCGGCCGGAGAGGACCCGTGCCAGTTCGACAAGGCTGTGGCGGTGGTGGCGCGTCAGCTGCTGTCCGACGGCGAGCACTACTGGGAGGTGGAGGTGGGCGACAAGCCGCGCTGGGCCCTCGGCGTGATCGCGGCCCAGGCCAGCCGCCGCGGCCGCCTGCACGCCGTGCCCTCGCAAGGCCTCTGGCTGATCGGCCTGCGAGACGGCAAGATCCTGGAGGCGCACGTCGAAGCCAAGGAGCCGCGCGCACTGCGCACCCCGGAGAGGCGGCCGTGGCGCATTGGGATCTACCTAAGCTTCGGCGACGGAGTCCTCTCCTTTTATGATGCCAGCGACGCCGACGCCCTCGAGCTGCTCTTCGCCTTCCACGAGCACCTGCCCGGGCCCGTGTACCCCTTCTTCGACGTGTGCTGGCACGACAAGGGCAAAAACGCTCAGCCGCTGGTGCTCGTGGGGGCTGATGGCGAGGAGGCCTGAGCCGCCCACTGGGTTGGGGAGGGGGGCAGGGTCCTGCAGGCCTGGAAGGAGATGGGGCGCGCAGGGGTTGTCAGGACTGAAGGCAGGGCCACGGTGGGGTGGGGGTGGGGGTTGGGGACGGGAGACCCTAAGAGTTCTGAGAAGTTGGAAGTTTTAGGGGTTGGAGTGGCTGGGGGGGAAGGGAGATCTAAAGTTAGGTCAGTAAGGAAATCCCAGTTTGGGAACCAGGAAGCCCAAAATTTCCAGGAAGAAATTGAAGTTGAGGGAAGGAGTGAAAAGGGTCAGGTGTCTGGGGCGGGGGGGATCTGAAGAACTCTGTAGAGCAAGGAGCTCCTTCAGCCTCACGTTCCCCTCCTTCTTGGTGGCCTTGGGGCAAGGGGTCCAGACCCACCATACAGAAAGGTCTTTCCCTTCATGGTTCTCCAACTTGGGCGTGCATCAAAACCACTTTTTCAAAGCATGTAACAGTGACTTGTTAAAGCAGAGTGCTGAGTTTCTGGTTCACTAGGTCTGGGGGCAGGACAAAATTTTGCTTTTCTAACAAGTTCCCCGGGACTATGCTGTTGCTGCAGGTTATAAGTGGGATCACCTGGAGAACCCCGGACTTAGACACTGGTCTGTTCAGTAAACTCTCCATTACACAGAATCAGTTATCAGATAGCTATCAGCTCTCAGGAGTAGAAAACACAAACTGTATTCCTCTGGAGATTCAACAGTCATTGAAAAACTGCCAGAGCCCACGCTAAGTGAATAAACTGACCCCCCAACTATTTCCCTTTTGCCTCTGGAGTATGTTTACTGAGTGTCTTGGACACTGAAGAAATCTCTCAAGTTGCCAACCAAGAGAAAGAGCCTGATACCAATCCCAGCCTGGGCCTGCTGCTTGTGGAGAATAGAAGGCTCCCCCCACCCCACCCACCCCCTCGTCTCCTGGATTGGCCCCTCGCTGCTTACGCACTGGTTCACACCTTCTTTGGTTTTAGCTCAATGGCCTATTTCTTGGGCTCTGGAATTAACCACTGAGGCCCAGAGTGAGAGTTCTTCTTCCTTAGAGGGAAAGGCCTTTGGGGACTCAGGCAGGTGGGATTGCCCCTCTTATCTTGAGAGAAGATGATGGCGTGGGGCCATTTGTTCTCTGTGTCGGGTTGCTGCTGCTGATGTGTGAAAGGGCCTGGGAACTCCTGGAAACAGGTGCCAATATGGGAATTTTCTTGGGGGATAGAGCAAAAGAAAGGTGTGGGTAGGGTAAGCGAGGCCTCAAGATCTGGCTGGGGGGCATCCCGCATTCCTGGCTGTGTCTCCCAGAGGAATAGCTCTCAGACACCAAAGAGAGGATTAATTTGAGAAGCTGTTTCATGCTAGAAAGTAAAGTAAAAGGGTTATTTGGTTGTAAAATTCAGCAGCATTAATAGAGACGATTATATTCAGACTCCTTCCCCATTAAATCTGTGCGAAGGGACAAGTGACCTATTGTTAGGCTTAGTAAACTCCTATTGTCCACCTGGCTTTCAGTCTTGACCCATCTCATCTTTCCAAAAACACAAATGTAGTGGTAGGATCCAGTTGCTCAAAACTTTCAACAACTCCGTGTTGCCTGCAGGAGAAAGCCCTAGATCTTTGGCTCAGCATTTGAGATACCCTGCTATTCTCCAGCCACATCTACTCTCTGGCCCTACTGACCTCTTGGGGTCCTTGCACCACCACATCACATAACTCTCTGTTAGGAATGCTTTTTTGCTTCCCACTCATCCTACAGGAATTCCCTGAAACACCACTATTTTCTATCCTCTCCAGACCCCAGCTCGTCTTTACAAGGTGCATTCCAATGCCCTCCCCTGTCACGGGCTGGCGATGTCCAAGAGCCCAAAGCCCCTTCCTGAAGAATTAGGTGCTCTGAGAAACAGATGCCAAGACAGCATTAAATGTGCAAGGGTTTTATGAGGGAAGATGCCAGTGTAGGGGTAAACGGGGCTGTCAGATTATGATGCCAGTCTGACCCTGAGTGAAGGAGAGAGTGAGGGAAGGTTGGGGGAAAGTGTCGTTGATGGCTGTGGGGACTTCTCTACAAGTTGCCTGTGCAGGGAGCCCTGTGTGTCCCCAGTATGGGCCTGCCTTTTTGTCCCTGCTATGTTTGCATCATTGCTGGGAGCTGGCTGTGGCAGCTGTGCTTGGCACAGATGCAGGGATGGGTTTCACAGCTCTTCAGCTGCTGCCCTCAGTCTTTGCTCCCCTTTGTTGGAATTCTGTCAGGAAAATGTCTTTTCACAGCCACCGCAGGTTCTTTCTACATAAAGTTACCTTGGCTTGAGCTGTGTGCACTGAGGGAAACGACCCTGTGACCTTGCCTATCTATGGCTGACTGAGAGAGGGGGTCCCCGAGACAAAGGCTGTCACGATGTGACAAGTTTGTGGGAAACTTTGCCTAGTCAGAGTGTTCCTTGTTGGATGGTGGCCACCTGGCCCATCCAGAATCTTCCTGGCAATGTAGGAAGGTGAAATGGAAGCACAGAGCTGGGTTCCTGCAGCACCCGTGTCTCCAAAGACCAGAATCTTCTCCTTTAGAACTTCCCCCTCATGGAGACTCTGGGAACCCAGAGCAACCAGCTGCTGAGAGGTATGGCCATGAATCCACAGGTGCATGATGCATCTTAGAGTATCAAATTTATACGAGGATTATTATTATTCTTGATGGTGGTGATGGTGGTGAGAAAGTTGTATAATTTAACCAGTAAGTAAACATTGCAAACATGTTCATATTAAAACAAACATATTATGGAGTACAGAATTGAAAGGAATTTTTGGGATTAAACAAGAGATGTCCATGAACTTTTGTATTTGTACTGGCTGTTTGGATCTAGACTTCTAGACCCTCAGGGATATGAATTCCTAAAATTATTTTAAAAAAATAAAAAAAAATGAGGGGCGCCTGGGTGGCTCAGTGGTTAAGCATCTGCCTTTGGCTCAGGTCATGATCCCAGGGTCCTGGGATCAAGCCCCACATTGGGCTCCCTGCTCAGTGGAAAGCCTGCTTCTCCCTCTCCCACCTCCCCAGCTTGTGTTCCCTCTCTCGCTGTATCTCTCTCTCAGTCAAATAAATAAATAAATAAATAAAATCTTTAAAAAAATTAAAAAATGCACAAATATACTTAATAATATCTTACAGATAAGAGGAAAGTTCTCTGACCATGTTTCCCTCCCCCACCCATTCCTAATCTCTTCTCTTTTTTCTTCATCAGAAATAATGTCTGTTGTCAGTTTGGGGAGTAGTTTTCCAGGACTTCCTGTACATATATATGTTCCACAGAAAATACATAGTATTATATTTTTCTTTCTATATAAATGATGTCATACTCTACATGAACATGACATATTCTACAACATGATTTTTTCACTTAGTCATATAGTTAGGAGATCTATCCATATCACTATGTAGAGTGTACCTTCTCCTTTTTAACTGCTGTGTAGTATTCCACTATATGAATGTGCCATTGCTTACTTAATCATTCCCTGATTAATTGGCATTTGTTTCTATTATTTTGTAATTACAAATAGTGCTGCAATGAGCATCCTTGTATATGCTCCTGTGTACACATGCACAAGGGTTTCTCTAGGGTAGATTCTGAGTGGTGGAATTACTGTGGCCTAACATGTATACCTTTAAAATTTGAATAGGTGGGGTACTAAATGAGAAAAATATGCAGCCAAGAATACTATATCCAGCTAGGCTGTCATTGAAAATAGAAAGAGTGATAAAAAGCTTTGAGGACAAACAGAAACTAAAAGAATTTGTGATCACCAAAGGAGCCCTACAAGAAATATTGAAAGGGGTCCTCTAAGCAAAGAGAGAGCCTAAAAGTAACATAGACCAGAAAGGAACAGAGACAATATACAGTAATAGTCACCTTACAGGCAATACAATGGCACTAAATTCATATCTTTCAATAGTTACCTTGAATGTAAATGGACTAAATGCCCCAAACAAAAGACACAGGCTATCAGATTGGATAAAAAAAGCAAGACCCTTCAATATGCTGTCTGCAAGAGACTCATTTTAGACCCAAAGACACCTCCAGATTGAAAGTGAGGGGGTGGATAACTATTTTTCATGCTAATGGACACCAAAAGAAAGCTGGGGTTGCAATCCTTATATCAGACAAATTAGATTTTAAACCAAAGACTGTAATAAGAGATGGGAAAGGACACTATATCACACTTAAATGGTCTATCCAACAAGAAGATCTAACAATTTTAAATATCTATGCCCCTAACATGGGAGCAACCAATTATATAAGCCAGTTAATAACAAAATCAAAGAAACATATTGGCAATAATACAATAATAGTAGGGAACTTTAACACCCTCCTCACTGAAATGGACAAATTATCTAAGCAAAAGATCAACAAGGAAATAAAGGCTTTAAATGACACACTGGACCAAATGGACTTCACAGATATATTCAGAAAATTCCATCCCAAAGCAACAGAATACACATTCTTCTCTAGTGCCCATAGAACACTCCAGAATAGATCACATCTTAGGTCACAAATCAGGTCTCAACCGGTACCAAAAGATTGGGATCATTCCCTGCATATTTTCAGACCACAATGCTTTGAAACTAGGACTCAGTCACAAGAGGAAAGTTGGAAAGAACTCAAATACACGGAGGCTAAAGAGCATCCTACTAAAGAATGAATGGGTCAACCAGGAAATTAAAGAATTTAAAAAATTCATGGAAACAAATGAAAATGAATATGCAACTGTCCAAAATCTTTGGGATGCAGCAAAGGCAGTCCTAAGAGGAAAGTATATAGCAATACAAGCCTTTCTCAAGAAACAAGAAAGGTCTCAAATACACAACCTAACCCTGTACCTAAAGGAGCTGGAGAACAGCAAATAAAGCCTAAGCCCAGCAGGAGAAGAGAAATAGTAAAGATCAGAGCAGAAATCAGTGAAATAGAAACCAAAAGAACAGTAGAGCAGATCGACGAAACTAGGAGATAGTTTTTGAAAGAATTAATAAGATTGATAAACCCCTGGCCAGACTTATCAAAAAGAAAAGACAAAGGACCCAAATAAATAAAATCATGAATGAAAGAGGCAAGATCACAACCAACACCAAAGAAATACAAACAATTATAAGAACATATTATGAGCAACTATATGCCAACAAATTAAACAATCTGGAAGAAATGGATGCATTCCTAAAGATGTATAAACTACCAAAATTGAACCAGGAAGAAATAGAAAACATGAACAGACCCATAACCTGCAAGGAAATTGAAGCAGTAATCAAAAATCTCCCAACAAACAAGAGCCCAGGGCCAGATGGCTTCCCTGGGGAATTCTACCAAACATTTCAAGAAGAATTAATACCTATTCTTCTGAAACTGTTCCAAAAAATAGAAATGGAAGGAAAACTTCCAAACTCGTTTTATGAGGCCAACATTACCTTGACCCCAAAATCAGATGAAGATCCCACCAAAAGGAGAACTACAGACCAATATCCCCGATGAACATGGATGCAAAAATTCTCACCAAAATACTAGCCAATAGGATCCAACAGTACACTAAAAAGATTATTCACCATGACCAAGTGGGATTTATTCCTGGGCTACAAGGTTGGTTCAACATCTGCAAATCAAAAAATGTGATACACTACACTAATAAAAGAAAGAACAAGAACCCTATGATCCTCTCAATAGATGCAGAAAAAGCATTTGACAAAGTATAGCATCCTTTCTTTCTTTTTTTTTTTTTTAAAGATTTTCTTTATTTAACAGAAAGACACAGTGAGAGAGGGAACACAAGCAGGGGGAGTGGGAAAGGGAGAAGCAGGCTTCCCACGGAGCAGGGAGCCCGATGCAGGGCTCGATCCCAGGACCCTGGGATCATGACCTGAGCTGAAGGCAGATGCTTAACGACTGAGCCACCCAGGCGCCCCTATAGCATCCTTTCTTGATTAAAACTCTTCACAGGGTAGGGATAGAAGGCACATACCTCAATATCATAAAATCCATCTAAGAAAAACCCACAGCGAATATCATCCTCAACAAGGAAAAACTGAGAGCTTTCCCTCTAAGGTCAGGAACACGGCAGGGATGTCCTCTATCACCACTGTTGTTCAACATAGTACTAGAAGTCATAGCCTCAGCAATCAGACAACAAAAAGAAATAAAAGGCATCCGAATCAGCAACAAAGAAGTCAAACTCTCACTCTTTGCAGATGATATGATACTTTATGTGGAAAACCCAAAAGACTCCACCCCAAAACTGCTAGAACTCATACAGGAATATAGTAAAGTGGCAGAATATAATACCAATGCACAGAAATCAGTTGCATTTCTATACACCAACAACAAGACAGAAGAAAGAGAAATTAAGGAGTCAATCCCATTTATAATTGCACCCAAAACCATAAGATACCTAGGAATAAATCTAACCAACGAGGCAAAGAATCTGTACTCAGAAAACTATAGAATACTCATGAAAGAAATTGAGGAAGACACAAATAAATGGAAAAAGGGTTACATGCTCATGGATTGGAAGAATAAATATTGTTAAAATGTCTATTCTACCTAGAGCAATCTACACATTTAATGCAATCCCTATAAAAATACTATCAACTTTTCCCACAGAAATGGAACAAACAATCCTAAAATTTGTATGGAACCAGAAAATATCCCAAATAGCCAGAGGAATGTTGAAAAAGAAAACCAAAGCTGGAGGCATCACAATCCAGACTTCAAGCTATATTACAAAGCTGTAATCATCAAGACAGTATGGTACTGGCACAAAAACAGACACATAGATTAATGGAACAGAATAGAGAGCCCAGAAATGGACCCTCAACTCTATGGTCAACTAATCTTCGACAAAGCAGGAAAGAATGTCCAATGGAAAAAAGACAGTCTCTTCCTTCTGGGTCTCTAACTAGTCTTTAGCTTAAAATCTAATTTGTCTGATATAAGAATTCTTACCCCAGCTTTCTTTTCAGGTCCGTTGGCATGGAAGATGGATCTCCATCCCTTCACACTATATCATTCTTAAAGGGTCTATCCAACAAGAAGATCTAACAATTGTAAATATCTATGCCCCCAATGTGGGAGCAGCCATCTACATAAGCCAACTGTTAACCAAAATAAAGAGTCATATTGATAACAATATGTTAATTGTAGGAGACCTCAATACTCCACTCTCAGCAATGGACAGATCATCTCAGCAGAAAATCAACAAGGAAACAAGAGCTTTGAATGATATACTGGACCAGATGGACCTCATAGATATATACAGAACATTCCACCCTAAAACAACAGAATACTCATTCTTCTCGAGCTCACATGGAACTTTCTCCAGAATAGACCACATACTGAGTCACAAATCAGGTCTCAACCAATACCAAAAGATTGAGATTATTCCCTGCATATTCTCAGACCACAGTGCTTTAAAACTGGAACTCAATCACAAGAAAAATTTGGCAGAAATTCAAACACTTGGAAGCTAAAGACCACTCTGCTCAAGAATGTTTGGGTCAACCAGGAAATCAAAGAAGAACTTAAACAATTCATGGAAATCAATGAGAACGAAAACACATCGGTCCAAAACCTATGGGATACTGCAAAGGCAGTCCTAAGGGGGAAATACATAGCCATCCAAGCCTCACTCAAAAAAATAGAAAAATCCTGAATTCACCAACTAACTCTACACCTTAAAGACCTAGAGAAAAAGAAACAAATGATGCCTAAGCCACACATTAGAAGAGAAATAATTAAAATTAGAGCAGAAATCAATGAATTAGAAACCAGAAACACAGTAGATCAGATCAACGAAACTAGAAGTTGGTTCTTTGAAAGAATTAATAAGATCGATAAACCACTGGCCAGACTTATCCAAAAGAAAAGAGAAAGGACCAAATTAATAAAATTATGAATGAAAGGGGAGAGATCAGGACTAACACCAAGGAAACAGAAACAATTATTAGAAATTATTACCAACAACTATATGCCAATAAACTGAGCAATCTGGATGAAATGGATGCCTTCCTGGAAACCTATAAGCTGCCAAGACTGAAACAGGAAGAAATTGACAACCTGGATAGACCAATAACCAGTAATGAGATTGAAGCAGTGATCAAAAACCTCCCAAAAAACCAGAGTCCAGGGCCTGATGGGTTCCCTGGGGAATTCTACCAAACATTCAAAGAAGAAATAATACCTATTCTGCTGAAGCTGTTTCAAAAAATAGAAACAGAAGGAAAACTTCCAGACTCATTCTATGAGGCCAGCATTACTTAATCCCCAAACCAGGCAAAGACCCCATCAAAAAAGGAGAATTTCAGACCGCTATCCCTGATGAATATGGATTCCAAAATCCTCAACAAAATCCTAGCTAATAGGATCCAACAATACATTAAAAGGATCATCCAAGACGACCAAGTGGGATTTATCTCTGGGATGCAAGGGTGGTTTAACATTTGCAAATCAATCAATGTGATAGAACACATTAATAAGAGGAGGGAGAAGAACCATATGGTCCTCTCAATTGATGCAGAAAAAGCATTTGACAAAATACAGCATCCTTTCCTGATTAAAACTCTTCTGATTATAGCGTTAGAGGGAACATTCCTCAAGTTCATAAAATCCATCTATGAAAAACCCACAGCGAATATCATCCTCAATGGGGAAAATCTGAGAGCCTTTCCCTTAAGATCAGGAACACGTCAAGGATGCCCACTCTCGCCACTATTGTTCAACATAGTACTAGAAGTCCTAGCAACAGCAATCAGACAAAAAAAAAAAAAAAAAAAAAAAAAGAAATAAAAGGTATTCAAATTGGCAAAGAAGTCAAACTCTCTCTTTTCGCAGACGACATGATACTTTATGTGGAAAACCCAAAAGACTCCAACCCCAAACTACTAGAACTCATACAGCAATTCAGTAATGTGGCAGGATACAAAATCAATGCACAGAAATCAGTTGCTTTCTTATACACTAACAACGCAACTGTAGAAAAAGAAATTAGAGAAACGATTCCATTTACAATAGCACCAAAAACCATAAGATACCTCGGAATAAACCTAACTAAAGAGGTAAAGGATCGATACTCTAGGAACTACAGAACACTCATGAAAGAAAGTGAAGAAGACAGAAAAAGATGGAAAAATATTCCATGCTCATGGATCAGAAGAATAAACATTGTTAAAATGTCTATGCTACCCAGAGCAATCTATACCTTCAATGCCATCCCGATCAAAATTCCAATGACATTTTTCAAAGTGCTGGAACAAACAATCCTAAAATTTGTATGGAATCAGAAAAGACCCCTAATCGCCAAGGAAATGTTGAAAAAGAAAAACAAAGCTGGGGGCATCACGTTGCCTGATTTCAAGCTATATTACAAAGCTGTGATCACCAAGGCAGCATGGTATTGGCACAAAAACAGACATATAGACCAATGGAACAGAAGAGAGAGCCCAGATATGGACCCTCAACTCTATGGTCAAATAATCTTTGACAAAGCAGGAAAAAACATGCAATGGAAAAAAGATAGTCTCTTCAATAAATGGTGCTGAAAAAATTGGACAGCCACATGCAGAAGAATGAAACTCGACCATTCTCTAACACCATTCACAATGATAAACTCAAAGTGGATGAAAGACCTCAATGTGAGACAGGAATCCATCCAAATCCTAGAGGAGAACATAAGCAGTAACCTCTTTGACATCGGCCACAGCAACTTCTTTCAAGATACATCTCCAAAAGCTAGTGAAACAAAAGCAAAAATGAACTTTTGGGACTTCATCAAGATAAAAAGCTTCTGCACAGCAAAGGAAACAGTCAAAAAAACTAAGAGGCAACCCACAGAATGGGAGAAGATATTTGCAAATGACACTACAGATAAAGGGCTGGTATCCAAGATCTATAAAGAACTTCTCAAACTCAACACCCAAAAAACAAATAATCAAGTCAAAAAGTGGGCAGAAGATATGAAAAGACATTCTCTGAAGAAGACATACAAATGGCTAAGAGACACATGAAAAAATGTTCATCATCATTAGCCATCAGGGAAATCCAAACCAAAACCACATTGAGATACCACCTTACACCAGTTAGAATGGCAAAAATGGACAGGGAAAGAAACAACAAATGTTGGAGAGGTTGTGCAGAAAGGGGAACCCTCTTACACTGTTGGTGGGAATGCAAGTTGGTACAGCCACTTTGGAAAACAGTGTGGAGGTTCCTCAAAAAGTTAAAAATAGAGCTACCCTATGACCCAGCAATTGCACTCCTGGGTATTTACCCCAAAGACACAGATGTAGTGCAAAGAAGGGCCATATGCACCCCAATGTTCATAGCAGCAATGTCCGCAATAGCCAAACTGTGGAAAGAGCCGAGATGCCCTTCAACAGATGAATGGATAAAGAAGCTGTGGTCCATATATACAATGGAATATTACTCAGCCATCAGAAAGGATGAATACCCAACTTTTACATCAACATGAATGGGACTGGAGGAGATTATGCTAAGAGAAATAAGTCAAGCAGAGAAAGTCAATTATCATATGGTTTCACTTATTTGTGGAACATAAGGAATAGCATGGAGGACATTAGGAGAAGGAAGGGAAAAATGGGGGGGGGATTTGGGGGGAGAGATGAGCCATGAGAGACTATGGACTCTGAGAAACAAACAGGGTTTTAGAGGGGAGGGGGGAGGGGGGATTGGTTAGCGCGGTGATGGGTATTAAGGAGGGCAAGTACAGCATGGAGCACTGGGTGTTATACGAAAACAATGGATCGTGGATCACCACATCAAAAACCAATGATGTATTGTATGGTGACTAACATAACATAATAAAACTAAAAAAAAAAAAATAGTATCAACAAGTATATGCCAAAATGTTAAGCAACCTGGAAGAAATGGAGGCCTTCCTAGAAACCTATAAACTCCCAAGACTGAAACAGGAATAAACTGACAACCTCGATAGGCCAATAACCAGTAACGAGATTGAAGCAGTGATCAAAAACCTCCCAAAAAACAAGAGTCCAGAGCCTGATGGATTCCTTGGGGAATTCTACCAAACATTCAAAGAAGAAATAATACTTATTCTGCTGAAGCTGTTTCAAAAAATAGAAACAGAAGGAAAACTCCCAGACTCATTCTATGAGGACAGCATTACCTTAATCCCCAAACCAGGCAAAGACCCCATCAAAAAGGAGAATTTCAGACCGATATTCCTGATGAATATGGATTCCATAATTCTCAACAAAATCCTAGCTAATAGGATCCAATAATATATTAAAAGGATCATCCACCACGACCAAGTGGGATTTATCTCTGGGATGCAAGGGTGGTTTAACATTTGCAAATCAATCAATGTGATAGAACACATTAATGAGAGGAGAGAGAAGAACCATATGGTCTTCTCAATTGATGCAGAAAAAGCATTTGACAAAATACAGCATCCTTTCCTGATTAAAACTCTTCGGAGTATAGGGATAGAGGGAACACTCCTTAATTTCATCAAATCCATCTATGAAAAACCCACAGCGAATATCATCCTCAATGGGGAAAAGCTGAGAGTTCTTCCGTTAAGATCAGGAACACGTCAAGGATGCCCACTCTCGCCACTATTGTTCAACATAGTACTAGAAGTCCTAGCAACAGCAATCAGACAACAGAAAGAAATAAAATTTATTCAAATTGGCAAAGAAGTTGTCAAACTCTCTCTCTTTGCAGATGACATGATACTTTATGTGGAAAATCCAAAAGACTCCAGCCCCAGATTACTAGGACTCATACAGCAATTCAGTAATGTGGCAGGATACAAAATCGCACAGAAATCAGTTGCTTTCTTATACACTAACAACACAACTGTAGAAAGAGAAATTAGAGAAACGATTCCATTTACAATAGCACCAAAAACCATAAGAAATCTCAGAATAAACCTAACCAAAGAGGTAAAGGATCTATACTCTAGGAACTATAGAACTCCATGAAAGAAATTGAAGAAGACACAACAAGATTTCAAAACATTCCATGCTCATGGATCAGAAGAATAAACATTGTTAAAATGTCTATGCTGCCCAGAGCAATCTATATCTTCAACGCCATTCCGATCAAAATTCCAATGACATTTTTCAAAGTGCTGGAACAAACAATCCTAAGATTTGTATGGAATCAGAAAAGACCCCGAATTGCCAAGGAAATGTTGAAAAAGAAAAACAAAGCTGGGGGCACCATGTTGCCTGATTTCAAGCTATATTATAAAGCCGTGATCATCAAGACAGTTGGTACTGACACAAAAACAGACATATATACCAGTGGAACAGAATAGAGAGCCCAGATATGGACCCTCAAGTCTATGGCCAAATAATCTTTGACAAAGCAAGAAAAAATATACAGTGGAAAAAAGACAGTCTCTTCAATAAATGGTGCTGGGAAAATTGGACAGTTATATACAGAAGAATGAAACTCGACCATTCTCTTACACGATCCACAAAGATAAACTCAAAATGGATGAAAGACCTCAATGTGAGACAGGAACCCATCAAAATCCTAGGGGAGAACATAGGCAGTAGTCTCTTTGACATCGCCCACAGCAACTTCTTTCAAGATACATCTCCAAAGGCAAGTGAAACAATAGCAAAAATGAACTTTTGGGACTTCATCAAGATAAAAAGCTTCTGCACAGCAAAGGAAACAGTCAACAAAACAAAGAGGCAACCCACGGAATGGGAGAAGATATTTGCAAATGACACTACAGACAAAGGGCTGATGTCCAAGATCTGTAAAGAACTTCTCAAACACCCAAAAAACAAATAAGTCAAAAAATGGGCAGAAGACATGAAGACACTTCTCCAAAGAAGACATACAAATGGCTAAGAAACATGAAAAAATGTTCATCATCATAGCCATCAGGGAAATTCAAATCAAAACCACATAGAGATGGGGGGAAAAGATGGCGGAGGAGTAGGGGACCCTATTCCAACTCGTCCCCGGAATTGAGCTGGATATCTACCAGACCACTCTGAGCACCCACGAAATCAGCCTGAGATGTAAGAAAATCTGGATCTCTACCAACAGAACATCGCATGTGGTTGGTTTCGAGGTGTGAAGCAGGGAGCTGTGATTCCGCGGGAAGATATTGGAGGATAAACGGCAGCAGGAGGGAGCCTGGCCATGGGATCCTTCCTGCAGGTGAGCAATAGCCTCCCGTGCTGGGGACGGGGCACAGACTCGCAGACTGGTAGCGGCGGGGAAAGAACTTAGGGCAGCTCCCTGGCGGAAACCGGAGTGGCAGGGTCACATGTGCGAACTGGGAGCAGCTGGCGGTTTTAGAAGCACAAAGAGCAGAGATGAGCCCCGACCTGGAGGCAGGACTGGGAGTGCTGCAGAGGGGCACACAACCTAGGATGCTGCAGTTTATAGCAGCACAGACAGAAACGGAGATAGTGTGGCCTGGAGAGCTCACTGAAGAACAGACTGCGATCTCTCTATGCTCTGAGGCAGAGGGTTGGAAACAGTCTCTTCTCTTCTGACTCTTGGAAGAGACGCGGAAACCCACCAGGGAAAGGCGCCAGAGAACAAAAGCCCCAAAAAACTGGTTCCCACTGAGTCTATCCCCCACCACAGGGGGGCAGGGCAACTCTGCCCAAACAGGGTTGCCTGAGTAACAGCACGGCAGGCACCTCCCCCAGAAGACAGTCTGGGAGAGCAAGCGGTCAGCAACCTTAAGGTCCCTACAAAACAGGTGCATCTTGCTTGGGTTCTGGTCAATAATTTGGACTCTATATATTCCCTCAACCACTCATCAACAGAATGACTAGGAGGAGGAACCCCCAAAATAGGAAAGACTCAGACATTAGGACTTTTGCTGCAGATTTACAAATGGATGCAGATATAATCAAGATGTCGGAAATGGAATTCAGGCTAGCAATTGTGAAGACAATAGCTTGACTGGAGAAATCAATAAATGGCAAAATAGAGTCTCTAAGGGCAGAAATGAAAGCTGAATTGGCAGAACTTAAAAATGCTATCAATGAGATCCAATCTAATCTAGATAATATAACAGCTAGGGTAACTGAGACAGAAGAGAGAATAAGCGATCTGGAAGACAGTATAATAGATAAAAAGGGAAAAGAGGAGGCCAGGGAAAACAACTCAGAATCCATGAAAATAGAATTAGAGAAATAAGTGACACCATGAAGTGTTCCAATGTCAGAATTATTGGAATCCCAGAGGGAGTGGAGAGAGAGAGAGGACTAGAAGATGAATTTGAGCAAATCATAGCTGAGAACTTCCCTAATCTGGGGAATGAAACAAACATTCACGTCCTAGAGGCAGAGAGGACCCCTCCCAAGACCAGGGAAAACAGGCCAACACCCCGGCATGTAATAGTAAAACTTGAAAATCTTAGAACCAAAGAAACCATCTTAAGGGCAGTTAGGGGGAAGAGATTCCTTAGGTACAGAGGGAGGAACATCAGAATAATGTCAGACCTATCCACAGAGAACTGGCAAGCCAGAAAGGCCTGGCAAGACATATTCAGGGTACTAAATGAGAAGAACATGCAGCCAAGAATACTTTATCCAGCAAGGCTGTCATTTAGAATGGATGGAGAGATGCAGAGCTTCCATGACCAGCAGAACCTGAAAGAATATGTGACCACTAAGCTGGCCCTGCAAGAAATATTAAGGGGCGTTCTATAAAAGGAGAAAGACCCCAAGAGTGATATACAACAGAAATTTACAGGGACAATCTATAAAAACAAGGTCTTCACAGGCAACATGATGACAATTAATTCAAAGCTTTCAATAATCACTCTCAACGTGAATGGCCTAAACGCTCCCATAAAACGGCACAGGGTTGCAGATTGGATAAAAAGACAGAACCCGTCCATATGCTGTCTACAAGAGACTCATTTTGAACCTAAAGATACATCCAGACTGAAAGTGAAGGGTTGGAGATCCATCTTCCATGCCAGCGGACCTCAAAAGAAAGCTGGGGTAGCAATTCTTATATCAGACAAATTAGATTTTATTTTATTTATTTATTTTTAAATTTATTATGTTATGTTAGTCACCATACAATACATCATTGGTTTTTGATGTGGTGATGACAAATTAGATTTTAAACTAAAGTCTGTAGTTAGAGACACAGAAGGACACTATATCATTCTTAAAGGGTCTATCCAACAAGAAGATCTAACAATTGTAAATATCTATGCCCCCAACATGGGAGCAGCCATCTACATAAGCCAACTGTTAACCAAAATAAAGAGTCATATTGATAACAATACGTTAATTGTAGGAGACCTCAGTACTCCACTCTCAGCAATAGACAGATCATCTAAGCAGAAAATCAACAAAGAAACAAGAGCTTTGAATGACACACTGGACCAGATGGACCTCATAGATATATACAGAATATTCCACCCTAAAACAATAGAGTACTCATTCTTCTCGAGTGTACATGGAACTTTCTCCAGAATAGACCACATACTGGGTCACAAATCAGGTCTCAACCAATACCAAAAGATTGAGAGTATTCCCTGCATATTCTCAGAGCACAATGCTTTAAAACTGGAACTCAATCACAAGAAAAAATTTGGAAGAAATTCAAACACTTGGAAGCTAAGGACTACTCTGCTCAAGAATGTTTGGGTCAACCAGGAAATCAAGGGGAAGAACTTTAACAATTCATGGAAACCAGGGAGACTGAAAACACATCGGTCCAAAACCTATGGAATACTGCAAAGGCATTCCTAAGGGGGAAATACATAGCCATCCAAGCCTCACTCAAAAAAAATAGAAAAATCCTGAATTCACCAATTAAAGAACTAGGGAAAAGCAACAAACGACACCTTAGCCACGCATTAGAAGAGAAATAATTAAGATTAGAGCAGAGATCAATGAATTAGAAACCAGGAACTCAGTAGATCAGATCAACAAAATTAGAAGTTGGTTCTTTGAAAGAATTAATAAGATCAATAAACCACTGACCAGACTTATCCAAAAGAAAAGAGAAAGGACCCAAATTAATAAAATTATGAATGAAAGGGGGAGAGATCACGACTATCACCAAGGAAATAGAAACAATTATTAGAAATTATTATCCACAACTCTATGCCAATAAACTGAGCAATCTGGATGAAATGGATGCCTTCCTGGAAACCTATAAGCTGCCAAGACTGAAACAGGAAGAAATTGACAACCTGGATAGACCAATAACCAGTAATGAGATTGAAGCAGTGATCAAAAACCTCCCAAAAAACCAGAGTCCAGGGCCTGATGGATTCCCTGGGGGATTCTACCAAACATTCAAAGAAGAAATAATACCTATTCTGCTGAAGCTGTTTCAAAAAATAGAAACAGAAGGAAAACTTCCAGACTCATTCTATGAGGACAGCATTACCTTAATCCCCCAACCAGGCAAAGAACCCATCAAAAAGGAGAATTTCAGACAGATATCCCTGATGAATATGGATTCCAAAATCCTCAACAAAATCCTAGCTAATAGGATCTAACAATACATTAAAAGGAACATCCACCACGATCAAGTGGGATTTATCCCTGGGATGCAAGGGTGGTTCAACATTCGCAAATCAATCAATGTGATAGAACACATTAATAAGAGGAGAGAGAAGAACCATATGGTCCTCTCATTTGATGCAGAAAAAGCATTTGACAAAATACAGCATCCTTTCCTGATTAAAACTCTTCAGAGTATAGGGATAGAGGGAACATTCCTCAAGTTCATAAAATCCATCTATGAAAAACCCACAGCGAATATCATCCTCAGTGGGGAAAAGCTGAGTCTTTCCCTTAAGATCAGGAACACATCACGGATGCCCACTCTCGCCACTACTGTTCAACATAGTACTAGAAGTCCTAGCAACAGCAATCAGACAACAAAAAGAAAATGTATTTAAATTGGCAAAGAAGTCAAACTCTTTTTTGCAGATGACATGATACTTTATGTGGAAAACCCAAAAGACTCCACCCCCAAATTACTAGAACTCATACAGCAATTCAGTAATGTGGCAGGATACAAAATCGATGCACAGAAATCAGTTGCTTTCTTATACACTAACAACGCAACTGTAGAAAGAGAAATTAGAGAAACTATTCCATTTACAGGTGAATGAATAAAGAAGATGTGATATATATATATACACAATGGAATATTGTGCAGCCATCAGAAAATGAAATCTTGCCATTTGCAATGACATAGATGGAACTATAGAGTATTATGCTAAGTGAAATAAGTCAATCAGAGAAAGGCAATTATCATATGATCTCACTGATATGTGGAATTTGAGATACAAGGCAGAGGATCGTAGGGGAAGAGAGGAATAAATGAAACAAGATGAAACCAGAGAGGGAGACAAACCATTAATTTCAGTAAATAAAATGAGGCTCTCTGGAGTGGAGGGGGGTGGGAGGGATGGGGTGGCTGGGTGATGGACACTGGGGAGGGTGTGTGTTGTGGTGAGCGCTGTGTATAGTGTAAGATTGATGAATCACAGACCTGTACCTCTGAAACAAATAATACATTATATGTTAATAATAAAAAAAAATTGAATAGGTGTTACCATTAAATTGTGGGCTTGAAAAAGTGGTGGGCTTGAAAAAGTGGTAGACTTGAAGGATTACATCAGGAAACTATCTTTTACCACTGGTTTCAGCCACGCTTTGGCGGATTACACAGCTTTTTGGTCATTTTCAGCTTTAAGAACAGTCTCATTTTCAGATATAAACAAGTCCAGTCCAGAATAATTCAAGATTTCAACATCACACCCTTTTAAAGTGACCTGAAGTGGAAAAGGGAGGGGAATCTATCTTTCACTCTCCTCTCAATCACTCTTCTTCTCCACCTCTGCTTTGCTAGCTTCTCAAGGTAAGGTTACTTAGAGGAAAAGAAGCAGAGTACCACATGATTGGTGTGGCTATAATTTGGGACCCCAGTCATGACAGGACAGGCATCCCAATACTGCTGCTTTCATGGGAGGTGTTGTTGGGTTCCCCAGAGATGATGTAGGCAGACACTCTTGGGCTTATCTCTTGTGACAATCCGTCAGCTCCTGCTCTGTAGCTCCCCCTCTCCCAATTATGCTATTGAAGTAGTTATACTACTGCCATGTCCCTTCACCAAGGCAGGTGGCTGTCTTAGGCAGGGGCTGATCACAGCACTTTGGGCCCAAATACCTTGGTGGCATTCACGTGGCCTAGGGTGTCTCGTATAAGTCAAGGGCATATTTCTATCTCTCTCCTTGCCTGGCCATCTTGGAATGCTCTGGTATACTCTGTTCCTCCTCTGGAACCCTCCAGGTGAGAAGCCAGGACTAGTCTCCATGGTCTTGTAGCTCTCCAAACTCTTTGGGACATGTGTCAGGTTCTCCTGAGAACTCACTAGGCTTCATCTGGGCCTTCAGTTCTTGCAGTCCAGGGAAGAAGAGTTACATCTAATATCCATGAGGGGTTCTTTTGGAGCAACCCTCTCACTTGCTTTGAGGCTGGGGAAACACTATGACTCTCTCTTCCATTAAGGTGGGTGATGATGGTGGAATTTGCTGGGCTGGACCTGCCTCTCACCAGGAAGTCTCAAAAAGTGTGTCTGCAGCTTATTTTTTAGAATGTGGGGCAGTGTTTCAGTCACATACTGTCCTTAGCTTTGGGACTTTAAACAAAAACTCTATCAATTTACAGTCCAAACAGCACTATTTGAGAATGTAGTTTCCCTAAAATTTCTCCAGCACTCAATATTATCAAACTCAAATTCCTTTTTCTTTTTGCCAATGTGATGGGAAATAAAGAAATAAATAGTATCCCATTGTTCTTTTGTTTTAATTTACATGTTTCTCATTGCATCTATTTATTGACCAGTTATATTTTCTCTTCACAAAATTGCCTTTTCATGGATGCCTGGGTGGCTCAGTCGGATAAGCATCTGCCTTTGGCTTGGGTCATGATCCCGGGGTCCTGGGATTGAGTCCTGTGTTGGGCTCCTTGCTCAGTGGGGAGCCTGCTTCTTCCTCTGCCTGCTGCTCCCCCTGCTTGTGTGCCCCCCTCCCTGCTTGTGCATGCACTCTCTCTCTCTGACAAATAAATAAATAAAATCTTAAAAAAAAAATCGCCTGTTCAGGGGTGCCTGGGTGGCTCATTTAGTTAAGTGTCTGGCTCTTGGTTTCGGCTCAGGTCATGATCATATGGGTTGTGAGATCAAGCCCTGAGTTGGGCTCCACACTCAGAGGGGAGTCTGCTTGAAGATTCTCTTCCTCTGTCCCTCCCCTCACTCACACATCTCTCTCTCTCTCAAATAAATACATAAATCTTTTAAAAAATTTCCTGGGGGCACCTGGGTGGCTCAGTAAGTTAGGTGTCTGTCTCCACCTCAGGTCATGATCTCAGGGTCCTGGGATTGAGCCCCACATCAGGCTCTGTGCTCAGTGGGGAGTCTGCTTATCCCTCTCTCTCTCCCTCTGCCCCTCCCCTTGCTTGTGTTCTCTTTGTCTCTCTCTCAAATAAATATATAAAATCTTAAAAAAAATGCTTGTTCATATCACTTGCTCATTTTTCTTAATGAGTTATAGTGGCTCTTTATATATTCTGCATACTTACCCTTTGTCTATTACAGATATATATAGCAAGTATTTTTTCCTAATTTGACAGCTTATCTTTTAACTTTATGGAGTTCTTTTTCTTGTGGTTTTTAGAGGAAGAGTTTAAAAATCTCTGGCCTCAGTGTCATCTGAACAGGGCATTTTTTTTTTTTTTTTTTTTTTTGTCCTCAAAGTGCCTGAATGATGACACACGCTTCTCTCTATACTATGAGTTCTTCCAGCAGGACAGGACTTCTGGATCCTAAGCATGCACTCTTTGTAATACCACTACTGTTCTGTCTGGTAGAAAAATTCCTGTCCCTAAAATATTTCTAACTGGAGTTTGAAATTTGATACTTAACTTATTTAGAGCATCCTAATTCCTAATTTTTGTTATAAAGGGAGTTCATTAGAATTTATGTTTAATTTATTAAATTTATTAACTTAATTACAGAGTGCTTTCAAATATATATTATCTGAACCTCTTGGAGGGTTGGAATTATGTCTCCATTTTGAGAAAACTGAGGTTCTCAGTAGTTCCTAATGGCAATTGAATCATGCTGTCAGACCTGGAGCCCAAGTCTGTTCCTCCCAAACTGTGGCCTCTTTTGGCAAGGTCTCCCATACAGTCATTATTTCATATCCATCTTTTTTTTTATTGTGTTATGTTAATCACCAGACATTACATTATTAGTTTTTGATGTAGTGTTTCATGATTCATTGTTTGCATATAACACCCAGGGCTCCATGCAGAACGTGCCCTCTTTAATACCCATCACCAGGCTAACCCATCCTCCCACCCCCCTCCCCTCTAGAACCCTCAGTTTGTTTTTCAGAGTCCATAGTCTCTCATGGTTCATCTCCCCCTCCGATTTCTCCCCCTCATTCTTCCCCTCCTCCTATCTTCTTCTTCTTCTTCTTTTTTTAAACATATAATGTATTAGTTGTTTCAGAGGTACAGATCTGTGATTCAACAGTCTTGCACACTTCACAGCACTCACCATAGCACATACCCTCCCCAATGTCTATCACCCAGCCACCCCATCTCTCCCACCCCACACCACACCAGCAACACTCAGTTTGTTTCCTGAGATTAAGAATTCCTCCTATCAGTGAGGTGATATGATACATGTCTTTCTCTGATGACTTATTTCACTCAGCATAATACCCTCCAGTTCTATCCACGTTGTTGCAAATGGCAAGATTTCATTCTTTTTGATGGCTGTGTAATATTCCATTGTATATATATACCACTTCTTCTTTATCCATTCATCTGTCGATGGACATCTTGGCTCTTTCCACAGTTTGGCTATTGTGGACATTGCTGCTATAAACATCGGGGTGCACATACGCCTTCAGATCCCTACATTTGTATCTTTGGGGTAATTACCCAGTAGAGCAATTGCTGGATCATATGGTAGCTCTATTTTCAACTTTTGAAGAACCTCCATACTGTTTTCCAGAGTGGCTGCACCAGCTTGCCTTCCCACCAACAGTGTAGGAGGGTTCCCCTTTCTCCGCATCCCCACCAACATCTGTCATTTCCTGACTTGTTAATTTTAGCCATTCTGATTGGTGTGAGGTGATATCTCATTGAGGTTTTGATTTGGATTTCCCTGATGCCAAGCGATGTTGAGCACTTTTTCATGTGTCTGTTGGCTGTTTGGATGTCTTCTTTGGAAAAATGTCTGTTCATGTCTTCTGCCCATTTCTTGATTGGATCATTTGTTCTTTGGGTGTTGAGTTTAAGAAGTTCTTTATAAATTTTGGATAGCCCATTATCTGATATGTCATTTGCAAATATCTTCTCCCATTCTGTCGGTTGTCTTTTGGTTTTGTTGACTGTTTCTTTTGCTGTGCGAAAGATTTTTATCCTGATGAAGTCCCAAGAGTTCATTTTTGCCCTTGCTTCCCTTGCCTTTGGCGATGTTTCTAGGAAGAAGCTGCTGCAGCTGAGGTCGAAGAGGTTGCTCCCTGTGTTCTACTTTAGGATGTTGATGGACTCCTGTCTCACATTTAGGTCTTTCAACCATTTTGAGTCTATTTTTGTGTGTGGTGTAAGGAAATGGTCCAGTTTCATTCTTCTGCATGTGACTGTCCAATTTTGCCAACACCATTTGTTGAAGAGACTGTCTTTTTTCCATTGGACATTCTTTCCTGCTTTGTCGAAGATTAGTTGACCATAGAGTTGAGGGTCCATTTCTGGGCTCTCTATTCTGTTCCATTGATCTATGTATCTGTTTTTGTGCCAGTACCATACTGTCTTGATGATGACAGCTTTGTAATAGAGCTTGAAGTCTGGAATTGTGATGCCACCAGCTTTGCTTTTCTTTTTCAACATTCCTCTGGCTATTCGGGGTCTTTTCTGGTTCCATACAAATTTTAGGATTATTTGTTCCATTTCTTTGAAAAAAGTGGATGGTATTTTGATAGGGATTGCATTGAATGTGTAGATTGCTCTAGGTAGCATTGACATCTTCACAATATTTGTTCTTCCAATCCATGAGCATGGAAAGTTTTTCCATTTCTTTGTGTCTTTCTCAATTTCTTTCATGAGTATTTTACAGTTTTCTGAGTACAGATTCTTTGCCTCTTTGGTTAGATTTATTCCTAGGTATCTTACGGTTTTGGATGTAATTGTAAATGGGATCAACTCCTTAATTTCTCTTTTTTCTGTCTTGTTGTTGGTGTATAGGAATGCCACTGATTTCTGTGGATTGATTTTATATCCTGCCACTTGACTGAATTCCTGTATGAGTTCTAGCAGTTTTGGGGTGGAGTCTTTTGGGTTTTCCACATAAACTATCATATCATCTGCAGAGAGTGAGAGTTTGACTTCTTCTTTGCCGATTTGGATGCCTTTTCCTTCTTTTTGTTGTCTGATTGCTGTGGCTAAGACTTCTAGTACTATGTTGAATAACAATGGTGATAGTGGACATCCCTGCCATCTTCCTGACCTTAGGGGGAAAGCTCTCAGTTCTTCCCATTGAGAATGATATTCGCTGTGGGTTTTTCATAGATGGCTTTTATGATATTGAGCTACATACCCTCTATCCCTATACTCTGAAGAGTTTTGATCAAGAAAGGATGCTGTACTTTGTCAAATGCTTTTTCTGCATCAATTGAGAGGATCATATGGTTCTTGTTCTTTCTTTTATTAATGTATTGTATCACACTGATTGATTTGCGGATGTTGTAGCCCAGGGATAAATCCCACTTGGTCATGGTGAATAATCCTTTTAATGTACTGTTGGCTAGTATTTTGGTGAGAATTTTTGCATCCATGTTCATCAAGGATATTGGTCTGTAATTCTTCTTTTTGATGGGGTCTTTGTCTGGTTTGGGGATCAAGGTAATGGTGGCCTCATAAAATGAGTTTGGAAGTTTTCCTTCCATTTCTATTTTTTGGAAGAGTTTCAGAAGAATAGGTATTAATTCTTCTTGAAATGTTTTGTAGAATTCCCCTGGGAAGTCATCTGGCACTGGGCTTTTGTTTGTTGGGAGACTTTTGATGATTGCTTCAATTTCCTTAGTGGTTATAGGTCTGTTCAGGTTTTCTATTTCTTCCTGGTTCAGTTTTGGTAGTTGATACATCTCTAGGAATGCATCCATTTCTTCCAGATTATCTAATTTGCTGGCATATAGTTGCTCACAATATGTTCTTATACTTGTTTGTATTTCTTTGGTGTTGGTTGTGATCTCTCCTCTTTCATTCATGATTTTGTTGATTTGGGTCATTTCTCTTTTCTTTTTGATAAGTCTGGCCAGGGGTTTATCAATCTTGTTAATTCTTGCAAAGAACCAGCTCCTTGTTTCGTTGATCTGTTCTACTGTTCTTTTGGTTTCTATTTCATTGATTTCTGCTCTGATCTTTATTATTTCTCTTCTCCTGCTGGGCTTAGGCTTTATTTGCTGTTCTCTCTCCAGCTCCTTTAGGTGTAGGGTTAGGTTGTGTATTTGAGACCTTTCTTGTTTCTTGAGAAAGGCTTGTATTGCTATATACTTTCCTCTTAGGACTGCCTTTGCTGCATCCCAAAGATTTTGAACAGTTGTGTTTTCATTTTCATTGGTTTCCATGAATTTTTTAAATTCTTCTTTAATTTCCTGGTTGACCCATTCATTCTTTAGTAGGATGCTCTTTAGCCTCCATGTATTTGAGTTCTTTCCGACTTTCCTCTTGTGATTGAGTTCTAGTTTCAAAGCACTGGGGTCTGAAAATATGCAGGGAATGATCCCAATCTTTTGGTACCGGTTGAGACCTGATTTGTGACCTAGGATGTGATCTTTCTGGAGAATGTTCCATGGGCACTAGAGAAGAATGTGTATTCTTTTGCTTTAGGATGCTATGTTCTGAATATATCTGTGAAGTCCATTTGGTCCAGTGTGTCATTTAAAGTCTTTATTTCCTTGTTGATCTTTTGCTTAGATGATCTGTCCATTTCAGTGAGGGGGGTGTTAAAGTCCCCCACTATTATTGTATTGTTGTCGATGTGTTTCTTTGCTTTTGTTATTAATTGGCTTCTATAATTGGCTGCTCCTATGTTAGGGGCATAGATATTTACAATTGTTAGATCTTCTGGTTGGATAGACCCTTTAAGTAGGATATAGTGTCCCTCCTCATCTCTTTACAGTCTTTGGTTTAAAATCTAATTTGTCTGATATAAGGATTGCCACCCCAGCTTTCTTTTGGTGTTCATTAGCATGGTAAATGGTTTTCCACCCCTTCACTTTCAATATGGGGGTGTCTTTGGGTCTAAAATGAGTCTCTTGCAGACAGCATATTGGAGGGTCTTGTTTTTTTATCCAATCTGATAGCCTGTGTCTTTTGATTGGGGCATTTAGCCCATTTACATTCAGGGTAACTATTGAAAGATAGGAATTTAGTGCCATTGTATTGTCTGTAAGGTGACTGTTACTGTATATTGTCTGTGTTCCTTTCTGGTCTATGTTGCTTTTAGGCTCTCTCTTTGCTTAGAGGACCCCTTTCAATATTTCTTGTAGGGCTGGTTTTATGTTTGCAAATTCCTTTAGCTTTTGTTTGTCCTGGAAGCTTTTTATCTCTCCTTCTATTTTCAATGACAGCCTAGATGGATATAGCATTCTTAGCTGCATATTCTTCTCATTTAGTGCTCTGAATATATCATGCCAGTCCTTTCTGGCCTGCCAGGTCTCTGGGATAGGTCTGTTGCCAATCTAATGTTTCTACCATTGTAGGTTACATATCTCTTCTCCCGAGCTGCTTTCAGGATTTTCTCTTTTTCTCTGAGACTCGTAAGTTTTACTATTGGATGTCGGGGTGTTGACCTATTTTTATTGATTTTGAGAGGGGTTCTCTGTGCCTCCTGGATTTTGATGCCTGTTTCCTTCCCCAAATTATGGAAGTTCTCTGCTATAATTTGCTCCAATATACCTTCTGTCCCCCTCTCTCTTTCTTCTTCTTCTTCTGGGATCCCAATTATTCTAATGTTGTTTTGTCTTATGGTATCGCTTATCTCTCGAATTCTGCCCTCGTGATCCAGTAGTTGTTTATCTCTCTTTTTGTCAGCTTCTTTATTTTCCATCATTTGGTCTTCTATATCGCTAATTCTCTCTTCTGCCTCATTTGTCCTAGCAGTTAGAGCCCCCATTTTTGATTGCACCTCATTAATAGCCTTTTTGATTTCAACTTGGTTAGATTTTCGTTCTTTTATTTCTCCAGAAAGTGTTTCTCTAACAACTTCCATGCTTTTTTCAAGCCCAGCTAGTATCTTTAAAATCATCATTCTGAACTCTAGTTCCGACATTGTACTAATGTCCATATGGAGTAGGTCCCTGGCAGTCAGTACTGCCTCTTGTTCTTTTTGTTGAGGTGATTTTTTCCATCTTGTCATTTTGTCCAGAGGAGAATAGATGAATGAAGGAACAAAATGCTAACAGGGTAACAACATTCCCAGAAGATATACTCTAAACAAATCAGAGAAGACCTGAAACCGGGGGAAAAGAAAGGGAAAGAAAGAAAAAAGAAAAAGAAAAAAAAAAAGAAAAAGAAAAAGTTAAAAACAAAAACAGAACAAAATAAAAAAAAACAGAATATGATCAAATATGATCAGGCTGGTGCATAGATCGGTTCCACATACTAGATTTTGGGTGTATTTTGGTCTGTTAGAAGAAAGTGCCTCCCAAAATTTTAAAGAAAGAACAACTTATATATGTACAAAAATAAGGGTTAATATGATGAAGGGATGGAATATGACTGTAAAGATGAAAATTATAAAAGATTTTATAAAAGGAATTGATAAGAAGTTGTTTGAGAAAAGAAAGAAGAGGATTTAAAAAAAAAGAAAAAAAAGGGAGAGAATGTGATCAGGCAGGAGACTAGAACAAAGCCATACACTAGAGATTTAGGGTATATTTTGATCTGTTAGAAGAAACTGTCTCTCAAAATTTTAAAGAGAGAACAACGTATATATATATGCCAAAAATAAGGGTAACTAGTATGAAGGGATAGAATATGACTCTAAAAATGAAAAATAAAAATGTTTTTTAAAAAAGGGATTGATAAGATGTTGGTAGAAAAAGGGAAAAAGAAAAATTAAAAAAAAAAAAGACAGTTAAAAAAGTTAACTTTGAAAGACTAAAAAATCATGGTAAAAAAGCCATGAATTCTATGTGCAGCATTCCCCTAGCGCTGGAGTTCTGCCATTCTCATTGATCGGTAAACTTGTTCTTGGCTGGCTGTTCTTGCTGATCTTCTGGGGGAAGGGCCTGTTGCCATGGTTTCCAAATGTCTTTGCCGGAGGCGGAATTGCCCCGCCCTTGCTGGTCCAGGCTAAGTAATCTGTTCGGGTTTGCTCTTGGGAGCTTTTGTTCCCTGCAAGCTTTCGGTAGAGCTTTGGAGGATGAGAGTGAAAATTGCGGCCTCCCAATCTCCACCCAGGAGGAGCCGAGAACTCGGGCCCTGCTCCTCAGTGTGCCCTCAGAGAAAAGCAGTCAGTCACTCCCGTCTCCCTGGTTTCCGGCCGCACTCCGTGCTCACCTGGCCTGTGACCGAGCATTTCTATCTCTGGCACCCGACCCCGTGTGGAGTCTCCAAACCCAGCAGATCCCTGTGGTGTGCTCCCCCGCCACTCCTCCCGGGGGAGGAAGCAGAGTCTCCCCAGATCTGCCGCTTGTTGGGTCCCTACTGGAGGAGCAGTGGCCCGACTGTGCCACGGATCACAGTTTATGGCAACCCCGAGCTGAGAGCCCGCGCCTCGCTCCGCCTCTGCAGCCAGCTTCCCTGCTCTGATCCCTGGGAGCTCTGCCACACTCAGGCACCCCTGGTCTTCCTGTGACCCTGAGGGTCCTGAGACCACATTGTCCCCATGAGGGTTCCACCCCCTGCTTAGCCACTGGAGCGATGGCCCTCAGTGGAGCAGCTTCTAAACCTTCTGATTTTGTGCTCAGGGGCTCTATCACTTGCCAGAAGTGGCGGAGGGAGGCCCCCTCCCCTGCCGTCTATCCTCCTGAATATCGCCTCGGATTCACTTCTCCGCACATCCTACCTTCCAGAAAGTGGTCACTTTTCTGTTCAGAGAGTTGTTGCTATTCTTTTCTTCGATCTCCTGTTGAGTTCGTAGGTGTTCAGAATGGTTTGATCCCTATCCAGCTGAATTCCTGAGACCAGACGAAAGCCAGGTCTCCTACTCCTCCGCCATCTTCCTCCACCTGTGTCTATTTCATATCCATCTTAAAATAATTCTGAAGAATTTGCCAGGAGGATGTGACAGGTACTCTGAGATCCTCAGAAGGAATGCTGTGTTAGTAAAATTGAAGGTAATCATAGACACTCTAAGTTGTTGCTATTGTTTTTCTGGGTTTTTCCTGAGAGGAGACGCTAAGTAGAGAATTTAGCAAGACTGTTGGAGCCAGCAGTTTCAGGAAACATCCCTTGTTTAGTTGTCCAAAGCCTAGCTGGATAGAAACAGCTCCATCATATAGATATATTTCCTTTTCTTTAAATCATTATGAAACTTTGTGAACCAAATAGTATGAGATATAGTATCATGGAGTTATTTAATTATTTATTTAAATATTTTATTTATTTATTTGAGAGAGAGAGAGAGAGCACGAGAGGGGAGAGGGTCAGAGGGAGGAGCATACTCCCCACTGAGCAAGGAGTCTGATGTAGGACTTGATCCTGGGACTCCAGGATCATGACCTGAGCGAAAGGCAGTCACTCAACCAACTGAGCCACCCAGGTGCCCGAGTTATTTATTTATTTATTTAAATTAAAATAAAGATTTTATTTATTTATTTGAGAGCAAGAGCAAGATAGAGTGGGAGGAGGGTCAGAGGGAGAGGGAGAGACAGAATCCTTAAGTAGATTCCCTACTGAGTGCGGTGCCTGACACGAGTCTCTATCACAGGACGCTGGGATCATGATATGAGCCAAAATCAAGAGTTGGCCACTCAACCGACTGAGCCACCCAGGTACCCCTGTTGTTTTCTTCAAACCAATACTGAGTATACTGATACTCATTGGTAGGAAGTGGCAAAGCTGATTCTAATTTAGAGCTAGTTTACAGCTCAAGGACATGAAGTAAGTTCTGTCTCTGGGAGGAATGTTCTACCAATTATAAGTTGGTTTTACTGGGACAAACTTGGCATTCATTAGTGACTGACACATGAGAATGTTATTTTCTTTTTGGTGCTTCCATAATTCTGCTGATTCAGTTCAGGAGAAAGTCTCCATTTGGGACTTAGCACTTCTCTGACACTTTCTCATTTTTGTAACAGAGAAAGAGCATATCTCCAGCTCAGACCCTTTAATAAGCAAAGTTTTCTAGGAATTTAATTTTGTTTTGTATTTATTAATTTATGTTTTGCCATTACCTTCTATTCATAAACAAATGCTACTGGTTTTTTAATTATAGTTTTGGCATATTAACCTTTAAAATATATATATTAGAGGGGCACCTGACTGGTTCAGTCAGTTGAGCATGTGACTCTTGATCTTGGGGTTGTAAGTTTAAGATTACTTAAAAATAAATTTTTTTTCTGACAAAACAGGAAAGAATATTCAATGGAAAAAACAGTCTCTTCAACAGACGGTATTGAAAAAATTGGACAGCCACATTCAGAAGAATGAAACCAGACCACTTTCTTACACCATACACAAAAATAAACTCAAAACGGATGAAAGACCTAAATGTGAGACAGGAATCCATCAAAATCCTAGAGGAGAACATCAGCAACCTCTTTGACCTCGCTGCAGCAACATCTTGCTAGACACATCTCCAAAGGCAAACAAAAACAAAAATGAACTATTGGGACTTCAACAAGATAAAAATCTTTTGCACAGCAAAGGAAACAGTCAACAAAACTAAAGGGTTAATATCCAAAATCTATAAAGAACTTATCAAACTGAACACCAAAAAACAAATAATCCAGTCAAGAAACGGGCAGAACAGGGGCACCTGGGTGGCTCAGCTGGTTGAGTGTTTGCCTTGGGCTCAGGTCATGATCCTGGAGTCCTAGGATTGAGCCCCATGGCAGTCTCCCTACTCAGTGGGGAGTCTGCTTCTCCCTCTCCCTCTGCTCCTACCCCCCACTCGTGCTCGTGTGCTCTCTCTCTCAAATAAATAAGTAAAATCCCTAAAAAAATGCAGAAGACATGAAGAGACATTCTTCCAAATAAGACATACAAATGGCCAATAGAGACTGAAAAAATGCTCTACATCACTGGACATCAGGGAAATACAGATCAAAACTACAATGAGATACCACCTCACACTAGTCAGAATGGCTAAAATTAACAAATCAGGAAACAACAGACGTTGGTGAGGGTGTGGAGAAAGGGGAACCCTCCTACACTGTTGGTGGGAATGCAAACTGGTATACCTACTCTGGAAAAGAGTATGGAGGTTCCTCAACAAGTTAAAAATAGAGCTATCCTACAACCCAGCAATTGCACTCCTTGGTATTTACCCAAGGATACAAACATCATGATTCAAAGGGGCACATGCACCCCAATGTTTATAACAGCAGTGTCTACAACAGCCAAAATATGGAAAGAGCCCAGATTTCCAGTGACAGATGAATAGATAAAGAAGATGTGGTCCATATATACAATGGAATATTACTCAGCCATCAGAAAGGATGAATACCCAACTTCTACATCAACATGGATGGGACTGGAGGAGATTATGCTAAGTGAAATAAGTCAAGCAGAGAAAGTCAATTATCATATGGTTTCACTTATTTGTGGAACATAAGGAATAGCATGGAGGACATTAGGAGAAGGAAGGGAAAAATGAAGGGGGGCAAATCGGAGGAAGAGATGAACCATGAGAGACTATGGACTCTGAGAAATAAACTGAGGGTTTTAGAGGTGAGGGGGGTGGGGGGATGGGTTAGGCCAGTGATGGGTATTAAGGAGGGCATATACTGCATGGAGCACTGGGTGTTATATGAAAACAATGAATCATGGATCACTACATCAAAAACTAATGATGTATTGTATGGTGACTAACATAACATAATAAAATAAAATAAAAAAAGAAGATGTAGTATACACATACACACACACACACAATGGAATATTACTCAGCCATTGAGAAGAATGAAATCTTGCTATTTGGAATGATGTGGATGGATGTAGAGGGTATTATGCTAAGTGAAAGAAGTCAGTCAGAGAAAGACAAATACCATATGATTTCACTCCTATGTGGAATTTAAGAAACCAAACAGATGAACATAGGGGAAGGAAGGGAAAAATAAAATAAGATGAAATCAGCAAACCACAAGAGATGCTGACCTTGAGGAAACAAACTGAGGGTTGCTGGAAGGGAGGTGGGTGGGAGGATGGGGTAATTGGGTGATGAGCACTGGGTGTTATATGCAACTGATGAATCACTAAATTCTACCTCTGAAACTAAAAAAAAGAAAGAAAGAAAGATGCTTTCTAAAAAAAAAATCTTTAGGGGCACCTGGGTGGCTCAGTAGGTTGAAGTGTCTAACTCTTGATCTCAGCTCAGGTTTTGATCTCAGGGTCATGAGTTCAAGCCCTGCACTGGGCTCCATGCTGGGAGTGGTCTACTTTAAAAAAAAATCTTAGAAAAATAAAAATAAAAAAGGTACATGTATTAGAGAAAACATACACATGAACACATGTATAGTCCTAGATTATCTTGGGAAAGAAATATGAGAAACTGGTACAATGATTCTGGGAGGACAAGGAGAGAAACTTTTCACTGTATCCATTGTTGTACCTTTTGAATCTTGAATCATATGAATATAATATGTATTAAAATATAAATTTTATTTTATTATTATTATTTTTAAAGATTTTATTTATTTATTTGAGAGAGAGAGAGAGTGCATGCACATGATTGGTGGGGCGGAGGGGCAGAGGGAGAGGGAGAAGCAAACTCCCCATTGACCAGGGAGCCCAGGACCCCAAGATCATGACCTGAGCTGAAGTCAGACCCTTAACCAACTGAGCCACCCAGGTGCCCCTATAATTTTTATTTTAAAAACAGAAGTTAACATGGAAAAAGGAAATTTAATTAAAAAAGAGTCCATTAAAGTGTATTAATTTACACTTATCATGATGAACACTGAGTAATGTATGGAATTGTTGAATCATTATATTGGAAACCTGATACAAATATAACACTATATGATAATTATACTTGAATTAAAAAAGTAAATTAAAAGTGTATTAATTAAATACTACAGGTGGTAATGTGGGTATGACAAATAAAACAGGGCATATGGCTTGTGGCAAAATTGTGAAGGTGGTATGTGAATAAATGAAGTCTGGAAACACTACTTAAAGGATTTGAGATATTTTGCCAGGTTCTTTTTCAAGTAGAGGTGGCCATGTGGGTGGAGGGGTCTGTGGTGATGACCAGGTGTTGGGGGAACAGGTCATCTTTCCTCTCCAGGTTTCATTCTCATCTGTAGTGGGAAGGGGCTGGCCTAAAGTTTTCTCTGAGAACTACTGTCTTCATTTGTGTTCTCCCCAGAAGCAGATCTTAAGGCAAAGATCCCAGTGAAAGCAGACTTATTTATGAAGTGCAAGAAACACCCATGGGTTATGGGGAAGCAATCCAGGGAGCCAGGGAAGGTGCATTATGAGTCAGGTTAACACTGGGGAGTGGCACTTCCTCCCACTGAGAAACAGCAAAAAGCACTCCCCTCACCCCACATGAGGTTAAAGAATCTGGGCACTTAGACACTGACTTCTATCTGCCCCTGGCAGAGGGTGACCCCAAGGGAGGATATTTCCCCTGCACTTGTAGCCTGCTTTTCACAAGGGCAAGTCACCTTCTGAAACTTGGGAGAAAGTCCTCAGGCTGGGAGAAGCAGCTTTGGTGGTGACCATATTGGGGGGGAGGGGCAGAGGGAAAGGGAGGGAATCTCAAGCAGACTCCCCGCTGAGTGTGGAGCCCAAGTGGGGCTTGATCTCATGACACTGAGATCATGACTTGAGCTAAAATCAAGAGTTGGACGCTTAACTGACTGAGCGACCTGGGCACCCCCAACTCTGACTGGCTTAGAGTCTCTATGCTTGCAGTCTTCCTGAAAAAGATGGAGGCAGTGAGAGTGCTGGGTGTGGGCTTAGTTCCTGGATATGAGCAAGACAGAAGAGGAGAAGCAGGAGGACATGTGGAACTGGTCTAGGAGGAACCCAGTAGCAAAACAGGTCCCTTGGGTGTTTCCTGTTTTGGCTGAGTCACCCCTGTTGTGAAGACCCAGTTACACTCTCTGGCCCTGCCTGCCCCTGCGTGTCAGGGAGCAAACATTCTGGGCCTGGAGAAGGGAGTGTGTAGGTGGCTTCACGAACTACCAGGCCTTGCACTGTTTCTTCAGGTACTAAAGGCAGAATGGATTTCCCAAGAATAATTAGGGGCTAGGCCAGGATGTCTGTGTTTCTGGGTGGGGAGCACACATGGAGGAGGGAGGAGGTTGAAGGGGCAGATGTTGGGTTTGGGGACATCAGGAAATGGGCTCAGCACTGGTTCTACAAGAGAGAGGAACCAGGGACGAATGAAGGCCAGACCCAGGGTCCTGGAAGCAAGAAGTGAGGCCCTGGTGGAGGTTGTGAACCATGAGCTAACTCTGCTGTGGGGAGGGGCTGGAAGCCTGATGCCAGAGATGCTTGTTGTGTTTTGCCTCTCAGCCCAGTATCCAATCATTCTTCTTGTCTTTTTAATTTTTTTGTTAATTTTTATTTTTTAAAGATTTTATTCATTTGAGAGAGAGAGAGAAGGAGAAAGAGAATGAGTGGAGGAGGGGGGAGGGACAGAAGGAGAGGGAGAAGAAGCTGTTGTGGGGCTTGATCCCAGGACCCCAAGATCATGACCTAAGCCGAAGTCAGGCACTTAACAATGAGCCCCCAGGTGCCCCTCATTCTTCCTGTCTTAATAGGAACTTCAGCAATGATATGGCCAAATTGCTTGCTCATTCTATAGGTGAGGAAACTGAGCTAGCCACAAGAATTTAGTTTCCCAAAGCAATGTGGCAATTAGTGGCAGAACAAAGGCCAGGAGCTCTCTTTCCCAACTCCTGGTTCAGAAATCTTTTTGAGATATTACTCCCACTTTTGGAAGTGTAAGATCCCTGGTAGAGAAACCATATACTGTGCTTTTTTGTTAAACTTCAAGTGCACAGAATTGAATTATGTGTAATGTTTCATTTGTACACTACCATTAATTGGCCTATGAATGCCCCTCTTGTACTCTGTTACCATTTATTATAAAATCTGAGCAACCATGAATTCAGTATTTAACCCAGCAAGTAGATTATTTCAAAGAACTTACTCATGGATGGACTTCTCCCCTAACCCCAGAAGTGACCATTTACCTGGATTTGACTTTTTCATTTTTCCTGCTCCTTCTTTTAATTATCACACATATTGTTAGTTCCATTTTACTTGTTTTTGAACTACATGAATGTGGCATGAAAATGTTCTATCTTCTGGGAACTGGCTTGTTTGTTAAAATTTTTCTTATTGTGAAAATTTCAAACCCACAAAACAGAGAGAAGAGGAATATTATGAACCTCAATATGCCCATCACCCAGCTTCAACAATTAACAAGGTTTTGCCACTCTTGCTTCACCTATCAGTTTTCTTTCTTTTTTTCCTGGAATACTTTATTTATTTATTTTAAATATACACAATGTGGGGCTTGAACTCACAACCCCAAGATCAAGAGTCACATGCTCTATCAACTGAGCCAGTGAGGCACCCCTCCCTGGAATACTTACTTACGTACTATTTATTTATTCATTCATTCATTCATTTATTTTTTCATGTTGCGATTTGTTTATTTATTTATTTTTTTATTATGTTATGTTAGTCACCATACAGTACTTCATTAGTTTTTGATGTAGTGTTCCATGATTCATTATTTGCGTATAACACCCAGTGCTTGTTGCAATACATGCCCTCCTTAATACCCGTCACTGGGCTAACCCATCCCCCCACCCCTCTCACCTCTGAAACCCTCAGTTTGTTTCCCGGAGTCCATAGTCTCTCATGGTTCATCTCCCCCTCTGATTTCACCCCTTCATTTTTCCCTTCCTTCTCCTAATATCCTCCATGCTATTCCTTATGTTCCACGTATAAGTGAAACCATATGATAATTATTTTTCCTTACTTGACTTATTTCACTTAGCATAATCTCCCCCAGTCCCATCCATGTTGATGCAAATGGTGGGTATTCATCCTTTCTGATGGCTGAGTAACATTCCATTGTATATATGAACCACAACCTCCCTGGAATACTTTAAAGCAAATCTGACATCTTATCATTTCACCAAAGCCCTTCCTATTGGGGATGTAAATTTGCAAAGCACGTGTTAAAGTAAAAAGCGGCCTTTCCATATTAGGAGATACAAATTTGTAAAAATAATCTTAATAAAGTCTATAATTCAGTTGTCAAAAACTGTACTTGTTGTGGGTAGGGGTATGGGTGAAATAGGTGAAGGAGATTAAGAGTACACTTATTGTGATGAGCACTGAGTAATGTATAGAATTGTTGAATCATTATATTTTATACCTGAAACTAATATAACACTGTATGTTAATTATACTTGAATTAAAAAAATAAATTAAAAATTTACTTGTACAGTCACTTATACATACTTCAGTACTCATTTCTAAAAACTGTTGACTTTTTTTTTATGTAATCATATTACTATCATCACACCTGACAAAATCAACAATTATTCTTTTTTTTTTTTAAAGATTTTTATTTTTATTTATTTGAGAGAGAGAGACTGAGAGAGAGAGCACATGAGAGGGGGGAGGGTCGGGAGGGTCAGAGGGAGAAGCAGACTCCCTGCCGAGCAGGGAGCCCGATGCGGGACTCGATCCAGGGACTCCAGGATCATGACCTGAGCCGAAGGCAGTTGCTCAACCAATTGAGCCACCCAGGCGCCCTCAACAATTATTCTTTAGCATGCAATACAGGGACCTGCTAATTTGACTTAACATTGTGTTGCTAGGATTCATCCATGGTGTTCCATTTGGCTGTATAATATTCTATTTATGTATTGTGTCTGTTTGTTCTCTTATCACAGACATTGGATTATTTCCAGTTTTTAGTCATTATGGACAGTGAGAATACGAATATTATTGCATGTGTCTCCTGGTGCATATGTGCTAAATTTACTTTAACAAATATGTAAAAATAGACTTGTTGGGCAGGATATGCAGTGTTCGAACCTGTGTTTCAGAAGTAGTTCTTTCAGTTTTCACACTAACCAGCAGTGTATTAGAGATCCCACCAGTTCACAAACCCTCTAATATTCATATGTATGGACTGGGTTGTAAAGTAAAATTCTTTTTTTTTTTTTTTTTTTTAAACCGTGGTTACATTCAGAAATGTTTGAAGAACCTTGGTTTAAGAGCCAAATGCTTAGGGGGTGCCTAGGTGGCTGAGTCAGTTAAGGGTCTGCTTTCAGCTTAGGTCATGATCTCTGGGTCCTGGGATTGAGCCTGCTCAGCAGGGAGCCTGCTTCTCCCTCGCCCACCCAACCACCCCCGACTTGTGCGCGTGCTCTGTCTCTCTCATAAATAAATAAAATCTTAAAAAAAAAAGAGCCAAATGATTCTACAAAGTTTGTACAAAAACCTACAGTCCCTTGGTCCCCTCTCTGCCTACCCCAGGCTATCACTTTTGCTAATTTTGGCATTTATTTTCCTAACTGTAAGCAACACACATATAATGTGACTTCTCAACTTTTAGGCATGATCTATCAGGCTTTCTTGCTATGGAAGGTGGGCTTTCTCTTGTTTTACCACTCCTCCCTTCTTCCATCCTCCCAATACAATTAAAGTTTTATTTTTGATTAAATTGATGTTCTGGGGTGCCTGGGTAGCTCAGTTGGTTAAGCGTCTGCCTTCAGCTCAGGTCATCATCCTAGGGTCCTGGGACTGAGTCCCACATTGGGCTCCCTGCCCCTCTCCCCTGCTTGTGCACATGCTCTCTCTCTCTCAAATAAATAAATAAAATCTTAAAAAAAATAAATTGATGTTCTGACTTTACATTATTATGACTATGTAAATGCTATTCATGGCCAAGCAATGTAATATATTCTGATTAGTTTTTCTCTCTTGTGTAACTTTTTGTTTTCTCTATAGTTAATAATTGTCTTTTTTTTCTTAGTTATCTTGGTGGTTACCACTAATTCAGTTGCCAACCTCCTTACCAGTTGTCTAAATCTCCTGAGTATGTCCAGGCATATTAGATGCTCCATACAGTGGGGTATCTGTGCATCTTATCTATCTCTGTCTTCTGTGGCCACAGCCACCAAGGCCATCACCTCTTCCTCTTCCTGGTGTAGAGACCACATCTACTTTTTTTTAAAACTTATTCTTCAAGCCACAGCAGTCTGGTTTCCACATGCCCCATGCCTCTACAATGACCTTTTACAGGGTCAGGTTTATGTTGCTAAATCTGTTGGGCACTTTTTTTTTCATTTTTACCTCTCAGCTGCATTTCACAGCTGGGGCACTGGACTTCCTTGAAGCAGTTTCCTCTCTCTTGCTTATCATCTGTATCCGCCTTGGGTTGTGTTCTCCCAGAAGTAGACCCTGAGACAAAGATTTGGGTACAAGGAGTTTGTTTGAGAGGTGTTGGGATCACTGGCAGAGGGGCAGAGAGGAAAGGCAACCAATAAAAGGTACATTTAAAAAATTTTCTCCAGCTTTATTGAGGTATAACTGGTAAATAAAAATTGTATATAGTTATAATGTACAGATGTTTTCATATATGTATACATTGTGAAATGATTAACACAATCAAGCTAATTAACATACCCATCATCTCACACAGTCATCTTTTTTTCCTTTAAGTTTATTGATTTAAGTAATCTCTACACCCAACTCAGGACTCAAACCCATGACCCTGAGATCAAGAGCTGCTCGGTATTCTGACTGAGCCAGCCAGGCACCCCTCACATAGTCGTCTTCTTTGTGTGTGTGCGTGTGTGTGTGTGTGTGTGTGTGTGTGTGGTGAGAACATTAAAGGTTTACTCTCTTAGGAGGTGTCAAGTATACAATATCATATTATTAAATATAGTCACTATGCTGTACATTAAATTTCCAGAATTTATTCATCCTGTATAACTGAAACTTTGTACAAAGAATGCATTGTTAAGTCAGCTACCTCAGTGGGTGACTGGACATTAATCCAGAGGGGAAATGCTGGGAAACAATGAAAAATATATCTTAGAATTATCCCACCTAATTTGCGAGGGAGCTAGGGTATTTATATTCCAACTTCTGAAAGTTATTGGTTGAGAGCTGCTTTGGGGGTGAGATGGGCATTAATTTTTTTTGCATTTTTGGCTTAATGGGTTGTGGGCCTAACATTCCTCTGGAAGTTGTCCTGCAGGTTCTAGGGTGTTAGGATCTGAGGGATTTGAGGGCAGGGTGCTGCCAGTATCTGCTACACTCCCCAAATACAGCTGACCCTTGAACAAGAGGTTTGAACTGCATGGGTTCACTTATACCCAGAGTTTTTTTCAATAAATATATATATATATATATATTTCTGTAAATGTATTTCCTCTTCCTTATGTATTTCCTCTTCCTATATTTTCTTTTCTCTGGATTACTGTAGTGTAAGAATACAGTATATACTACATATAACACAAAAATGTGTTATTTGACTGTTTATATTGTCAGTAAGGCTTGGTATTTATATATATATATATTAGTATTTAAGTTTCTGGGAAGTGAAAAGTTATATGTAGATTTTTGGGTGTGTGGCAGTCAGTGCCCCAACCTGTGTATTGTTCAAGGGTCAATGGTAGAAAGGTCCAGGAGGGCAGGGACTTTTCATGCTTTGCTTACTTCTGATCTCCAATGCCTGGCACATAATAGTTGCTTAATACATAATACCAAATTTTAATGAAAAAATGAAGAAATGAGGAATTCATGAATTCGGCTGTAAGGGCCTAGCAAGAGGCTAAACAAACTGCAGTACTAGATATTGTGAAAGCTAAACATTTTAGGCAAATGAGCCTCATTTTCTTTTTTTTTAATTATTATTATTTTTTTAAAAGATTTTTTAAAATTTTATTTATTTGACAGAGAGATAGCACAAGTAGGCAGAGCGGCAGGCAGAGGGAAAGGGAGAAACAGGCTCTCTGCTGAGCAGGGAGCCCGATGCAGAGCTCGATCCAGGAGCCTGGGATCATGACCCGAGCGGAAGGCAGCCGCTTAACCGACTGAGCCACCCAGGCGCCCCTGAGCTTCATTTTCATATAGAAAAGAGGAAGCAAGGAGAACCTTTGTAAAGAGGAACTTGAGAACAATTCTGTTTAACATAATCATGGAATTAAAAAAAATGACATGAAATCACTGGGTTGTTGTTTTTATAATTTTATTTTATTTTAAAAATTTTTATAGGGTTGAGGAAGATTTTAAATTTTATTATTATTATTATTTTTTGTATAATAAAAGCCCCCACTCAATATGGGGCTTGAACTCATGATCCTAAGATCAAGAGTTATATTCTCTGTCAACTGAGCCAGCCAGGCACCCTGAAATCACTCAGTTTTTTAGTAATGCCACTGAGCTGCTGAATGCCTAGCTCTGGAATCCACCTCTGAAAGATCATATCTGTGATATGATATACTGGTTATTGTTTGAATTAGGATCTTTATTATTTGTAACCCAAAGCATACCAACAGATAATAAGCTCCATTGTAAAAACTTGGTATATGATTATATAACTTTTATGTGCCTCAGTTTCTGCATCTGAAAATGGGGGTAATAATATCTTCTTCATAGGATTTCTATGAAGATCAGAAGAGTTAACACACTTAGAACTGGCACAGAGTAAATGCTCAATCAGTGTCAGCTGTAATTAGTTTTTTGGTATTATTATTTTATTTTTAAAAAGATTTATTTGAGAAAGAGAGTGGGGGAGGGACAGAGGGAGAGGGAGAGAGAATCTCTCTCTCTTTTTAAAATTCTTCATTTAAATTCAGTTTAGTTAACTTATACTGTATTATTAGTTACTGGGTAGAATTTAGTACTTCATCAGTTGCTTATAACTGTTATAACTGCTTATAACCCAGTGCTCATTACATCAAGTGCCCTCCTTAATGCCCATCACCCAGTTACCACATCCCCCCACCAACATCCCCTAGAGCAACCCTCAGTTTGTTTCCTAGAGTTCAACGTCTCTTATGGTTTCCCTCCCTCTCTATTTTCATCTTATTTTATTTTTCCTTCACTTTCCCTATGTTCATCTGTTTTGCTTCTTAAATTCTACATATAAGTGAAATCATATGGTGTTTGTCTTTCTCTGACCAACTTATTTCACTTAGCATAATCCCTCTACTTCTATCTGTGTCATTGCAAATGGCAAGATTTCATTCTTTTTGATGGCTGAGTAATATTCCATTGTATATATATATACCACATCTTCTTTATCCATTCATCTGTCACTGGACATCTGGGCACTTTCCATATTTTGGCTATTGTGGACATTGCTGCTATAAACTTTAGGGGTGCATGTGCCCCTTTGAATCCCAATATTTGTATCCTTCGGGTAAATACTGAGTAATGTACTTGCTGGGTTGTAGGTAGCTATATATATATATATATATATTTTTTTTTTAAAGATTTTATTTATTTATTTGAGAGAGAGAATGAGATAGAGAGAGAGAGCATGAGAGGGGAGAGGGTCAGAGGGAGAAGCAGACTCCCTGCTGAGCAGGGAGCCCGATGCGGGACTCGATCCCGGGACTCCAGGATCATGACCTGAGCCGAAGGCAGTCACTTAACCAACTGAGCCACCCAGGCGCCCGGTAGCTATATATTTTTTAAAAGATTTTATTTATTTATTTGACAGAGAGATACACAGTGAGAGAAGAAACACAAGCGGGGGAATGGGAGAGGAAGCAGGCCTCCCTCAGAACAGGGAGCCTGATGTGGGGCTCGATCCCAGGACCCTGGGATCATGACCTGGGCCAAAGGCAGATGCTCAACAACTGAGCCATTCAGGTGCCCCAGGGTAGCTCTATTTTTAACTTTTTGAGGAACCTCCATACTGTTTTCCAGAGTGGCTGCACCAGTTTGCATTCCCATCAATAGTGTAAGAGCGTTCAAGGGAAAGAGAATCTTAAGTAGACTCTGTGCTGAGCACGGAGCTGGATATGGGATTCCTTCCTTGACCCTGAGATCACAACCTGAGCCAAAATCAAGAGGCAGCCTCTTAACTGACTGTGCCACCCAGGCGCCCCTATTATTATTATTTAAAAATATATTATCATACTATGTGTTCACTATTTGTTCTATGTTCTTAAAATGTTCAATTTTCAAAATTTGGCATTTTTAGTTCCATTTTTGATATTTTCTATTTTTTGCCTTAATGTATCATGATCAGAGAATATGGCATGCCTCATTTCTTGTCTTTTGTGGCATAAAATTGGAATGGTTCTTGTAAAATGTGCTTCAGTGTTTAAAAAAACTGTATTTTATTTCTGAAAGTTAATCTTCACATATGTCTACAATGGCTGCCTTTCTAGTTGTGTTGTTCAGATCAATTAGTTCATTCCCATATCTATAACTAAATCTGAACTTGTCCTCCCTTTTCTACTTTCTAAATCTTTCCAAGATCCACCTTTCTCTCCCAGGTTCTAATTGGACATCATTCGAACCACTTCTCAAATTTCAGTTTGTTTCTAGACTCAGTGCCTTACCTCTAAGAACTTCTTGTTCTCTCTTCTCAAAATAACTTTCATTATCAAGATTCTGGAAAAAGACTCCAAGTTATGGCTTTTCTAGCATCACTGGTGGATCCTTATTTATTTATTTATTTAAAAATTTTAAAATTTAAATTCAGTTTAGTTAACATAGTTTTAGGGGATAGAATTTAGTGATTTATCAGTTGCATATAACACCCAGTGCTCATTACCTCAAGTGCCCTCCTTAATGCCCATCACCCAATTACATCTCCCTACCCATCTGCCCTCCAGCAACACTACTGGTGGATCCCTTAAACCACACTTCTTCTGGGGCACCTGGATGGCTCAGTTAGTTAACCATCTGACTCTTGATTTCAGTTTAGGTTGTGATCTCAGGGTCATGAAATCAAGCCCCATGTCAGGCTCCACGTTCAGCATGGAGTCTGCTTGAGACTGTCTCTCTGCCTCTGCCTTTGCCCCTCCTCCTGCTGGCTCTCTCTCTTTCTCTAAAAATAAATAAATAAAAGAATGAATGAATAATAAATAAATAAATTCTTAACACCCCCCACCCCCCCCACACACTTCTTGTTCTATCTGTGAACAGGAAGTGTCAGAAACCAGATGTTCCTTCTTTCTAAATGCTGTCAAAATTTAACCTCCTTCCCTCCCCCCCACCATGTTGCAAGCACTCAGCTTTGGGCTACATTATTGCTTCAGTTCTCTATTGCAATAGTTCTTACACTTTTCCATCTGCAGACTAATTCTTTTGGAAAGCAAAAGACACTATGGAACCACCCACTACAGCTTACTTAGGCTTCATTGGCATATGACCCAGGAAAGGATTTTTCAATGTGAGCTAAAGAGCTTGTGGTCAGATGTCAGCCAGGGCTGCAGTCATTTAAAGGCTTGACTAGTGTTGAAGGATTTATCTCCAAAGTAGCTCACTACACAGAGGGTGAGTTGGTCTTGGCTGTTGGTGGGAGGCCTCAGTTCTTTTCCATCAAGGCCTCTTCACAGGGTATTTTATATGTCCTTAACAGCATGGTGGGTGGCTTCCTTGAGACTCCAGAGAGAGTAATCCATGGGAGCAAGGCAGAAGCTGAAATGCCTTGGAAGTCACACACTTTCACTTCTGTTATATTCTATTGGTCACACAGGCCAGCCATGGCTCAGTGTGGAAGGGGTGTGAATGAATATTTAGAGAGGATGATCAAAGGGGCCATCTTGAATGCTGGCTATTACATAGGGCATACCAAGTGTAACTGATGTAGTGTGCTTGGACTATAAATGGCTAGCAATGAGGCTGAAAGTTATTTATGGACTAAATTATCAGGGACTAAAGAGTTTGGCTTTTAATTGTTGGTGTTAGGGAAATACTGAAATATTTTAAAGAAGGCACCTAGAGGGTTGAACTGTTTCTTCTTATCCAAATTTGGCAGCAAGCTGTCCAGTACAGTTAAATAAGCCCTCAACATTCTCTGCTTTTTCTTTGGACTGTTTGAAAATTCATGTATATTTACATACATCCCATTGTTTTATTTGTGTTGGATTGACTTTTGGAAACTGTTAGTCTGTATCATATGTCAGCTTGGATTTCTTCCACTGTATAAAACTTAATATCTCTGTATCTGCTGGGATACTTTTAGTTGCAAATAAAAAATTCCACCCACAATGACTTAAGCAATGAAAAGAATTTATTGACTCATTCAACTGCAAAGTTCAGATGTAGAGAGCATTTCCGGTGTGGTTTGATCCAGAGCTTCACATTTGTAAGAGGGATCTGGCTCTGCTTTTATGCTGTGTTGGTTTATTCTCAGGTGGACTTTCTTCACAGTAGCAAAAATGTCTGCAGTGGTTCCAGGTTTTGCATTACATTGGAAAGAGAAAAAACATCTTTGTCCTCAGATCCACTTTGACGGGTCTGGCTTAGGTCACATGTTCACACTTAAACCAATTGCTGAAGTCAGGGGTATGGAATATATGGATTGGGATTGGCTTAACTTAGTTCATATGCTCTACACTTGGAGCTGGTGGTGAACCTTAAACCCCATAGTTCTCCAAATAGAAATTAAGAGTTTGTGGGAAGAAGGAATTGGATGCTGGGAAGGTTAAATAGATGATGGGGATTAAGGAGTGCACTTGTTGTGATGAGCACTGGGTGATGTGGAATTGTTGGATTACTATATTGTACACATGAAACTAATATTACACTGCATGTTAACTAACTGGAATCTAAATAAAAACAAACAAACAAACAAAAGAGTTGCTGGGAAGATGGAAATTGGATGCTGGGGAGGCAACCACAAGTGTCCAACACAAAATCAAAATTCTGATGTGGTTCATCTAACCAACATTTCCTGGGGCACTTGAGTGTCTTAGTTAAGTGTCTGACTCTTGGTTTCAGCTCAGGTCATGATCTCAGGGTCCTGAGATCGAGCCCTGCGTTGGGCTCCACATAGAGTCTGCTTGAGATTCTCTCTCTCCTCTGCCCCTTCCCCTGTGCTCTCTCTCTAAAATAAATAAATAAATAAATAAATAAATAAATAAATAAATAAATAAAAAATCTTTAAACAACATTTCCTAAGCCCCAGCCAAATATAGTTGGGTCCTGGGATAGAGCCATGAACAGGACATATTCCCTGCTCTCAAGTGAGACATAGTAAATATTTGTTGAATGAACAGTCTGGGGGAAAGATACATATATACATAATTCACCATACCATATAAGGTCTATTTCTAGCTCTAGAGACTTTGAGGTGACAGGGGTGTGATCTGCTCTTTCACTCCTCTTTCTTCTTTTTTCTTTTTTTCCTCTTTTGTCTTATTTTTTAAAATTTTATTTTATTTTATTATGTTATGTTAGTCACCATACAATACATCATTAGTTTTTGATGTAGTGATCCACGATTCATTGTTTTCGTATAATACCCAGTGCTCCGTGCAGTACGTGCCCTCCTTAATACTCATCAGCGGGCTAACCCATCCCTTTAACCCCTCCCTTCTAAAACCCTCAGTCTGTTTCTCAGAGTCCATAATCTCTCATGTTTCATCTCCCCCTCCAATTTCCCCCCTTCATTTTTCTCTTCCTTCTCCTAATGTCCTCCATGCTATTCCTTATGTTCCACAAATAGGTGAAACCATATAATTGACTTTCTCTGCTTGACTTATTTCACTTAGCATAATCTCCTCCAGTCCCATCCATGTTGATGTAAATGTTGGGTATTCATCCTTTCTGATGGCTGAGTAATATTCCATTGTATATATGGACCAATCTTCTTTATCCATTCATCTGTTGAAGGGCATCTCGGCTCTTTCCACAGTTTGGCTATTGCGGACATTGCTCCTATGAACATTGGGGTGCAAATGGCCCTTCTTTTCACTACATCTGTGTCTTTGGGGTAAATACCCAGAAGTGCAATTGCTAGGTCATAGGGTAGCTCTATTTTTAATTTTTTGAGGAATCTCCACACTGTTATCCAAAGTGGCTGTAGCAACTTGCATTCCCACCAACAGTGTAAGAGGGTTCCCTTTCTGCACAACCTCTCCAACATTTGTTGTTTCTTTCCCTGTCCATTTTTGCCATTCTAACTGGTGTGAGGTGGTATCTCAATGTGGTTTTGATTTGAATTTCCCTGATGGCTAATGATGATGAACATTTTTTCATGTGTCTCTTAGCCATTTGTATGTCTTCTTTTGAGAAGTGTCTGTTCATGTCATCTGCCCATTTTTTGACTTGATTATTTGTCTTTTTTTTATTATGTTATGTTAATCACCATACATTACATCATTAGTTTTTGATGTAGTGTTCCATGATTTATTATTTGCGTATAACACCCAGTGCTCCATTCAGTACGTGCCCTCTTTAATACCTATCACCAGGCTAACCCATCCCCCCACTTCTTCCCCTCTAGAACCCTCAGTTTGTTTCTCAGAGTCCATAGTCTCTCATGGTTCATCTCCCCCTCTGATTTTCCCCCCTTCATTTTTGTTTTTTGGGTGTTGAGTTTGAGAAGTTCTTTATAGACCTTGGAAATCGGTGCTTTGACCAATGGAACAGAATAGAGAGCCTAGATATGGACCCTCAACTCTATGGTCAAATAATCTTTGACAAAGCAGGAAAAAATATGCCATGGAAAAAAGACAGTCTCTTCAATAAATGCTGCTGGGAAAATTGGATAATTATATACAGAAGAATGAAACTCCACCATTCTCTAACACCATACACAAAGATAAACTCAAAATGTATGAAAGACCTCAATGTAAGACAGGAATCCATCAAAATCCTACAGGAGAACATAGGCAGTAATCTCTTTGACATCAGCCACAGCAACTTCTTTCAAGATACATCTCCAAAGGCTAGTGAAACAAAAGTGAAAATGAACTTTTGGGACTTCATCAAGATAAAAAGCTTCTGCACAGCAAAGGAAACAGTCAACAAAACAAAGAGGCAACCCACAGAATGGAGAAGATATTTGCAAATGACACTACAGACAAAGCACTGATTTCCAAGATCCTCTTTTGTCTTCTAATTGAAAGCTAGCTCTTCCAGGGTGAGACACTGGGAGGAAAGAATTGGAGAGATAGCAGAGGGTTCCTCACATGTGCCTGGCTGCCTAAGGGTAGTCAGAGGTGTCCCTAGTCTCACTCTGGTGCAAACTGGGTCCATCTCTTATGATCTTCAGGATCTGAGGTTCAAGGTGTTCTTGGGGGTGATATTCAGCTTTACCATGGTCCCCTTCCCTGCTGAGGAGTCCCTTGGAGGGGGAAATGCCCAACTCACTTGGCCTCTCCAGGCTTAACCCATTCTCTACATGTGTTTCTTCATTTGGAACCATGAAGTCTCCATCTCCCTGTTTCTTGGTCTTATTTAAGCTGCACAGAACTTTTCTGGAGGAAGGCTTTTATACATGCAGCCTTTCCCCAAACCCCTAGGTCTGTAAAACCCTGAAAATGGAGACCCTGAAGCTGAATGTGACAGTAATGATACAAGATCAGGTCAAGGATCATGGTTATTTGCCAAACTGTACAAGATGTTGTAACCAGAGGATGTTTAATGTAATGTTAATGATAATGTGGCAGAGACACCTAGTTGTCTCCTGGTATCTATTTTCTTCTTTAGAAATTAAACTCTAATTTTTTCCAGAATTTATTTTTATTTTTATTTTTTAAATTTTATTTATTTATTTGACAGAGAGAGACACAGCGAGAGAGGGAACACAAACAGGGGGAGTGGGAGAGGGAGAAGCAGGCTTCCTGCGGAGTAAGGAGCCCGATGCGGGGCTCGATCCCAGGACCCTGGGATCATGACCTGAGCCGAAGGCAGATGCTTAACGACTGAGCCACCCAGGCGCCCCAAATTTTTTCCAGAATTTAAACTCCAACCTCCTTTGCAGCTATGTGAGACTAAGTTCTGGCCTATGAGATGGGAAGGGAAATAGGTGTAGCTTTTGGGTCACACCTTTAAAGGAAAGAGGCATATTCTTTATTTTTCCTGCCAGTGGGAAGTTCGACATGGTGGTAGGCTATCTGTGATGAGGTGGATGAAGACATACCTTGGGATAACAGAGCAACCTGCTAGAAGGAGCCTGGCTCTCTAATCCTGTGGAACCTGTCTAACCTCCCTGGAGTGTCAATAAGGCAGTCTGGTTTAAGGTTTTGTGATTTTTGCATCTTATTATAGCAGTGAAACCTCAGCCTCAACCAATACAAATTGCCATTTGTTGGGTACATCCTACATGCCATGTGCTGTGCTAAGCTTTTCACATACATTATTTAATCTTGTTTTTAGAGAGAGAGAGCGAGCACGAGTGGCGGGAGAGGGGCAGAGGAAGAGGGAGAAACAGACTCCCCACTGAGCAGGGACCCTGGATGAGGGGCTAGATCCCAGGACCCTGGGATTATGACCTGAGCTGAAGGCAGACGCTTAACTGACTAAGCCACCCAGGTACCCTACATTATTTAATCTTTACAGTTTATTTTGGTTGTTAAGTAACGTATCAGCTAGGGCTTATTGGGTAAAACCAACAGAAACAGACTCTGGCTAACAAGCAAAAAATGAAATTTACTGGAAGGAAATATAGTGGCTCATAGGATGGAAGGGAAGCAGACTCAGAGAGGACAGAAACCGTGACTTTGGCAGTCCTGACAGGAGAGAAAGAAGCCAAATATTAATTTTCTGCCTTTGCATCACTGTGCTCAAAATTCAAATTAAAAGTAGAGAGTCCAGAGGCGCCTGCGTGGCTCAGTCGTTAAGGGTCTGCGTTCGGCTCAGGTCATGATCCCAGGGTCCTGGGATCGAGCCCCGCATCAGGCTCCCTTCTCAGCGGGAAGCCTGCTTCTCACTCTCCCACTCCCCCTGCTTGTGTTCCCTCTCTCGCTGTGTCTCTGTCAAATAAATAAATAAAATCTTAAAAAAAAAAATAAAGTAGAGAGTCCAGGGGCGCCTGGGTGGCTTACTTGGTTAAGCGTCCGACTCGTGATTTTGGCTCAGGTCATGATCTCATTGGTCCTGAGATGGAGCCCTGTTGGGCTCTGTGCTCAGTGGGGAGTCTGCTTGGGATTCTCTCTTTCCCTCTGTCCCTCCCTCCGCTCCCATGTGCTCTCTCTCTCTTTTTCAAATAAATAAATAAATCTTTAAAAAAAGCAGAGAGTCCATTTGGTCTTACTTTGGTCAAGAGGCTACTCATTTAGTTAAGATGGGGGTGGGGTAAGGCTCCTTAACTTACCTTGATTTACTGTCTCACCAAGAAATGTATACAACGGTACAGGGGTAATTGATCAAAAGGAAATTGGCTGCTATTAGCAAAACAAGGGAAGAATGGATATTGAGTGGCCTAAAACAAAAATTTCCACTATGAGTAAGTAATAAGATTTCCAATTATGTGAAAATTAATAAAGGGAGATCTCACTAAAGCAGAGTCAGGAGGCTAGAGTGGGAGGCTAGAAGAGGAAGCTATACCACTCAACCTCAGTTACAGGAAGAATTGTTAATTACAGACCCCAACAGAAGAATCCTCAACAGGAAAGAGTTATAAATTATAGGGCTCAACAGGGAAAGATGTATACTGCATCCCCTACAAGAAATCGACCATCCCTGCAATTCAGCCAATGGGAAACTGTCATCGCCTGGAACTCTGTTTCTCTCCAATGGACTTTTGTTCAAAACAATCCTTCCTAGTCTTCTCCTGTTTTATAAAATAACATCCTTTGTTTGTTGTACTTGCCTGTGGTTTTATCATAGTGTCCATATCCGAAATTGCAATCCTGTGCTATTCTCGAATAAACCTATTTTTGCTAGTAAAATAACTGACTGTTCTATTTTTAAGGTTTAACAATTATAAGGAAAACGAAGCTCAGAGAGGTAAGTTAACTTGCCCAAAGTCACACAGCTAGTAGAAAGCAGAGCTAGCAACTGAACCCAGATTAACTGACATGCTCTTAACCATGATGCTGGGTGGCTTCCAATGGCTAACTCAGACCAGGTATATTTATGTTTGAATCTCCATAGAGGGGTTGATTTTCTACTGACTGATGCTGCTTCAAATAGGGTATAAAGATGAGTCTAATGCTAACCCTTCTCCCTCTTGATCCTAGGCCTTAGGTAGCCAGAAATTGGGGGTGTATTTTGATAAAAGAACAAAAAAATTTGAAATCATCTGCAGTCTGCCTCATCCTGCCATGCTCAGCAGGATACAAGTAGTTCAGACAGCAATCAATGGGCTTCTAGTGTGGCACAGGAAGAACAAAACCCCTAATTGCCTCTATCTTTTGAGTCCACCAACATGGTCTACACATTGTAAGAACTGCTGTAATACCAGCAGGCTTGACTGTTTACAAAGAATAGACACCTACCTGAATTTCTACAAGAAAATAGGGGCTTGGTGTGGAGACATGGGGAACAGGTATGAGGATGTGTGGGAGCTGGACTAAAACTGGAAAGCACCCACAGAATCCAGGCTGCTCCAGCACTCACTCTCCATTTCTCTCCCAGGGGCTGTGTGGCTCCCTCATGGTATCTCTGTGAATAGACTTCATTCCCTTCCTGTGACCTCTATTCCTTCACAACATAATTTGCTCCAGTCATCACTTCCACATTTCAGGAAGAAGGTTCAGGGAGGGGAAATGTCATCCTCTTTGTCCATCAAGGTTTCCCTTACATCTCATTGGTCAGAGTGGGATCACATGGCCACTCCTGGCGGTAAGGCAGGCTGGGGAATCCTGTAAGCAGCTTTTCTAGTCTCTCTCTTGGAGAGAGGCATGGGAGAGGGAGCTGGAGTTAACCTACTATAAAGTATCTGCCCCAGGAGGTGGAATTTAGATCAACCTGCCAGCGTGGTTGAGATAAAATTTATAAAATGTTTTGAAACTATAAAGCACTGTAAAATGTTGGCCTCAAAATGGGATGCATGTGGTACAGCCCATTTGGAGAGTCATTTAAAAGGCCGCAGAGTGTACATCTAATTTGCCTGAGTCATTTCATCTTAAAAATTATATCCATAAAAAAGAATTCCAAAGAAGCAAAAAGTTGTATGTAGACAATTTTTTAATGCAGCACTGCCTAAAATCACTAAAATTTCTCAACTCAATGGAATACTTTATACACATTAAAATGGGTATAAATATGAAATATTTGTGTTAAAATGTTATATAACAAAACCATGATACAGAATTAAACCTACCCTATCATGACAAATTTGTAAATTGTATCTGTGCTGGGAGTGAGTGCAGAAAAGCTGATATATGATGGAAGTGGGACTGCATGTTGCTTTTTCTTGTTTTCTTTAATATTTTCATAATACTCTGTATGTTAATACAATCAGGAGGAAAAAAAAAACAACTACAGTGGCTTCGTAGGCTTGGCTCAACTGTCAGGGACTGAACAGAGTCATGTATCTTAGGACATATCTGACCTACTCCCCAGAAATGGGGAGAGGTTTAGCCCTTTGATATTTGTGTCTATCCCTTTCCTCTAGAAGCAAAAATATCAGATAAAAGAGTTTATGGTTGTTTTCCTTCTGTTCTTTTCATGTGAAGGAAGTATAACTTCCCTTCTGTCCTATTCCAGAAATTAGTAATCTTATCTCAGTCCTGCTCAGGTCAGGTCCTGAACCACTTCTTCTTTCAAGGATGGGAAACAGAAGGAAGTATTTCAGGGGCAGTGGTAGTGCATGTTTGTCTCTGCCCTGCAAGTGACCTCTGCCAACCATGTTTTAGTGTGATCTTGGGGAGGAATACCTAAGACTCCCGCAAAGCATATGGTGCGACTGTTTCTTTCTCCTGCCCGAAGTTTGGATCTCTGTTTGGACAACTGAAGGAGCATGTGGAACCATCTAGAATGCTTCTGAGAGAGCAACAGGCAGCTTTGAGGCCAATATACCCTTTATGTATCATTGGGGATGTGCTAGCCATATCATTGGTCAACCCAAGACACAGTGGGTAGAATAATTATAGCTAATGTTGACTGAATATTCACTACATGCACTTTGACATCTACTAATCTCATTTAATCATCACAACAACTCCAAGAGGTAAGTACTATTATTGCCATCGTTTTCCAGATGAGGACAAGGAGGTCCAGAGAATAACTTGCTTAATTAAGGTCAAACATGTATAGAGATAGGATTTTAACCCCATTAGTCTGGCTTCAGACACTAAAGGCTTAATCAGATTGCTAGGAATGACATTCAGGTGGAACTTTTATCAGCAATAAGTGTAATGGAAAAACAATATTATGTTATTTGTACTTCCCAGAACCTTCTCAGAAGGGTAGATCCTGTGTGGCCAGTTCCTTTGAATGTGGTGGATCAAGCAAATTGGAGAGGTTTAGACAGAGGTAACTTCTCTGTGCAGGTGGGGGGTGGGGGAAAGATTTGGAGCGATGGGTCTGGGAGATTGTGTTGGGAAGAGAGGAGCCACCATCCTGGGTGCCATGTGGGGCATGGGAGATTAAGGAGACCCTGCTACCTTCCTCATTCTCTTGAGGGCAAAGGCAGAAAATTAGGGAGAAGAAACATGGTAAAGAGAATTTGTGAAGTTGAATATAGAGACTCATGTGATACCCCACTTATTTGAAGGAGGTGAGAGAATAAGTCTTGAAGATATCTGGGGGGAACTCTAATCCAGTTAGAGGGAACAGCCAATGTGCTGGAAGTGTGCCTGGTATGTCTGAGGACCAGCAAGGAGGCCAGCATGGCAGGAGTAGAAGGAGTGAGGGGTCAAAGAGAAGGAGATGAGCTCAGAGAGGTAAGGGTGGGAGAATGGGACAATATGCCCCATGTCGACAGATCACACAGTGTTGCTATTGACTGAATGTGTAAGAACATTTCCACTATGGTGCCCTGGCCACCTGGCACTGCCACATAGACCACACAGGCAAAGGCTTGAACAACAGCTTGTCTGAGTTTTGGCAGAATGCCTGTGATCTTCCCAGAACAGAGAATATGGGAGGTCTGTGAAGAGCTGCACTGGGGCCATTTTCTGCTTGCCTTTCTTCTTCCTTTAGGAGGCCATCATGAACCAGTTTCTGTGGTCTCCCAGGTTCTGAAGAGGTATAGAATTTTCTTGCCCCTCCACCCCCACCCCCAAGAGCTATAGACTAAAATTGCCTCATCTATTAGTCTAGAATATTGCCTCCCCTTTTTTCTTTTTCTTTTTTTTTTTAAGATTTTATTTATTTATTTGACAGAGAGAGCCAGAGAGCACAAGCAGAGGGAATGGCAGAGGGAGAGGGAGAAGCAGGCTCTTCACTGAGCAGGGAGCCCAATGCGGGGCTTGATCCCAGGACCCCGGGATCATGACCTGAACCGAAGCCAGGCGCTTAACTGACTGATCCACCCAGGTGCCCCTGCCTCCCTTTTTTCAATTCATCCTTTTTGATTTGCAGGATAAGAACCACGTGGAAATTTAGTTTTGCCATCTAAGTAAGTAATAAACGTCTTAACCTAAAAGTGGCTTATTGTTATCTTTACTGATCCATCAGTCAGGCCTTGGCCTGACCTAGCCTTATTGTCTGCTTGAGGCTGAGATGGGGCAAGCTGTGGGAAACAAGATTGAGAGCCACCAGGCATTCTGTTTTAGACATACTTGTTTTGAGGTACTTGTTAGACATTGAGCAGGCAGTTGAATATCTGAGTTTGGAGCTCAAGAGGGACATCTGGGATGGAGATATAAACTTTGGCTTTGTCAGCATATAGATGATATTTATAGCCCTGAGACCACCGAAGAACAGAGTGCAAAAAAAAAGGCCCAAAGACTGAGCTCTGGGATCCTCCTTAGGAGCTTGAGAGAAAAGAAGGGATTGACAAAAGAAACAAGGAGGAGGGACTGGGATGAAGGAGAACCAGGAGAGTAGAGAGTCCCCAAGGCCTATGTACAAATTAGTTCCAGGAAGGAGTGGTCAAATGTCAAAAGCTGCTGAGAATCACTTAAGATGAAGATTGAGAAACAACTATTGGAGTTAACCATGTATCCTTGGTGACCTTGATGAAAACAGTTTTGGTGGAATGGGGAATGGGGTGGGGCAAATGCTTGGTTGGAATGGGTTTAAAGGACAGTGGGAAGAGCAGAACTGAGCACAGCAAATGCAGACAACTGTTTTAGAAACTGTTTTGCAAAAAGGAAGCAAAAATGGAGCACTGGTGGGGGAAGTGGAATCAAAGAAAGTATTCGCTTTTTCATTAAAAGAAATTATTTCTGATGGAAATACCAGATTTCTGTGTATCCAATCAGTATTGTTTTCATTGACCTTATGCATTTATTCCAGAACCAATACCATATTTTAACTTACAATGGCTTTGGGGTTTTACTTTGATATGGCACCTCTGGCTGTAGAATGGTATGATGCAATAAGATATATTTCAGAGTTTTCTAAGCTATTTCTATGTGTTTTCTCTTCCAGGTGAATTTTACTTTTATTTTATTATTTTAAAATTTATTTATTTCATTTTAAAACAATGCACATTTATTATATAAATTTCTGAAAATCAGAAAAATAGAAGGAATTGTTTTTCATTGTACACTATAATACCACCAAGCAGAAGATACCACTATTACATTTTTCTTTCTTCTCACATTTCTTTCTCTTTCTCTCTCTCTCTAGATATGTCTATATATATGTGGGTGGTGTTATATAATTATGATTTTTAAAAAAGATCTTTTTATTTATTTGGCAGAGAGAGAGAGCACACAAGCAGGTGGAGCAGCAGAGGGAGAGGGAAAAGCAGACTCCCTGTTGAGCAAGGACTCCATTGCGGAGCTCCATCCCAGGACCCTGGGATCATGACCTGAGCTGAAGGCAGATGCTTAACCAACTGAGCCACCCAGGCGCCCCACTTCCAGGTGAATTTTAGAATCAGCTTGTCAAATTCAAGAATAATGCTGTTGGGTGAGATTACACTGAATTACTGAGTACTCTGATGGAGAACTGACGTATTTATAGTGTTAAGCCTTGTCATCCACGAATATGGCTTGTCTTTCTATTCTTTGATGTCCTTGAGGAAAGCCTAATAGTTTAAAAATATAGTTTTTACATATTTCATGTTAGATTTATGCTTACATGTTTTACAGCTTTTTGATGTTATGGATGGTGTTTTCTTATATTTTCTCATTAGAAGATTAGTCAGCCTTAGCTGAATAAGGAATAGATTAGATTTTAATATGTTCATCTTGCTGAATAAGATTAGTTCTAACAAGTTATTGTTAACAGTCTTGGATTTTCATACTTTCTGCAAATGACTTTTTGCCCATTGAACATGCCTTGTGCAGGAAAGAGTTATGATTGGATGTTACTGTCTGCCCATAATTTTTGCTCTTGGGAAGTCAACAAAATGATCAGAACAATTCTTTGAAGCGGTTTCCTAGCTGTGCCAGATTAACTCAAACTCAAAGAGAAAATAATTGCACTGGTGGTGCTATGTAATACTGGAATCTTGCTTTATATTGACTTGGATAGAGAATAGATGAATGGTTAAAAAAAATAAAGAAAAAAACCCAGACAAATACAGAAGGAAATTTTACTTCTAAAAGCTTATTTTAAAACCTTTTCAATAGGGGTGCCTGGGTGGCTCAGTTGTTAAGCGTCTGCCTTCAGCTCAGGTCATGGTCCCAGGGTCCTGGGATTGAGCCCCGCATCGGGCTCCCTGCTTTGTGGGAAGCCTGCTTCTCCCTCTCCCACTCTCTCTGCTTGTGTTCCCTCTCTCCCTGTGTCTCTCTCTGTCAAATAAATAAAATCTTTAAAAAAAATATCTTTTCAATAAATGGAACTGGGAACTTATTTGTTCATATGGACAAAAATGAAATTGGACTCCCTATTTCACACCACATACACCCAAAATAAAAAATAAAAAATAATTAAGACAATTTTGCAGAAAGTCAGAAATTAAATAATGTAAGTAAAACAAATATTTGAGAATATATCAGTGAAAAAGTTTTTTTCTAACTTTGGAGATTTCTTAAGTCACAGGAAAGGCTAGTAATAATAATCCATATTAAAAATAAAAACACTTGCCCAAGAGAAATGCCAATTATTATAATTGATAATAGCATCTAACTTGTAGTTTCAGCATGAGTATCAGAAGAGATTATGTGTGTGAAAGTGACTTGTAAAGTGCTAGGCAAATGGTGGTTATGTTTAATCACTTGGCATCAGGGAAATCCAAATCAAAACCTCAATGAAATACCACCTCACACCAGTCAGAATGGCTAAAATTAACAAGTCAGGAAATGACAGATGTTGGCGGGGATGCGGAGAAAGGGGAACCCTCCTACACTGTTGGTGGGAATGCAAGCTGGTGCAACCACTCTGGAGAACAGTATGGAGGTTCCTCAAAAAGTTGAAAATAGAGCTACCATACGATCCAGCAATTGCACTACTGGGTAATTACCCCAAAGATACAGATGTAGGGATCCGAAGGGGTACATGCACCCCCATGTTTATAGCAGCAATGTCCACAATAGCCAAACTGTGGAAAGAGCCAAGATGTCCATCGATAGATGAATGGATAAAGAAGAAGTGGTATATATATATATAATGGAATATTATGCAGCCATCAAAAGGAATGAGATCTTGCCATTTGCAACGATGTGGATGGAACTGGAGGGTGTTATGCTGAGCGAAATAAGTCAATCAGAGAAAGACATGTATCATATGACCTCACTGATATGAGGAATTCTTTTTTTTTTTTTTATTAAAGATTTTATTTATTTATTTGACAGAGAAAGACACAGCGAGAGAGGGAACACAAGCAGGGGGAGTGGGAGAGGGAGAAGCAGGCCCCCCGCCGAGCAGGGAGTCCAATGTGCGGCTCGATCCCAGGACCCTGGGATCATGACCCGAGCCAAAGGCAGACGCTTAACGACTGAGCCACCCGGGCGCCCCGATATGAGGAATTCTTTTTTTTTTTTTTTTTAAGATTTTATTCATTTATTTGACAGAGAGAGATAGCGAGAGCAGGAACACAAGCAGGGGGAGCGAGGGAGAGGGAGAAGTGGGCTCCCCGCGGAGCAGGGAGCCCGATGTGAGGCTCGATCCCAGGACTCCGGGATCATGACCTGAGCCGAAGGCAGACGCTTAATGACTGAGCCACCCAGGCGCCCCCCGATATGAGGAATTCTTAATCTCAGGAAACAAACAGGGTTGCTGGAGTGGGGGGTGGGGTGGGAGGGATGGGGTGGCTGGGTGATAGACATTGGGGGAGGGTATGTGCTATGGTGAGTGCTGTGAAGTGTGCAAGACTCTTGAATCACAGACCTGTACCTCTGAAACAAATAATGCAATATATGTTAAGGAAAAAAAAAAAGAAAGAAGATAGCAGGAGGGGAAGAATGAAGGGGGGGAAATTGGTGGGGGAGATGAACCATGAGAGACGATGGACTCTGAAAAACAAACTGAGGGTTCTAGAGGGGAGGGGGGTGGCAGGATTGGTTAGCTTGGTGATGGGTATTAAAGAGGGCACATTCTGCATGGAGCACTGGGTGTTATGCACAAACAATGAATCATGGAACACTACATCAAAAACTAATGATGTAATGTATGGTGATTAACATAACAATAAAAATTAAAAAAAAATGGTGGTTATGTTTACTTTTGAATCCCCCAGCAATATGCTTTATTTTCTATTTAGGATTATTTGGTGTTAAGAACACTGGTTCACTCAAATTATTTCAAGTTTTGAAGATTTCATAGGATTCTATGATAACCATCACTACTGATCACTAATTTTTTCTTCTGTTTTCGGGTGCAGGAGACAATTCCACTTCCGTGCCTGGATTTCTGAGATAACACATGGAAGATAACTTCTTGGGAGAGTTTCTCTTTCCTGTAGTAAATTTTGGACAAATAAGAAATAAACTTCTATTATATTAGGCACTGAGATTTTGGTATTGTTTGTTACTGCAGCAAAACCCATTATTGATACAGAAATCCATAGTCTGGATGGAAAATCCATCTGAATTTCTAGTTTTTTAAATTGTTAAGTTAGGATGCCGATTTGAGATCTTCCTTTTATTTTAATGTGTTTATGACTATAAATTTTCCCTTAGCACTGCTTTCACTGCATCCCATTTTAAGTTTTGATATGTTGTGGTTTTGCTTCATTCGTCTCTAAATATTTTAAAATTTCCCTCGTAATTTCTTCTTTGGCCCATTAGTTCTTTAAGAATATGTTGCTTAGGGGTGCCTGGGTGGCTCAGTTGGTTAAGTGTCTGCCTTTGGCTCAGGTCATGATCCCAGGGTTGTCGGATCTAGCCCTACATTGGGCTCCCTGCACAGTGGAGAGCCTGCTTCTCCCTCTCCCTCTGCTGCTCCCCCTGCTTGTTCTCCCTCTCTCTCTGTCAAATAAATAAATAAAATCTTAAAAAAAAAGAGTATGTTGCTTAATCTTCACAAATCTGTGAATTTTCCAGTTTTCCTTCCATTGTTGATTCTAACTTTATTTTATTGTGGTTGGAAAAGATACTTTGTATAACATCTATCTTTTAAAAATGTACTGAGACTTGGGGCACCTGGCTGGCTCAGTCGGTAGAGCATGCAACCATTGATCTCAGGGTTGTGAGTTTAAGCCTCATGTTAGGCATAGAGCTTACTTAAAAAAAAAATCTATTGAGACTTAATTTGTTGCCTAACATAAGTTCTGTCTTAGAGAACATCCCATATGGACTTGAGAAGAATGTGTATTCTGTTATTGTGGGGTAATGTGTTCTGTATGTGTCTCTTAGATCTAGTTGGCTTATTGTGTTGTTCAAGTCCTCTATGTCCTTACTTATCTTCTGTCTGGTTATTCTATCCATTATTGAGAATAGAGTATTGAAGTCTCCAACTATTATTATAGGATGGTCTATTTATCCCTTAAATTCTGTCAACTTTTGTTTCATATATACTGATGGCCTGTTATTAGGTGTGTAAATGTTTATAATTGCTATATTTTCTTGTTGTGTTGAAACTTTTATTCGTATATAATTGTCCCTTGTGTATATATAATCTTTGTCCCTTGTGTAAACTTTTTGATTTAAAATTTAATTTGTCTGGGGCACCTGAGTGGCTCAGTTGGGTTAAATGTCCAACTCTTTTTTTTTTTTTTTAAATGTCCAACTCTTGATTTCAGCACAGGTCATGATCTCAGGGTTGTGAGATTGAGCCCCTAGTTGGGCTCTGTGCTCACCGAGGAGTCTGCTTAAGATTCTCTCCCTCTCCTTCTGCCCCCTTTCCCCACCCCCTGCTCATGAATGTGCATTTGAGTGCTCTCTCTCAAAAATTTTTTAAAAATTTTGTCTGTTGGGGGGTTGCCTGAGTGGCTCAGTCGGTTAAGCATCTGCTTTTGGCTCAGGTCATGATCCCAGTGTCCTGGGTTTGAGCCCCCACATCAGGCTCCTTGTTCAGTGGGAAGCCTACTTCTCCCTCTACCTCTGCCTTCTGTTCCCCTGCTTATGCTCTCTCTCTCTCTCAAATAAATAAATAAAATCTTAAAAAAATTTTGTCTGATGGTAATATAGCTACCCTTGCTCTTTTCTGGTTACTATTTGCAAGTATCTTTTTCCATCTGCTTACTTAATTACTTACTTATTTTTTTAAGGTTTTTATTTATTTATTTGACAGAGAGAGACACAGCGAGAGAGGGAACACAAGCAGGGGGAGTGGGAGAGGGAGAAGCAGGTTTCCTGCTGAGCAGGAAGCCCGATGTGGGGCTTGACCCCAGAACCCCAGGATCATGACCCGAGCCAAAGGCAGACACCTAACGACTGAGCCACCCAGTTGCCCCTCCATCAGCTTACTTTCCATTGGTTTGTGTCTTTCTACATAAAGTGAGTCTCTTATGGAGAGCACACAGCATATAGTTGGCTTATGTTTTTTAAATTCATTCTGCCATTCCTTGTCTTTTGTAGAGAGGGTAATCCATTTACATTCAAAGTAATTACTGATAAGGAGGGACTTACTTCTGACATGTTGCTATTTATTTTCTTTAGGTCTTAAAACTTTTATACCCTTCACTTTCTGCATTACGTTTTTTTTTTGTGTGTGTTTAGTTGATTTTTTTTTTGCAGTGAAACATTTTAATTCCATTCTCATTTTCATTTGTGAATATTGTATAGTTAGTTTCTTTTGGTTACCATGGAGATTACATTTAACATCCTAAAGTTATAACACTCTAATTTGAATTTATAGCTTCCACTTCAATATTATACTAACTCTGCTCCCATACAGCTCCATCAGCATGCCATTTTGCTTACTTATATCACAAAATTACAACTTTATACATTGCGTGACCAAAAACATAGGCTAACTGTTGTATAAAAATATGCATTAGTTTCTTAAAATATGTAGAAAACAAAATGTGACATACAGCCAAAGCTATAGTAATATTAGTTTTTAGCCTAATAGTTTACAAAGTGCATTAATCTCTTAAATCATATAGAAAACCAAAAAAGTCATAACACAACCTTGTTACAATAACACTAGTGTTTATAATTGCATGTATTCACCTTTACTGAGATCTCTATTTTTTTAAATTTTATTTTATTATGTTATATTAGTCACCATACAATACATCATTAGTTTTTGATGTGGTGATCCACGATTTATTGTTTTCATATAACACCCAGTGCTCCATGCAGTATGTGTCCTCCTTAATACCTATCACTGGGCTAACCCATCCCCCCATCACCCTCCCCTCTAAAACCCTCAGTTTGTTTCTCAGAATCCATAGTCTCTCATGGTTCGTCTCCGTCTCCAATTCCCCCCTTCATTTTTCCCTTCCTTCTCCTAATGTCCTTCATGCTATTCCTTATGTTCCACAAATAAGTGAAACCATATGATAATTGGCTTTCTCTGCTTGACTTATTTCACTTAGCATAATCTCCTCCAGTCCCATCCATGTTGATGTAAAAGTTGGGTATTCGTCCTTTCTGGTGGCTGAGTAATATTCTATTGTATGTATGGACCACATCTTCTTCTTTTTTTTTTTTTTAAAGATTTTATTTATTTATTTGACAGAGAGAGACACAGCAAGAGAGGGAACACAAGCAGGGGGAGTGGGAGAGGGAGAAGCAGGCTTCCCGCGGAGCAGGGAGCCCTATGCGGAGCTTGATCCCAGGACCCTGGGATCATGACCTGAGCTGAAGGCAGATGCTTAATGACTGAGCCACCCAAGCACCCCTATATGGACATTCTTAATGTAATATAAAGTATTTTACATAGCAGTTGGTAGGAGTAGGAATCATATTTCCTGTATCAAGAGAAACTAAAGAAAGTATTCTTGTGTTGAATTCCTTCACCTTTTATAAGAGTTTTGTCCCTCTCCAAATTCAAATACAGAGGCTATACTGCTCCTTGGTAAAGATTTGCCATTCAGAGGGCTTGATGACCAAGTTTCTGGGAACCAGGCCAATAGCCTAGGACAACCCTCTTGTATCATTCTAGCTTTCTCAGTATTCCCTCAAAGTTTTAGACATGAAGAAAGAGATCTTTTTAAGGAGCGAATTTAAATCTAATATTTTTATAAAACTCAATATTCTTTCACTGAAGTTGGGTCTCACAGAATCTCAGCTCTATGGTAAGTTCAGAGGAATGATTATCACAATGAAGAAAAAGACGTAGCAAATAGTTATCATAGAGCACAGATTATGAGTGTTCCAGACATTCTAGAAGCACACTTAAAGGTTTAAATTGTGGCAAAATACACGTAACATAAACTTTGCCATCTTAACCATTTGTACATATACAGTTAAGCAATACCCATGATGCTGTGCAATCATCACCACCTTCCCTCCCCACAACTAACTTTTCTTTTTTTTCTTTTTAATTTTATTTTATTATGTTATGTTAGTCATGATACAATACATCATTAGTTTTTAATGTGGTGATCCACGATTCATTGTTTTTGTATAACACCCAGTACTCCACGCAGTACCTGTCCTCCTTAATACCCACCACTGGGCAAACCCATCGCCCCAACCCCTCCCTTCTAAAACCCTCAGATTGTTTCTCACAGTCCATAGTCTCTCATGGTTCATCTCTCCTTCCGATTTCCCTACTTCATTTTTCCCTTCCTTCTCCTAATGTCCTTCATGCTATTCCTTATGTTCCACAAATAAGTGAAACCATATGATAATTGACTTTCTCTGCTTGACTTATTTCTCTTAGCATAATCTCCTCCAGTCCCATCCATGTTGATGTAAAAGCTGGGTATTCATCCTTTCTGATGGCTGAGTAATATTCTATTGTATATATGGACCATATCTTCTTTATCCATTCATCTGTTGAAGGGCATCTCTGCTCTTTCCACAGTTTGGTTATTGTGGACACTGCTGCTATGAACATTGGGGTGCATATGGCCCTTCTTTTCACTACATCTGTGTCTTTGGGGTAAATACCCAGGACTACAATTGCTGGGTCATAGAGTAGCTCTATTTTTAATTTTCTGAGGCACCTCCACACTGTTTTCCAAAGTGGCTGTACCAACTTGCATTCCACTGACAGTGTAAGAGGGTTCCCCTTTCTCCACAACCTCTCCAACATTTGTTGTTTCTTTTCCTGTCCATTTTTGCCATTCTAACTGGTGTAAGGTGGTATCTCAATGTGGTTTTGATTTGAATTTCCCTGTTGGCTAATGATGATGAACATTTTTTCATGTGTCTCTTAGCCATTTGTATGTTTTCTTTGGAAAAGTGTCTTTTCATGTCTTCTGTCCATTTTTTGACTTGATTATTTGTTTTTTGGGTGTTGAGTTTGAGAAGTTCTTTATAGATCATGGATACCAGCCCTTTATCTGTAGTGTCATTTGCAAATATCTTCTCCCATTCTGTGGGTTGCCTTTTTGTTTTGTTGACTGTTTCCTTTGCTGTGCAGAAGCTTTTTATCTTGATGAAGTTGCAAAAGTTCATTTTGCTTTTGTTTCACTAGCCTTTGGAGATGTATCTTGAATGCCATCCCGATCAAAATTCCAATGACATTTTTCAAAGCGCTGGAACAAACAATCCTAAAATTTGTATGGAATCAGAAAAGACCCCGAATTGCCAAGGAAATGTTGAAAAAGAAAAGCAAAGCCGGGGGCATCACGTTGCCCGATTTCAAGCTATATTACAAAGCAGTGATCACCAAGACAGCATGGTACTGGCACAAAAACAGACATATAGACCAATGGAACAGAAGAGAGAACCAGATATGGACCCTCAACTCTATGGCCAAATAATCTTCAACAAAGCAGGAAAAAATATGCAATGGAAAAAAGACAGTCTCTTCAATAAATGGTGCTGGGAAAATTGGACAGCCACATGCAGAAGAATGAAACTCGACCATTCTCTAACACCACACACAAAGATAAACTCAAACTGGATAAAAGACCTCAATGTGAGACAGGAATCCATCAAAATCCTAGAGGAGAACATAGGCAGTAACCTCTTTGACATTGGCCACAGCAACTTCTTTCAAGATACATCTCTGAGGGATGCCTGGGTGGCTCAGTCATTAGACATATGTCTTCGGCTCAGGTCATGATCCCAGGGTCCTGGGATCGAGTCCCACATCGGGCTCCTTGCTCAGTGAGGAGACTGCTTCTCCCTCTCCCTCTGCTGCTCCCCCTGCTTGTGCTCTCTCTCTGACAAATAAATAAATAAAAATCTTAAAAAAAAAAAAGATACATCTCCAAAAGCTAGTGAAACAAAAGGAAAAATGAACTTTTGTGACTTCATTAAGATAAAAAGCTTCTGCACAGCAAAGGAAACAGTCAACAAAACAAAGAGGCAACCCACAGAATGGGAGAAGATATTTGCAAATGACACTACAGATAAAGGGCTGGTATCCAAGATCTATAAAGAACTTCTCAAACTCAACACCCAAAAAACAAATAATCAAGTCAAAAAATGGGCAGAAGACATGAACAGACACTTCTCAAAAGAAGACACACAAATGGCTAACAGACACATGAAAAAATGTTCATCATCATTAGCCATCAGGGAAATTCAAATCAAAACCACACTGAGATACCACCTTACGCCAGTTAGAATGGCAAAAATGGACAGGAAAAGAAACAACAAATGTTGGAGAGGTTGTGCAGAAAGGGGAACCCTCTTACACTGTTGGTGGGAATGCAAGTTGGTACAGCCACTTTGGAAAACAATGTGGATGTTTCTCCAAAAATTAAAAATAGAGCTACGCTATGACCCAGCAATTATAGTCCTGGATATTTACCCCAAAGACACAGATGTAGTGAAAAGAAGGGCCATATGCACCCCAATGTTCATAGCAGCAATGTCCGCAATAGCCAAACTGTGGAAAGAGCCGAGATGCCCTTCAACAGATGAATGGATAAAGAAGACGTGGTCCATATATACAATGGAATATTACTCAGCCATCAGAAAGGATGAATACCCAACTTTTACATCAACATGGATGGGATTGGAGGAGATTATGCTAAGAGAAATAAGTCAAGCAGAGAAAGTCAATTATCATATGTTTCACTTATTTGTGGAACATAAGGAATAACATGAGGACGTTAGGAGAAGGAAGGAAAAATCAAGGGGGGGAATCAGAAGGAGAGATGAACCATGAGAGACTATGGACCCTGAGAAACAAACTGAGGGTTTTAGAGGGGAGGGGGGAGGGGGGATGGATTAGGCCGGTGATGGGTATTAAGAAGGGCAGGTACTGGGCGCCTGGGTGGCTCAGTTGGTTAAGCGACTGCCTTCAGCTCAGGTCATGATCCTGGAGTGTCGGGATCGAGTCCAGCATCAGGCTCCCTGCTCGGCGGGGAGTCTGCTTCTCCCTCTGACCCTTCCCCCCTCTCATGCTCTCTCTCTCTCATTCTCTCTCTCAAATAAATAAATAAAAAAATCTTAAAAAAAAAAAAAAAAGAAGGGCAGGTACTGCATGGAGCACTGGGTGTTATACGAAAACAATGGATCCTGGATCACCATATCAAAAACTAATGATGTATTGTATGGTGACTAACATAACATAATAAAATTTAAAAAATTAAAAAAATAATAATAAAAAACAAAACAAAACAAAACAAAAAAACCCCCAGACATATAGATCAATGGAACAGAATAGAGAGCCCAGATATGGACCCTCAACTCTATGGCCAAATAATCTTCGACAAAGCAGGAAGAAATATGCAATGGAAAAAAGTCTCTTCAATAAATGGTGCTGGGAAAATTGGACATCCACATGCAGAAGAATGAAACTCGACCATTCTCTAACACCATACACAAAGATAAACTAAAATGGATAAAAGACCTCAATGTGAGACAGGAATCCATCAGAATCTTAGAGGAGAACATAGGCAGTAACCTCTTTGACATCGGCCACAATTAATTTTTTTTATTTTAATTTTTTAAAAGATTTTATTTATTTATGTGACAGAGAGAGACATAGCGAGAAAGGGAACACAAGCAGGGGGAGTGGGAGAGGGAGAAGCAGGCCCCCCTCTGAGCAGGGAGCCAGATGCGGGGCTCGATCCGAGGACCCTTGGATCATGGCCTGAGCGGAAGGCAGATGCTTAAAGACTGAGCCACCCAGGTGCCCCTCAATTAATTTTTTTTTTTTTAAAGATTTTATTTATTTATTTGAGAGAGAGAATGAGATAGAGAGAGCATGAGGGCGGGAGGGTCAGAGAGAGAAGCAGACTCCCCGCCGAGCAGGGAGCCCGATGTGGGACTCGATCCCGGGACTCCAGGATCATGACCTGAGCCGAAGGCAGTCGCTTAACCAACTGAGCCACCCAGGCGTCCCTAATTTTTATTATGAATCTTTATTATGAGCCAGCCACTGTTCTGTGCACTGGAAATAGAGTGATGATCAAGACATGCAAGAATCTCTGCTCTCAGGGAGCTTATATACTCTAGTTGGGGGTTAGACAGTAAAAAAACTAAATAAATATATAATGTAATTTCATGTAATGATAAGTTCTATGAAAAAACATATGAGTATCTGTATCAGACATTGTAGTTTCTGCACTCATATGCCATCAGTATTTAACATTCTCATGCAAGCTGGCTAGATTTCTAGCTGTCATTGCCTGTAAGTGCTTGCCTGAGGGTTCTTTTTGCCTCTGGAGCCTCCTCTGCCCGGTGCAGGCAGGTTGGGAGAACCAGAGAATTAAGGCTACTCCAGAGAGCACCCCTCAACTGATAGCTGATTTGAATTGTGGGTAAGAATCTAGACCCCCGTGTCCCTCAGGTGGATAACTCTGAGGCATGTTTTACACTGGCTTCCAGAGTTCCTCAGGGTATCGAGCTCCAATTGTCCATAGTGGTAATTTTTTCATCACATATTTTTTAGGAGCTCTTTCCTGTTTCCTCGTCTGCACCAGTATTTTCTGTATCACCTCCCAAATAAATTACTTGCACTTGGATCCTTGTCTCAGGGTCCATTTACAGTGGAACCCAAGCTAAGATTTTATCAGGAGTGGGGCTGAGGAATGGATGAGAGGAAATTGCTGGGGCCCTATAGACAGGTGTCCACCTGTGATCACCTGGTCAGGTGCACACCCATTGCTGAGTAAATGAGAAAGGCTCTGTGGGTTGGATAGACATTCTGAAATTTTAGCCATGTCTTTATAGATAGTGGGCCCTTGGCCACTGATCAGGGCAAAAATAGGCCCTGATGTCTGAGCTATAGCAGCATCCTGTGGTGGTCAGAGTGTGAAAGCTTTAACCAAACAAACCAAGCATATTCATGAAATTATTCCTCCACACCCTGATTGGTATCTTTTTTTAAATTTTATTTTATTATGTTATGTTAGTCACCATATAATACATCATTAGTTTTTGATGTGGTGATCCACGATTCATTGTTTTCATATAACACCCAGTGCTCCATGCAGTACGTGCCCTTCTTAATACCCATCACTGGTCTAACCCATCCCCCCACCCCCTTCCCCTCTGAAACCCTCAGTTTGTTTCCCAGAGTCCATAGTCTCTCATGGTTCATCTCTCCCTCTGATTTCCCCCCTCATCCAGGGCCTATGGCCTTATTCCTCTTTCCTCAGCCCCTTTTCCTGCTAACATGTATAAGCACTTTAAAAAAAAAATTATTTATTGGTGTTTTTCTTTTCTTTCTGATTATAAAAGCCATTATTTTTTTGTATAAAAGTTTTAAAAACAAAAAATATAGAAGAAAATTAAAATCATCCTTGGCTGATTAAAATAGACCACAATTCTTTGATACAATTCCCACTCAGAAGTGGGATCTATGTCCCCTCTCCTTGGATGTGGATGAGCTCTGTGACTGCTTGACCAAAAGAATATGGTGGAAGAGACCCTGTGGCAGTTTTCAAATAGTAATCTTATGAGACTGGACACTTTTGATTATTGTTTCTTAGAACACTTACTCTTGGAATCTAATCACTATGCCGTGAGAAGCCCAAGGAGCCTAGAGAGGCCACATGGAGGTACTTCAGTCAACAGTCCCAACTGAGCCCCCACCTGCACCAACTGCTGGCCGTGTGAGTGACCAATTTTGAAAGTCAAGCCCAACTGAGCCTTGGATGACTCTAGTCTTAGTCATGATCTGACTGTGACCATGTGAGATTCCTTAATGAGAACTGCTAAAGCTGGACAATCCACAAGACCATGACACAATAAGTCACTAAGATTTGGAGTGGTTTGTTATGTAGCAATAAATGACTGGAACAAATACATAATCCAACCATCCAAAGATAACCACTATTAACATTTTGGTTTTCTTACACACACATATTTTTAAATAAGCAATTTTATTAAAAATGTATAGAATTTTTATGGATTTTTTTCAGAGGACAAACATTTATTTGCTCTGATTATTAAGAAGGTAGGACTAGGGGCAAGAGAAAATGTGTTAGAGATAGAGTGAAAAAATCACTGGCTTGGGGAATCACATTAGCAGTCACATACAAGGTACAGTTTGGTATTCTATGTATTTGTGTGTGACTGAATAAAGGAAAGCTCACTTAAAATGGAGCCAGGAGGCCAGGAAGGGGAGCTTTCACACCCTCCTGCTCATGGTCAGTTGCAGACCCCGACAGGAAAAGACCTACATTCACAATAGGAAGACAGCTATTCTTTCTTTCTTTCTTTCTTTTCTTTCTTTCTTTCTTTCTTTCTTTCTTTCTTTCTTTCTTTCTTTCTTTCTTTCTTTCTTTCTTTCTTTTTCTCTTTCTTTCTTTTTCTCTTTCTTTCTTTCTTTCTTTCTTTCTTTCTTTCTTTCTTTCTTTCTTTCTTTCTTTCTTTCTTTCTTTCTTTCTTTTTCTTTCTTTCTTTCTTTCTATGTTATGTTAGTCACCATACAATACATCGTTAGTTTTTGATGTGGTGATCCACGATCCATTGTTTTTGTATAACAACCAGTGCTCCATGCAGTACGTGCCTCCAGTACTTTATATTTTTTTCCTCCAGCACGAGGAAAAAAGATTTTCTCCTTGCCAACCAACAGCTGCCAATGAAAGACTGTCCCAATTCAGCAATGAAAAGCCACTACACTTTGCACTCCCAGTTTACTCCAATGGACTTTTTGTTTATAACAGCCCCTCCCAACTCCCTCCTTTCCTCTATAAAAGAGCTTTCCTGTCCTTTGTTTTTGGAACTTGCCTCTGGTTTTGCCATAGCTTGTAAGTCTCAAATTGTAATTTCTACTATTCCTGAATAAACCCAGTTTTGCTGATAAAATAACTGACAGTTTTGTCTTGAAGGTTAACACATGAAATTATGATCCCATGTCTTTGAAAACAGATTTAGAAGTGAGTAGACATGATGGAATGCAAGGATATATCATAGAGTGAGGCATCATTCAACCATCCCTCTGTTGTTGGGTATTTAGGCTGTTCTTGTTTTTCATTATAAAAACAATGCCACAGTGAACAAGCTTGTACATACATCATTTTTGACTGTACTTCTCAACTCTTTCTTGGGATAAATTTCTGGAAGTGAAAACTCCTGGACAAAGGGTTTGAGGCTTTAAAAAAATTTTTTTTTATTATGTTCAGTTAGCCAACATATAGTAAGTACATCATTAGTTTTTGATGTAGTGTTCAACAATTCATTAGTTTTTTTTTTTTAAAGCAAAATAATATTCAAAAAGCACTGGGTTTCTCTGTATCTGAATTGTCCTTTCTGATGGCTGCAAAAGGAAGACAGCACTGGCTGAAGGGTACTCCTTGTTTCCTTGGGCATGAGGCAAGGACATTTTGCAAAGTGTGCTTTCAGGGAGAAACAGTGTGACCTCCCACACATACTTGGTCTGTATTAACGTTTAGACACATGGTCCAGGAAGCAGGCCCTAAGTCTATTCAGCTTGCTTTTCATAATCCTTGGCCAACCCTAGAAGCAGGTGGGCAAAAAAAGAACACCTTTGGTGATGTAGGAAAGATGTTAGGGTTTGAAGCTGAAGGCTAAGAAAGAATTCTTGAGACATCTTTGGTGCAGTAAGGTGATTTTATTAAAGCACGGGGACAGGACCCGTGGGCAGAAAGAACTGCAATGGGGTCATGAGGAGTGGTCCATTTTATACTCTCAAGTTGGGAAGGGGTTAGGGATAGCGTAAGTCTCTAAGGCATTTTGGAAGCAACGTTTCCAGGACCTTGACAGAGCTAGCTATTGTTGGGAAAAGGTCATTTATTACTGTCTAATAAAACCTTAGTCATGAGACCCTTCAGATGTGTATTGGTGGGCCATATGCTTGGGGGATGATTGCCAAAACGTATCTTGGGGGTTTTAGAGATAAAGGAAGTTTCCAAAGGAAGTTTTATACGTTAAAGTAGACTTACAGGATTCTGGGGCGGGGGGTGGGGGCGGTTTGTCAGGCTAGGATTGCCTTTTGTCCTTAGCACAGTATTAACATCGAGGCAGCAGAGTCCCTAGAGGAAGGTCACTCTGCATGTTTCAAGGACTTGTCAATGGGCTGTAGGTAGTAAGGAAATTTAATAATTTTTTCTTCTGCCTTTGTTTCCCACATCATCTGGGACAATGATCTTTTTTTTTTTTAAAGATTTTATTTATTTATTTGACAGAGAGAGACACAGTGAAAGAGGGAACACAAGCAGAAGGAGGGGGAGAGGGAGAAGCAGGCTCCCCGCAGAGCAGGGAGCCCCATGCGGGGCTCAATCCCAGGATCCTGGGATCATGACCTGAGCCAAAGGCAGACGCTTAACGACTGAGCCACTCAGGCGCCCCTGGGACAATGATCTTGATGATTTGGGCCAAGAATCTGGTGAGGAAGGGAGCACAGGCTGCTTGTAGCCCCAAGAAGGTCAGGCAAGGCTTGCATGCTCACTGAGCCCCCACCCTCTTCCTTTGAATCGCTAACAGACTTCTGTCACGAACTTCTCCTTTTTGGTCCTTCCTGTCTTTGGTGGCTTCCTTGAAGTGGCTCAGTGGTGCATGCAGCTGCACAGTTCCTGCTCCCTCCAGCTATGACTCACAGAATCCTTCTCTTAACAGGTACACCAGGGACTTGGAGGGGGGCCCTCAAGGTGAGGAAGGGTTATTTTGAGTCTGAGTGGAGAGAGAGGGCACAGAATATCTAGCCTGGGGGAAGATAAAGGGGATTTGGAGAAGGATAAGGGATTCAAAATGAAGCAGAGATTAGAACCAGACCAAGATGGAATGCCCAGAGAAGCTTGGATGAATAATTAAATTCATAGACTTTGCAATGGGGTTTGGCTGGCCCCTTCACTTTACAGATTAGGAAACTGAGGCTCGAGAGAGGTGGAATGGTATGCCCAAGGGTGCACAACACATATTGGATTCTGAGTGTTTCTTCTTCAATTCCATCTTATCACCTTCACTTTGCCCAGAGTTCTATTTTCCAAGGATCCAGGTGTAAATGTTTGTTGAATGACTGACCAAAATGATTCAATTTTGTTTCCTTTTATGCCTATGCTTTGTGGAGAATGAACCAAAGAAGGGAAAAAAACGGGGCGTCTGGTGGCTCAGTTGTTAAGTGTCTGCCTTCGGCTCAGTTCATGATCCCAGGGTCCTGGGATCGAGTCTCACATCAGGCTCCCTGCTCGGCGGGAAGCCTGCTTCTTCCTCTTCCACTCCCCCTGCTTGTGTTCCTGCTCTCGCTATCTTCCTCTGTCAAATAAATAAATAAATAAAATCTTAAAAAAAAAAGAAGGAAAAAAAGTGCTTGGGAATTGCATAGGAAAGAAATTGCCTAATTGAGAGTCTTTAGGAACTTGATTGTTAGGCAAATCAGCAGGGTGGGAGCAGAGGGTGGAGTTCAGAGACTGGCTGAATGCACCCTACTTTGGGGGTCCTTAGGCCAGGAATCAGCAAACTATGGCTTGTAGGCATTGGGGGAGGCTTCCTCCCACTTGTTTTTGTATGACCTGTAAGCCATAGGTCTCAGATATTTATTTTTATTTTTAATTTTTTTAAAGTAGGCTCCACACCCAGCATTGAGCTCAATGGGGGGCTTGAACTCTAGACCCTGAGATCAAGGCCTGAACTGAGATCAAGAGTCGGTTGCTCATCCCACTGAGCCACTCAGGTGCCCCTCAAATGAGCATTTAGAATCAATTCATGATAGGGAATGCTAACTTTGAATCCCAGTGAAGTGAGGTTATCTTCCCCAAAGAATTCCATTTGTCTCATTAATAAATTTTTAAAAAAGATTTTATTAAGCAATCTCTACACACAACATAGGGCTTGAACCCACAAACCCGAGATCAAGGGTCACAGGCTCTACTGACTGAGCCAGCCAGGCACCCCTTATTAGTACTCAATTATTATGTTTTCTATTTCCTTATTGAAAAATTTGTGGAAATGCATTTTCTCTCTTGTTTTTTTGGACCACAAAACCTAAAATATTATCTGGCCCTTTATAGAAAAAGTGTGCTAATCTCTGCCTCAGGCTAACAGAGCTGGACCTGGGAGGCAGACGTTTCCATGCTGGGTTAGGGTGAATTTCAGCAGGTGGATGCATGGAGCAGGAGGGCAAGCTGCTTTATCTTCTTAACTCCGCCTGACCCTCACCCCTTCTTCTTCCTCTAGCCTTGGTCTTACTAAGTGATGGATTCAACCTGGAGACTGAAAAAGCAACGATCTTCCAAGACAACGCAAGGAGCTTTGGGCACAGCGTGGTCCAGCTTGAGGGATCCCGGTAAGGACCACAGGTGGAGGTCTCTGTCTTACACTTTTTCTCTTTAAAACATATATGAAAAGATGAATACCCAACTTTTACATCAACATGGATGGGACTGGAGGAGATTATGCTAAGTGAAATAAGTCAAGCAGAGAAAGGCAATTATCATATGGTTTCACTTATTTGTGGAACATAAGGAATAGCATGAGGACATTAGGAGAAGGAAAGGAAAAATGAAGGGGGGGAATAGGAGGGAGAGATGAACCATGAGAGACCATGGACTCTGGGAAACAAACTGAGGGTTTTAGAGGGGAGGGGGGGTGGGGGAATGGGTTAGCCCGGTGATAGGTATTAAGGAGGGCACGGACTGCATGGAGCCCTGGGTGTTATGTGAAAACAATGGATCATGGATCACCACATCAAAAACTAGTGATGTATTGTATGGTGACTAACATAACATAATAAAATTAAAAAATAAATAAATTAAAAAAATATAAAAAAAGAAAAGTAAAATAATTTGCACTTATTTTTATTTTTATTTTTTAATTTTATTATGTATGTTAGTCACCATACAATACATCATTAGTTTTTGATGTGGTGATCCACGATGCATTGTTTTCGTATAACACCCAGTGCTCCATGCAGTATGTGCCCTCCTTAATACCCATCACCGGGCTAACCAATCCCCCCTCCCCCCTCCCCTCTAAAACCCTGTTTGTTTCTCAGAGTCCATAGTCTCTCATGGTTCATCTCTCCCTCCGATTCCCCCCCGCCCCGTTTTTCCCTTCCTTCTCCTAATGTCCTCCATGCTATTCCTTATGTTCCACAAATAAATGAAACCATATGATAATTGACTTTCTCTGCTTGACTTATTTCTCTTAGCATAATCTCCTCCAGTCCCATCCATGTTGATGTAAAAGCTGGGTATTCATCCTTTCTGATGGCTGAGTACTATTCCATTGTATATATGGACCACATCTTCTTTATCCATTCATCTGTTGAAGGGCATCTCGGCTCTTTCCACAGTTTGGCTATTGCGGACATTGCTGCTATGAACATTGGGGTGCATATGGCCCTTCTTTTCACTACATCTGTGTCTTTGGGGTAAATACCCAGGAGTGCAATTGCTGGGTCATAGGGTAGCTCTATTTTTAACTTTTTGAGGCACCTCCACACTGTTTTCCAAAGTGGCTGTACCAACTTGCATTCCCACCAACAGTGTAAGAGGGTTCCCCTTTCTGCACAACCTCTCCAACATTTGTTGTTTCTTTCCCTGTCCATTTTGGACATTCTAACTGGTGTAAGGTGGTATCTCAATGTGGTTTTGATTTGAATTTCCCTCATGGCTAATGATGATGAACATTTTTTCATGTGTCTCTTAGCCATTTGTATGTCTTCTTCGGAGAAGTGTCTTTTCATATCTTCTGCCCACTTTTTGACTTGATTATTTGTTTTTTGGGTGTTGAGTTTGAGAAGTTGTTTATAGATCTTGGATACCAGCCCTTTATCTGTAGTGTTAATTACAAATATCTTCTCCCATTCTGTGGGTTGCCTTTTTGTTTTGTTGACTGTTTTCTTTGCTGTGCAGAAGCTTTTTATCTTGATGAAGTCCCAGAAGTTCATTTTCGCTTTTGTTTCACTAGGCTTTGGAGATGTATCTTGAAAGAAGTTGCTGTGGCCGATGTCAAAGAGGTTACTGCCTATGTTCTCCTCTAGGATTTTGATGGATTCTGTCTCACATTGAGGTCTTTCATCCACTTTGAGTTTATCTTTGTGAATGGTGTTAGAGAATGATCAGGTTTCATTCTTCTGCATGTGGCTGTCCAATTTTCCCAGCATCATTTATTGAAGAGACTGTCTTTTTTCCATTGCATGTTTTTTCCTGCTTTGTCAAAGATTTTTTGACCATAGAGTTGAGGGTCCCTATCTGGGTTCTCTCTTCTGTTCCATTGGTCTATATGTCTGTTTTTGTGCCAGTACCATGCTGTCTTGGTGATCACTGCTTTGTAATATAGCTTGAAATTGGGCAACGTGATGCCTCCAGCTTTGTTTTTCTTTTTCAACATTTCCTTGGCGATTCGGGGTCCTTTCTGATTCCATACAAATTTTAGGATTGTTTGTTCCAGCACTTTGAAAAATGTCATTGGAATTTTGATTGGGATGGCATTGAAGGTATAGATTGCCCTGGGTAGCATAGACATTTTAACAATGTTTATTCTTCTGATCCATGAGCATGGAATGTTTTTCCACCTTTTTGTATCTTCTTCAATTTCTTTCATGAGTGTTCTGTAGTTCCTAGAGTATCGATCCTTTACCTCTTTGGTTAGGTTTATTCCGACGTATCTTATGGTTTTTGGTGTTATTGTAAATGGAATCATTTCTCTAATTTCTCTTTCTACAGTTGCATTGTTAGTGTATAAGAAAGGAACTGATTTCTGTGCATTGATTTTGTATCCTGCCACATTACTGAATTGCTGTATGAGTTCTAGTAGTTTGGGGTTGGAGTCTTTTGGGTTTTCCACATAAAGTATCATGTCGTCTGTGAAAAGAGAGAGTTTGACTTCTTCTGCACTTATTTTTAAATGAGAGATGTATTTCCTTTTCTGTGAACACCTTTTTCTTATCTGTTGCCCATTTTTCTTTCTTTCTTTTTTTTCCTTATTGGTTTGTAGGAGCTCTAACTATATTGAGGAACGTTGTCTGTGGCACAAGTTGCTAATCTCCCTCTGCCCAGTTTATTGCTTGTCTTTTGACTTTGCTTGTGGTAGTTTATCATGTACAGAAATGTTTTTATTTAAATTCAATTAGCCAACATATAGTACATCATTAGTTTCAGATGTAGAGTTCATTAGTTCATCAGTTACATATAATACCCAGTGCTCATCACATCATGTGCTCTCCTTAATGCCAGTCACCCAGTTACACCATCCCCCACCCACCTCCCCTCCAGCAATCCTCAGTTTGTTTCCTATACTTAAGAGTCTCTCATTGTTTGTCTCCCTCTCTGATTTCTTCCCAGTTTTTTTTTTTTTTAAAGATTTTATTTATTTATTTGACAGAGAAAGAGAGAGACAGCGAGAGAGGGAACACAAGAGGGGGAGTGGGAGAGGGAGAAGCAGGCTTCCTGAGCCTGATGCAGAGCTCGATCCCAGGACCCTAGGATCATGACCTGAGCCAAAGGCAGACGCTTAATGACTGAGCCACCCAGGTGCCCCTCTTCCCATTCAGTTTTCCCTCCCTTCTTCTATGATCCTCTGCACTATTTCTTATATTCCACATATGAGTGAAACTGTATGATAATTGTCTTTCTCTGATTGGCTTATTTTGCTCAGCATAATACCCTCCAGTTCCATCCATTTGATGTAAATGGTAAGATTTCATCCTTTTTGATGGCTGAGTAATATTCCACTGTATATGTATACCACATCTTTTTTTTTTTTTAAAGATTTTATTTATTTATTTGAGAGAGAGAGAATGAGAGAGAGAGCACATGAGAGGGGGGAGGGTCAGAGGGAGAAGCAGACTCCCTGCCGAGCAGGGAGCCCGATGTGGGACTCGATCCAGGGACTCCAGGATCATGACCTGAGCCGAAGGCAGTCGCTCAACCAACTGAGCCACCCAGGCGCCCGTATACCACATCTTCTTTATCCATTCATCTGTGGATGGACATCTGGGCTTTTTCCATAGTTTGGCTATTGTGGACATTGCTGCTATCTGCTATAGACATTGGGGTGCAGGTACCCCTTCAGATCACTATGTTTGTATCTTGAGGTAAATACCTAGTAGTGCAATTGCTGGGTCATAGGGTAGCTCTATTTTTAACTTCTTTAGGAACTTCTATACTGTTTTCCAGAGTGGCTGTACCATTTGCATTCCCACCAACAGTGTAAGAGGGTTCCCTTTTCACCACATCCTCACCAACATTTGTTGTTTCCTGACTTGTTAATTTTAGCCATTCTGACTGGTGTGAGGTGGTATCTCATTGTGGTTTTGATTTGTATTTCACTGATGCCCAGTGATGTAGAGCACTTTTTTCATGTGTCTGTTGGCCACTTGCACATATAGAAAAAATTTAAAAGGTTTTAATTTAAATTCCAGGTGGTTAACATACAGTGTTATATTAGTTTCAGGTGTACAATATAGTGATTCAACACTTCCATACAACACCCGGTGCTCATCAGAAGTGCACTCCTTAATCCCCATCACTTATTTAATCCATCCCCCCACCCCTCTCCCTTCTAGTCACCATCAGTTTGTTCTCTGTAGTTGAGTCTGTTTCTTGGTTTGCCTGGTTTTTTTTTTTTTTTTTGGTCCCTTTGCTCATTTGCTTGGCTTCTTAAATTCCACATATGAGTGAAATCATATGGTATTTGTCTTTCTCTGATCGACTTCTTTCACTTAGCATAATATTGTCTAGCTCATCCATGTCATTGTAAATGGCAAGATTTCATTCTTATGGTTGAGTAATATTCCATTGTATGTATATACCATAACTTCTTTTTTTTTTAAAGGCTTTATTTGTAAGTAATCTCTACACCCAACATGGGGCTCAAACTCACAACCCCAATATCAAGAGGCACATGCTCCACTGACTGAGCCAGTCATGCACCTCAATATACCACATCTTCTTTATCCATTCATCAATCGATGGACATATGGGCTCTTTTCATAGTTTGGCTATTGTAGATAATGCTGGTATAAACATTGGGATGCATGTATCCCTTTGAATTAGTATTTTTGTATTCCTTGGGCAAATACCCAATAATGCAATTGCTGGATGTAGGGTAGTTCTATTTTTTAACTTTTTGAAGAACCTCCATGCTGTTTTCCAGAGTGGCTGCACCAGTTTGCATTCCTACCAACAGTGCAAGAGGATTCCCCTTTCTCCATATCCTTTCAACACCTGTTGTTTCTTGTGTTTTTTTGATTTTAGCCATGCTTCAGGTGTAAGGTATATCTCATTGGTTTTTTTTTTTTTTTTGGATTTAGCAATGCTCTTATTTAAAAAAAATTTTTTTTTATTATTATGTTATGTTAATCACCATACATTACATCATTAGTTTTTGATGTAGTGTTCCATGATTCATTGTTTGCAAATAACACCCAGTGCTGCATGCAGAACGTGACCTCTTTAATACCCATCACCAGACTAACCCATCCCCTCATCCCTCCCCTCTAGAACCCTCAGTTTGTTTCTCAGAGTCCATAGTCTCTCATGGTTCGTCCCCTCCTCCGATTTCCCCCCTTCATTTTTCCCTTCCTGCTATCTTTTTCTTTTCTTTTTTTTTTAAACACATAATGTATTATTTGTTTCAGAGGTACAGGTCTGTGATTCATCAGTCTTACACAATTCACAGCGCTCACCATAGCACATACCCTCCCCAGTGTCTATCACCCAGCCACCCCATCCCTCCCACCCCACACCACTCCAGCAACCCTCAGTTTGTTTCCTGAGATTAAGAATTCCTTATATCAGTGAGGTCATATGATACATGTCTTTCTCTGATTGACTTATTTCGTTCAGCATAATACCCTTCAGTTCCATCCACGTTGTTGCAGATGGCAAGATCTCATTCCTTTTGATGGCTGCATAATATTCCATTGTGTGTGTGTGTGTGTGTGTGTGTGTGTGTGTGTGTGTGTGTGTATATACACACACACACATATATATATATATATATATATATATATCTCACATCTTCTTTATCCATTCATCTGTCGATGGACATCTTGGCTCTTTCCACAGTTTGGCTATTGTGGACATTGCTGCTATAAACATCGGGGTGCACATACCCCTTCAGATCACTACATTTGTATCTTTGGGGTAAATACCCAGTAGTGCAATTACTGGATCATACGGTAGCTCTATTTTCAACTTTTTGAGGAACCTCCATAGTGTTTTCCAGAGTGGCTGCACCAGCTTGCAGTCCCACCAACAGTGTAGGAGGGTTCCCCTTTCTCTGCATCCCCACCAACATCTGTAGTTTCCTGACTTGTTAATTTTAGCCATTCTGACTGATGTGAGGTGATATCTCATTAAGGTTTTGATTTGAATTTCCCTGATGCCGAGCGATGTTGAACACTTTTTCATGTGTCTGTTGGCCATTTGGATGTCTTCTTTGGAAAAATGTCTTTTCATGTCTTCTGCCCATTTCTTGATTGGATCACTTGTTCTTTGGGTGTTGAGTTTAAGAAGTTCTTTATAGATTTTGGATACTAGCCCATTATCTGTTATGTCATTTGCAAATATCTTCTCCCATTCTGTCGGTTGTCTTTTGGTTTTGTTGACTGTTTCTTCTGCTGTGCAAAAGCTTTGTATCTTGATGAAGTCTCAATAGTTCATTTTTTCCCTTGCTTCCCTAGCCTTTGGCGATGTTTCTAGGAAGAAGTTGCTGCGGCTGAGGTCGAAGAGGTTGCTGCCTGTGTTCTACTTTAGGATGTTGATGGATTCCTGTCTCACATTTAGGTCTTTCAACCATTTTGAGTCTATTTTTGTGTGTGGTGTAAGGAAATGGTCCAGTTTCATTCTTCTGCATGTGACTGTCCAATTTTGCCAACACCATTTGTTGAAGAGACTGTCTTTTTTCCATTGGACATTCTTTCCTGCTTTGTTGAAGATTAGTTGACCATAGAGTTCAGGGTCCATTTCTGGACTCTCTATTCTGTTCCATTGATCTATGTGTCTGTTTTTGTGCCAGTACCATAATGTCTTGACGATGACAGCTTTGTAATAGAGCTTGAAGTCCGGAATTGTGATGCTGCCAGCTTTGCGTTTCTTTTTCAACATTCCTCTGGCTATTCGGGGTCTTTTCTGGTTCCATACAAATTTTAGGATTATTTGTTCCATTTCTTTGAAAAAAGTGGATGGTATTTTGATAGGGATTGCACTGAATGTGTAGATTGCTCTAGGTAGCATTGACATCTTCACAATATTTGTTCTTCCAATCCATGAGCATGGGATGTTTTTCCATTTCTTTGTGTCTTCGTCAATTTCTTTCATGAGTATTTTACAGTTTTCTGAGTACAGATCCTTTGCCTCTTTGGTTAGATTTATTCCTAGGTATCTCATGGTTTTGGATGCAATTGTAAATGGGATCGACTCCTTAATTTCTCTTTTTTCTGTCTTGTTGTAGGTGTATAGGAATGCCACTGATTTCTGTGCATTGATTTTATATCCTGCCACTTGACTGAATTCCTGTATGAGTTCTAGCAGTTTTGGGGTGGAGTCTTTTGGGTTTTCCACATAAAGTATCATATCATCTGCAAAGAGTGAGAGTTTGACTTCTTCTTTGCCGATTAGGATGCCTTTTCTTCCTTTTTGTTGTCTGATTGCTGTGGCTAGGACTTCTAATACTATGTTGAATAGCAGTGGTGATAGTGGACATCCCTGCCGTGTTCCTGACCTTAGGGGGAAAGCCCTCAGTTTTTCCCCATTGAGAATGATATTCACTGTGGGTTTTTCATAGATGGCTTTTATGATATTGAGGTATGTACCCTCTATCTCTATACTCTGAAGAATTTTGATCAAGAAAGGATGCTGTACTTTGTCAAATGCTTTTTCTGTATCTATTGAGAGGATCATATGGTTCTTGTTCTTTCTTTTATTAATGCATTGTATCACATTGATTGATTTGCGGATGTTGAACCAACCTTGAAGCCCAGGGATAAATCCCACTTGGTCATGGTGAATAATCCTTTTAATGTACTGTTGGATCCTATTGGCTAGTATTTGGAGAGAATTTTTGCATCCATGTTCATCGAGGATATTGGTCTGTAATTCTCCTTTTTGATGGGGTCTTTGTCTGGTTTGGGGATCAAGGTAATTGTGGCCTCATAAAACGAGTTTGGAAGTTTTCCTTCCATTTCTATTTTTTGGAACAGTTTCAGAAGAATAGGTATTAATTCTTTAAATGTTTGGTAGAATTCCCCTGGGAAGCCAGCTGGCCCTGGGCTTTTGTTTGTTGGGAGATTTTTGATGACTGCTTCAATTTCCTTAGTGGTTATAGGTCTGTTCAGGTTTTCTATTTCTTCCTGGTTCAGTTTTGGTAGTTGATACATCTCTAGGAATGCATCCATTTCTTCCAGATTATCTAATTTGCTGGCATATAGTTGCTCACAATATGTTCTTATAATTGTTTGTATTTCTTTGGTGTTGGTTGTGATCTCCTCTTTCATTCATGATTTTGTTGATTTGGGTCATTTCTCTTTTCTTTTTGATAAGTCTGGCCAGGGGTTTATCAATCTTGTCAATTCTTTCAAAGGACCAGCTCCTAGTTTCATTGATCTGTTCTACTGTTCTTTTGGTTTCTATTTCATTGATTTCTGCTCTGATCTTTATTATTTCTCTTCTCCTGCTGGGTTTAGGTTTTATTTGCGGTTCTTTCTCCAGCTCCTTTAAGTGTAGGGTTAGGTTGTGTATTTGAGACCTTTCTTGTTTCTTGAGAAAGGCTTGTATTGCTATATACTTTCCTCTTAGGACTGCCTTTGCTGTATCCCAAAGATTTTGAACAGTTGTGTTTTCATTTTCATTGGTTTCCATGAATTTTTTAAATTCTTCTTTAACTTCCTGGTTGACCCATTCATTCTTTAGTAGGATGCTCATTAGCTTCCATGTATTTGAGTTCTTTCTGACTTTCCTCTTGTGATTGAGTTCTAGTTTCAAAGCACTGGGGTCTGAAAATATGCAGGGAATGATCCCAATCCTTTTGTACTGGTAGAGACCTGATTTGTGACCTAGGATGTGATCTATTCTGGAGAATGTGCCATGGGCACTAGTGAAGAATGTGTATTTTCTTGCTTTGGGATGGAATGTTCTGAATATATCTGTGAAGTCCATTTGGTCCAGTGTGTCATTTAAAGTCTTTATTTCCTTGTTGATCTTTTGCGTAGATGATCTGTCCATTACATTGGGGGTGTGTGTGTGTGTTAAAGTCCCCTACTATTATTATATTGTTGTTGATGTGTTTCTTTGCTTTTGTTATTAATTGGCTTCTGTAATTGGCTTCTCCCATGTTAGGGGCATAGATATTTACAATTGTTAGATATTCTGGTTGGATAGACCCTTTAAGAATGATATAGTGTACCTCATCATCTCTTATTACAGTCTTTGGTTTAAAATCTAATTTGTCTGGTATAAGGATTGCAACCCCAGCTTTCTTTTGGTGTCCATTAGCATGGTAAATGGTTTTCCACCCCCTCACTTTCAATCTGGAGGTGTCTTTGGGTCTAAAATGAGTCTCTTGCAGACAGCATATCGATGGGTCTTGTTTTTTTATCCAATCTGATAGCCTGTGTCTTTTGATTGGGGCATTTAGCCCATTTACATTCAGGGTAACTATTGAAAGATAGGAATTTAGTGCCATTGTATTGCCTGTAAGGTGACTGTTACTGTATATTGTCTGTGTTCCTTTCTGATCTATGTTGCTTTTAGGCTCTCTCTTTGCTTAGAGGACCCCTTTGAATATTTCTTGCAGGGCTGGTTTTGTGTTTGCAAATTCCTTTAGTTTTTGTTTGTCCTGGAAGCTTTTTATCTCTCCTTCTATTTTCAGTGACAGCCTAGATGGATATAGTATTCTTGGCTGCATTTTTTTCTCATTTAGTGCTCTGAATATATCATGCCAGTCCTTTCTGGCCTGCCAGGTCTCTGGGATAGGTCTGTTGCCAATCTAATGTTTCTACCATTGTAGGTTACAGATCTCTTCTCCCGAGCTGCTTTCAGGATTTTCTCTTTGTCTCTGAGACTCGTAAGTTTTACTATTAGATGTCGGGGTGTTGACCTATTTTTATTGATTTTGAGAGGGGTTCTCTGTGCCTCCTGGATTTTGATGCCTTTTTCCTTCCCCAACTTAGGGAAGTTCTCTGCTATAATTTGCTCCAACATACCTTCTGCCCCCCTCTCTCTTTCTTCTTCTTCTGGGATCCCAATTATCCTAATATTGTTTCATCTTATGGTATAACTTATCTCTCGAATTCTGCCCTCGTGATCCAGTAGTTGTTTATCTCTCTTTTTGTCAGCTGCTTTTTTCCCCATCATTTGGTCTTCTGTATCACTAATTCTCTCTTCTGCATCATTTATCCTAGCAGTTAGAGCCTCCATTTTTTATTGCACTTCATTAATAGCCCTTTTGATTTCGACTTGGTTAGATTTTAGTTCTTTTATTTCTCCAGAAGGTTTTCTCTAATAACTTCCTTCCTTTTTGAAGCCCAGCTAGTATCTTTAAAATCATCATTCTGAACTCTAGTTCTGACATCGTACTAATGTCCGTATTGGTTAGGTCCCTGGCAGTCGGTACTGCCTCTTGTTCTTTTTGTTGAGGTGATTTTTTCCGTCTTGTCTTTTTGTCCAGAGGAGAATAGATGAATGAGAGAACAAAATGCTAACAGGGTAACAATGTCCCCAGAAAATATACACTAAACAAATCAGAAAAGACCTGAAACTGGGGGAAAAGAAAGGGAAAGAGAAAAGAAAAAAGAAAAGAAAAAGAAAAAGATAAAAACAAACAAAAACAAAACAAAACAAAACAAAAAAACAGAATATGATCAAAAATGATCAGGCTGGTGCATAGATCAGTGCCACACACTAGATTTTGGGCGTATTTTGGTCTGTTAGAAGAAAGTGCCTCCCAAAATTTTAAAGAAAGAACAACTTATATATGTACAAAAATAAGGGTTAATATGACGAAGGGATGGAATATGACTGTAAAGATGAAAATTATAAAAGATTTTATAAAAGGGATTGATAAGATAAGAAGTTGGTTGAAAAAAGAAAGAAGAGGATTAAAAAAAAAAGGGAGAGAATATGATCAGGCAGGAGACTAGAACAAAGCCATACACTAGAGATTTAGGGTATATTTTGATCTGTTAGAAGAAACTGTATCCCAAAATTTTAAAGAGAGAACAACTTATATATATATATATATATATATATATATATATATATATATATATATACTAAAAATAAGAGTAACTACTATGCAGGGATAGGATATGACTCTAAAAATGAAAAATAAAAAAGATTTTTTTAAAAATGGATTGATAAGATGTTGGTTGAAAAAGGGAAAAAGAAAAATTCAAACAAAAAAGTTAAAAAAAATTAACTTTGAAAGACTAAAGAATCATGGAAAAAAGCCATGAATTCTATGTGCAGTATTCCCCTAGTGCTGGAGTTCTGCCATTCTCATTGATTGGTAAATTTGGTCTTGGCTGGCTGTTCTTGCTGATCTTCTGGGGCAGGGGCCTGTTGCCATGGTTCCCAAATGTCTTTGCTGGAGGCAGAATTGTCCCGCCCTCGCCGGTCCTGGTTAAGTAATCTGCTCAGGTTTGCTCTCGGGAGCTTTTGTTCCCTGCAAGCTTTCCGTACAGCTTTGGAGGACGAGAGTGAAAACGGCGGCCTCCCAATCTCTGCCCCAGAGGAGCCGAGAACTCGGGGCCCCGCTTCTCAGTGAGCCCCCAGAGAAAAGCAGTCAATCACTCCCGTCTCCCTGGTCTCCAGCTGCACTCCGTGCTCACTTGGCCTGTGACCGAGTGTTTTTATCTCTGGCACCTGGCTCAGTGTGGAGTCTCCAAACCCAGCAGATCCCTGCGGTACGCTCCTGCGCCGCTCCTCCCCGGGGAGGAAGGGGAGTCTCCCCGGATCTGCTGCTTGTTGGGTCCCTGCTGGAGGAGCAGCGGCCTGACTGTGCCGCGGATCATGGTTTATGGCAACCCCGAGCTGAGAGCCCGCTCCTCGGCTCCGTCTCTGCAGCCGGCTTCCCCGCTCTGATACCTGGGAGCTCTGCTGCACTCAGGCACCCCCGGTCTTTCTGTGACCCCGAGGGTCCTGAGACCACACTGTCCCGCGAGGGTTCCACCCCCGCTTAGCCATTGGAGCGACGTCCCTCAGCGAAGCAGACTTCTAAAAGTTCCGATTTTGTGCTCTGCGGCTCTATCAGTTGCTGGTAGCGGCTGATGGAGGCTCCCTCCCCCATCGTCTATCTTCCCAAATATTGCCTCGGATTCACTTCTCCGCACGTCCTACCTTCCAGAAAGTGGTCGCTTTTCTGTTCAGAGAGTTGTTGCTATTCTTTTCTTCGATCTCCTGTTGAGTTCATAGGTGTTCAGAATGGTTTGATCCCTATCCAGCTGAATTCCTGGGACCAGACGAAATCCAGGTCTCCTACTCCTCCGCCATCTTGCTCCTCCCCCCGCATTGGGTTTTTTTTTTTTTAAAGATTTTATTTTATTTATTTGACAGAGAGAGAGAGACAGCTAGAGAGGGAACACAAGCAGGCGGAGTGGGAGAGGGAGAAGCAGGCTCCTGGCCGAGCAGGGAGCCCGATGCGGGGCTCGATCCCAGGACCCTGGGATCATGACCTGAGCCGAAGGCAGACGCTTAACGACTGAGCCACCCAGGCGCCCCCCCATTGGGTTTTGATTTGCATTTCCCTGATATCACATACAGAAACTTATTTAAAATGACTGTGGTCTGTGGTTGAATTTATTCATTTTTTAAAAAAATTTAATTCTAGTATAGTTAACATACAGTGTTATATTAGTTTTAGGTGTATAATATAGGATTCAACAGCTTTTAAATGACTTCTTGGTTTTGTGTCATTCTTAGAGAGCCCTTCCCCTTCCAAGATTTAAAATTTTCCCACTTTTTTCTTTGCTGAGTCTTTCTTCCCTTTCTGGGAATTGGTAAGTATATGTGAGGGTTGGCTCTCCTCACTTTCCTCTGGGTGGCCGAACTTCTATGGTCTCCTTCTCTCCCCACATGTCAGAGTTTTCTCTTGTCCCTGAGGTGATTTGTTCCTACCTTATCCCCCCCACCCCCAGGTTTGTGGTTGGAGCCCCCCAGGAGATAAAGGCTGCCAACCGAACAGGTGGCCTCTACCAGTGTGACTACAGCACGGGCAAGTGTGAGTCCATCCACCTGCAGGGTGAGTCACTGCCCCCCCCGGGACCCAGGGCTAGGTTTCCACCTGTATGTACTTGCCAGGCATTCCTTTTGTTTTGGAGGTGTGTGGTTGGGGGCCCAGGTATTCAGCTCCCCAGCCTCTGTGCATACAGACTCTACCTCAGACATCCTCAGGTACCCTGTTCATGTTCCTTTCCTAGGACTTGGGTTCCTCCTTGACCTGTCAGGTCTCCATGTCTCTCAGGTCAAAGTGACCTCTGTTCACCTTCACAGAACCCCTTTTACTCCATGAAGGTGACCATGTATATATGTCTCCTCAGTCCCCCTGGAAGCGGTGAACATGTCTCTGGGCCTGTCTCTGGCATTTGCCACCAGCCCTTTCCGACTGCTGGTGAGTTGTCCTTGGTCATGGGAGTGTCCTGAGGGAGGGAGTCAGGGGCCCATGGCTGCTGGGGCTGTGGTCTGTGGAGGGTAGAGGTGCTGGGGTGAAAGGACAGGAAGCAGGAACAACCCCTCCCACCTGCAACTTCCCCAGGCCTGTGGCCCCACTGTGCACCAAACTTGTAATGAGAACACCTATGTGAACGGCTTATGCTTCCTGTTTGGATCCAACCTATGGCAGCAGCCCCAGACTTTCCCAGAGAAGCTCAGAGGTAGGTGGCTTTTGGCAGAGAATACAGATGGGCAATGTAAGGGTAAGGGCAGAACTGGGATGGGGGCTGTTTACAGCCTGAGAGTTGACTTAGAGGTCTAGGTGCAGAAGCCGGAGGGAATTGGGCTCCAACAGAGACAGTGGGGGGAGATGCGATGGTCTTGAACTTTAAGAAAAGTCCTGATATAGCCACTCGTCTTTGTGAGATGTTATCCCCCCCATCATCCTTAGAGTAAGTGCCCGAGTCTCCTGATCATAGCCTTTGAGGCTCTCCCAACTTTTCTACTTCAGCCACTGTGCTCCAGGCACTCTGGCTGCCTTTCTTCTCCAAGAATGACACCAAGCTGTCCCTGCCTCAGGGCCTTTACACTTACTATTCCTTCAGCCTGGAATGCTCTTCCCTCAGATCTTAGCTGACAACCCATTATTGTCAGCTCAAATGTCACCTCTTCAAAGAGGCCTTTCCTGAGTGGCTCTTATCATTTCCACCATTACTTCCTACCACATTGTCACACTTTACCATCTTCATATCTGTATATACATATTTTACTTGTTTTCTGTGTTTTCTTCTAGAATGTAGGCTTCATGATAGCAGGGATACTGCCTACTTTGTTCATTGCTCTATGCTCTTTTATCTATTGCTGCTTAACAAATTGCCCTAAACTTAGCAGCTAAAAACAATAAACGTTAATTATATTACAGTTCCTGTGAATCAGGAATCTGGGCATGGCTTAGCTGGGTGCCTCTGCCTCAGTGTTTTTCATGAAATTGAAGTTAATTTGTTAAACTGGAGCTGTGCTCTCATCTAAAGGCTTGACTGGGGGAAGAATATCCACTTCCAAGCTCATTTACAAGATTGTTGGACTGAGGACCTCAGTTTTCACTGGCTGTTGGCTGGAGGCTTCTCTCAGTTGCTTGTCCCATGAGGCTCCCTATAAAGCAGCTTACATCTGCTCCTCCTAGAGCAGCTGACTTCCCTCAGAGTGAGTAAACAAGGGAGTAGGAGAGCCAGAGAGAGAGAAAATACCCAAGAAAGAAATCAGTCTTTTCATAATCTAATCTCAAGCGTAATAGTACATTACTTCTGCCATCTTATGTTCCTTTGAAGTGAGACAAAAAGTCCATCTCCCACTCAAGAGAAGGTGACTATGTGAAGATGTTATTTCCAGGAGGTTGAGAACCTTGTGCACCACCTTGGTGGCTGCCTATCACATCCTTGTTCCCCAAACATTTTTTGATTGAAAGAGAGTGAGTGAGTGACTGTATCTTTTTTTCAAGCTGCTTTCTGCCACTTCTGTCTTCAACTGCTTGGCCATCCTTTTGCTTGTCTTCAAGTTGGTTCTGTTACCAAGGGCAGATATATCTTCCTTTGATAGTTTTTTTTTTTTTCCCTCGAGCTCTGCTCCTTTGTACTTTACTCTCAACAGATAACTTTCCTTCCTTCTTCACAAAGAAAATCAAGGTTGTCAGGGATGAACTCCCTCTGCTTACCCCTTCTCCTTGTTCAAATTTTTGCAATGGTACCACTTTTGGCAGTGTCTCCCTGACTGTCTGCCTTTCCATGAATCACTTTTCTATCTGGGCTTTTTTTTTTTTTTTAAAGATTTTATTTATTTATTTGACAGAGAGAGAGACAGTGAGAGAAGGAACACAAGCAGGGGGAGCGGGAGAGGGAGAAACAGGCTTCCCACGGAGCAGGGAGCCTGATGTGGGGCTCGATCCCAGGACCCTGGGATCATGACCTGAGCCGAAGGCAGATGCCCAATGACTGAGCCACCCAGGCGCCCCCTATCTGGGGTTTTGAGGCTTTATCACATCACCAACTCAAAGCCCACATCCGCAATCATTCTTTCTCTCCAGGAGCTTAAATTTCTCCCCCTCCTTTGAATGTAAACATGCTCACACTTACCCATATCTTAAAAACAACCAATCACCAAAATTGATAGCAATGAAAATATCCTTTCTTCTCCCTGGTCTCTTCTACATCTTCTGCTATTTCTCCTTTCTTTCCCCACCAAACTTCTTGAAAGAGTTCTCTCCTCTTGTTTCCATTTCCCCCATATCACCATTCTTCACCGTCTGACATCTGGCTTCTGTCCAACCATCATATAAATCTTCCTCTTGCCAATGGCATTTGTGACTCCCTAAATGCCAAATCTCTATTCTGTGCTCATGTTTGCTGACTTTTCTGATGTGACCTACAGATCATCTCTTCCTTCGCCAGACACCTTGGCTCCAGATTTCTCCCCTCTCCTCCCTTCTCCTCCACTCCCCCCTCCTCTCCCTCCTTCCCTCTTGCTTCTTCCCCTGCCAAGGGCTTCTGCTAAACTTCATCTCGAGGCCATCTTCCTCTGCCTTTTTTGCATGTGTAGGGGTACCAGGTTACAGCTTCTATTCTTGTCCATGTGTTCTTCCTGCCCAATTACATTCAGTTCTGTGGCTTCAGCTCTTACCCTCACATTTCTGTCTTCAGTCCTCACTCTCAGGATTCCATACTTTTCGTTCTAAAAAACATTTTCAGTTCTTTAAAAATGATTCAAAATTCAAAGCACATAATACTTCTCTCTCTTGGTTCCCACAGCCTACTGTTTTCTTTCTGGGATTCAACCAGTTACCAGTTTCTTGTGTCTTCTGGAGATACTCTATATTCACAAACATATACATATCTGTAGTCTTCACTTTGTGCCACAAATGGTAGCATGTTGTACACACTTGATTCTTTTCATTTAACATATCTTCGAGATTTTCAAAAAATTTTCTGGTTAATTTTCTTTGTATGTTTTCCATATAAATGTTAGAATCTGCTTATCTATTTTTAAAAAGCCAATACTCCATATGCACCCCAATGTTCATAGCAGCACTGTCTGCAATAGCCAAACTGTGGAAAGAGCCGAGATGCCCTTCAACAGATGAATGGATAAAGAAGATGTGGTCCATATATACAATGGAATAGTACTCAGCCATCAGAAAGGATGAATACCCAACTTTTACATCAACATGGATGGGACTGGAGGAGATTATGCTAAGTGAAATAAGTCAAGCAGAGAAAGCCAATTATCATATGGTTTCACTTATTTGTGGAACATAAGGAATAGCATGGAGGACATTAGGAGAAGGAAGGGAAAAACGGGGGGGGGGGGAATTGGAGGGAGAGATGAACCATGAAAGACTATGGACTCTGAGAAACAAACAGGGTTTTAGAGGGGAGGGGGGAGGGGGGATTGGTTAGCCTGGTGATGGGTATTAAGGAGGGCATGTACTGCATGGAGCACTGGGTGTTATATGAAAACAATGGATCGTGGATCACCACATCAAAACCAGTGATGTACTGTATGGTGACTAACATAACATAATAAAATTAAAAAAAAAAAGCCAATACTTTTTTGGGGGTAATTTTATTTTTTCAAAGATCATACAGTAAAATTGGCCTTTTTTCTTTTAGTGTACAGTTCCCTGAATTTTAAGGTATGTATAGATTTTCACAAAAAACAACATGAACATGGGGTGGCTGGCTGACTCAGTTGGTAGAGCATGTGACTCTTGATCTCCAGGTTGTGAGTTCCAGCCCCATGCTGGTTGTAGAGATTACTTAAAAATAAAATATATATATATTTTTTAAAGACTTTATTTATTTATTTAAGACAGAGAGAATGAGAGAGAGAGAGAGAGCACATGAGAGGGGGGAGGGTCAGAGGGTGAAGCAGGCTCCCTGCCGAGCAGGGAGCCCAATGCGGGACTCGATCCAGGGACTCCAGGATCATGACCTGAGCCGAAGGCAGTCGCTTAACCAACTGAGCCACCCAGGTGCCCAAAAATAAAATATTTTTAAAAAAGATTTTATTTATTTGTCAGAGAGAGCACAAGCAGGGGGAGCAGCAGGCAAAGGGAGAAGCAGGCTCCCCACTGAGCAAGGAGCCCAATGCAGGACTCCATCCCAGGCCCCTGGGATCATGACCCAAGCCAAAGGCAGACTTAACTGACTGAACCACCCAGGCATCCCTAAAAATAAAATCTTAAAAAAAAACCCCAACATGAACAGAATACAAGAGTTCTGTCACTCCCCTAAAAAAATCCTTCATTCTATCTCTCTTTTTTTAAAAAAAGATTTTATTTATTTGACACAGAGAGAGAAAGTCCAAGCAGGGGGAATGGCAGGCAGAAGGCAAGGGAAAAGCAGACTCCCCACTGAGCAGGGAGCCCAACATGGAGCTCGATCCCAGGACCTTGGGATCATGACCCAAGCCGAAGGCAGGCACTTAACTGACTGAGCCACCCAGGGGCCCCTGGTGCTATCTCTTTATAGTTAGTTGCCTTCTCCCCCTCCATCCTAGCCCTTGGCACTCACTAATCTGTTCTCCATCACAATATAGTTTGTCTTTTCAAGAAAGCTACATAAATGGAATTATAACCTTTTGAGAGTGGCTTCTCTCACTAGCATAATGTATTTGCAATTCATCCATGTTGTTGTGTGTGTCAGTAGTTCTTTCCATTTTTATTGCCAAATAGTATTCCATTGCATAGATTTACCACAGTCCCAGTCACAAGTTCATTTGTTCACACATTGAAAGATGTTTGGGTTGTTTCCAATGTTTGGCAATCGTGAATAGAGTGGCTAGAAACTTTTCATTGCTACAGTAATCTTTCTAAATACAAAAAAGATCACCTCACCCCCTTTTCTAAGAAAACTTCAGTGGCTTTCCACTGCCTAAGGTATAAAGTCAAACTTCTTTTTTTGGATAGAGAGGCCCTTCCCAACTTTCCTGTGCTTAATGACATAGGCTCATCTCCATTCTCATCACACAGATTTATCTTAGTAGTGCCATTTCCATTCCTCAATTCTGCAGAATTATTTTAGGTTCATTTCCTTTGTATCAGTCAGGGTTTTGACTGGAATAGATGGTACACTCCAGTTAGAATAATTTGAGAAGGGTTTATTTTCAAAGGGACTAATTTTAAAGGTTTGATAGAGTCTTAGGGAACTACAGTAGATGATCCAGGAACCCAGGGCAAGCAGCAGCAGAACTGTTTCCACTCCTAGGCTGATTGGACAAGGAGAGGGAGAAGTAACCAGAATTCAGAAGAGGAGAGAGTTGTCAGGAGTGTGCCTCCTTGAAGGAGCAGTGATCTTCCACTGAGGGTCACAGCTGGCCCAAAGCAACCTTCCAGGGAGGGAGTACAGGGAGAATACTCTGATCTCATTCTTCCCTCCCTCCAGTCTTCTGTTGAGGCTCCTAATTGGGCAAATCCAAATAGAAATCAGAGGGCAAAGAAACCCAAAATGCATGGGGTCCATGTGGCTGACTTCCTGGGGTGCAGAGCAGATTGGAGGAGGGTAGAAAGTGGATTTGGGGCTGGGGACAGAAGGGAGGAGGACATCCAGCATATTGTTATATGTACTATTCATTTTTTTTACTATATTTCTCTTTGTATTTCTGGCAAATTATTTCTCATTCTCAGAGTTAGCTCTCATATCACTACTTTTCCTGACTTCCTTGGGCAGAATTAACCAAAATTCTCTATACTTCATCCATATTTCAAATTGTATGAAACAACATTCAAGTTTATTAAACAAATTTTAAAAAGTATTATAAAATGTTTAACTTTCATCAGCCTCAAGGTTTATTTTGCTCCCAAATTTTGCATATAATTGAACTTTTAAATATGCTAACACCTGCTAAATTGATTCCACTCTAGATTCAAAGGCATCAATTTCTTCCTGCAAATTTTTCTTTGCTTCTCCTAGCATTTCTTGTGTTTATTCTTGTGAATGGCTAATGAAAACATCACCAGTTTGATAAGGTATCATTAAGCAGTAGTCATCTATCTGCAAGCATGATGTCCTTACAAGCATCTTCTGAATTTTGTAGTTGTTTCTTTTTTACTTCTATTTCTTCCTTCAGTTATGGGATTCTCCTTGTATTCCATGAAAATTTGTTTATCTTTTGTTGATCTTCAAAAGTAACATCGGTATTTTCTGGCAGATGCCTTCTTCTTGGTGGCTGTGATCTTGGGATTGTGTCCATGTTTTTATTAAGCTTGGAACATGGGTTGCATATTGTTTACCTTTTATTTTCACTGCTTAGCAGAGAGCTGACATGCAAAAAATGAACCCCAGTCTCAAGTACTTAATTAGTTCATGCTCTTTCTCTTGTTCCCCAAGAGTGCCCTCGGCAGGACAGTGATATTGCCTTCTTGATTGATGGCTCTGGTAGCATCATCCCGAGTGACTTTCAGCGGATGAAGAACTTTGTCTCAACTGTGATGAATCAATCCAAGAAGTCCAAAACCTTGGTGAGGGCATATGGGTAGGTTAGAAAATAGCTCATATAATGCTGGCAAATACATGGCAACGAGGCCGCCACTTTCCGCTTTTACTTCTATTGCAGACATTGTCAAATTGCCAATTGATCATGGTTTTCTTTCATGATTCTCTTTCCTGCTCTGTATGGATGCAGCCTCAGCTTCTTCCAGCCCTCTGTAAAGCAAGCAGCTCTGACTAATTGATAAGGGTTGGTATGGGAGATAAAACATATCATCTCGGGCTGAGTTCTAATACTTAGAAGTGGGAGCTGATGGCAGATCTCTGTCCTGGTGAGGCAGAAGGACTGGGGACAGTGTAGAATTTGGAGGGATTTGGAGACTGGAATGTTTCAAGATTTATGTAGGGCTTCCTGGGAGATGGGTAAGTGGGAAGAGGGTCACTTTCTCCAATGTAATGCCAGATGCCTGTTCCCAGTTTTCTTTGATGCAGTTCTCTGAAGACTTCCAGACTCATTTCACCTTCAATCAGTTCAAGAAAAACCCTGACCCAGAATTTCTGGTGAAATCAATAAGACAGCTGTACGGGAGGACACACACTGCCACAGGAATCCGCAAAGTAGTGTAAGCTCTCTGCTTAGGATGGAAGGAGGAGGTGATATTTTTTTGCTGGGATTCAAAGAATGAAGGGGATTGTTCAGACAGGGTTGGGGTGAAGGACATGAGTAAAGGTGGAGGAGGGACTTTTCATGGTACACTCATGAAATACAAGTTGTGAGTAAAGGTAGGAGTGAAGGGGAGATGTGAGGGTAAGGTTAGAGGGAAGCTACAGAGATCATTTGAGGCCAGGTCACTTAAGGCAACTGGAAAGTGAGTGGGGATCCACTGAATGTTTTAAGCAGTGAGAAGATGTCACCATATCTTGTTTTGGAAGTTCACTCTGGTGTGTGTGTGTGTGTGTGTGTGTGTGTAGAGGTGAGGGTGGAGGTTGGGACAAAAGTTCAGGAAGATGAGCTATAGAGTTTTGCATCAAACCAGGAAAGGTTTGTGAGGGTGCATTAAGCTTAAATTTTGTTTTAATTTAAGAGGAATAATAGCTAAAAAAAAAATCAGTCTATGCAAAAGTATATAAAGGCAGTGAGGATTTCCTTTCCTTCCACGCTTCTCCTTTCTCTTGCTGCCTTTCCAGGTCTTGGGGCAGCCACATCTCAATGTTCATTCCAGGGGAGCCCGAACTCCTCTTAGCTGCATCTGTGTCTGTGACTGCTGACATTCCCTCCCTAGCATTAAGAGTATCTCTGTCTATTCACAGTTGACTTTTCTTTCCTCTTCCCTGGACAGAAGAGAACTGTTTCATAGCAGTAGTGGAGCCCGGGAGAATGCCCTTAAGATCCTAGTTGTCATCACAGATGGAGAAAAGTTTGGCGATCCCTTGGACTACAAGGATGTCATCCCTGAAGCAGACAGAGAGGGGATCATTCGCTATGTCATTGGGGTAGGAAATGTGGCTCTCTGGCCTGATGCTTCTGTGGAGGGTTTCTGTTTGGATACACCCTTCCTTCAGTTTGAAAATATCCCTAAAACCAGGGTGGGCCAAGGGTCATTGCTAGCCCATATGGGCCTGTATCAGTTAACTATTGTTACAATGAGGCTGTATAACTAATTATCTCAGAATTCAGTCTTTAAAACACTAAATGAGTCTGTAGTTCTGCGGGGCAATTTTTCTGGTTTTGACTGGCTCACTCGTACATCTGTATTCATTTGAAGGTTGGTTGGCAGCTCTGCTGATCTTGGCTGAACTCTCTCCATTTCTGAGAGTTGCCAGTTATGTCTGTTTGCTGGACTGGAATGGCTGGAACAAGTGGGGTAACTTGGTTCTTCTGCTCCCTGTGTTATCCTCCCATGGGCCAGCCTGGGCATATCCTCATGGTGAAGGCAGAGGAACAAAAGAGCAAATGGAAATGTTGCAAGCACTTTTTGAAGCCTCTTTCTGCATCATGGATATTATGCTAATGGATATTATCAAGACACATGGCTGCACCCAGAGACATAAGCAGGGCAGATTACTCTGCTATGAGTAAGAGGATACAGCAAAGTTTTGGGGGAAAGGGCTTGGATATAGGAAAGGGTAAAGAATTGGGATCATCAGTGTAATCAAACTACCACAGTACCTTGTATGACATAGAAAAAGGTATCATCATCGGTGCATGGCTTGACAAGTAGGAAACTGCTTCATATAGAGGAAAAGACTCCCTTTACTCTGGGGAGAGGTCAGCCCCACACATGTGCTGGGCATGACACAGCAAAAGGACCAAAAGCTGGATTTTAGCTGCTAATTACTCCCTTGACAGAATGCCTCATGCAGTGCACAACCTGTTTTACTATACTTGGTGGCCCTGTCCCAGGGGCCTTCTGGTGCATTCCCTCATTTGACAGATACTGTTTCAGATTCTTTTCCTGCAGAACTTTCTTTGCTGGATGAGACTGCTAACTGCAGATGGTGACTGATTTGGCCACTATTCCTTGGTAACAGGTGGGCGATGCTTTCAACGCTGCAAAAAATCGTGAAGAGCTTAATACCATTGCATCCAAGCCTCCTCGTGATCATGTGTTCCGGGTGAATAACTTTGAAGCTCTGAAGACCATTCAAAACCAGCTTCAGGAAAAGATCTTTGCAATTGAGGGTAAGCTAAGGTTCTGCATTCCTGCAGCAGCTCCAGAGGCAGCCCCTTACCCTCCAACATGCATTTCCCTTCTAGAAACTAGACCCTCCTAACCCTTGGTATCCTGACTCAGGATCAATTCAACTCTCTCTCTACTTCCTCTAGTTCCCAGCAGCTCTGGCCTCACTTGGTCATTTCCTTTGAAATCAAAGGATCTAGACTTTATCTTTACTTTGCAAGCCTTGGCTGTAGGCTGGAAAATTGGAGGGTAGGGGAGCCAAACCTCAGACAGTATTTCTCCAAGAATTTGGATATGTTGCCAACATTTGTCTGTTTGATTCACTGCTATATCTCCAGTGTCTAGAATAGTGCCTGGTACATGGAGGGTGCTCAATAAATGTTTACTGATTAAAAGAATTTAAAACACTGGGGGAAGGGTCATATACAATCTGGATTTATGGTTTGTCTTAAAAAGTTGGAAGATTAGACTGCATTCCCATGTGGCAAAAACCAGTTGGAGCCAAATAGCCACCATCTCTATAAAAGGGGTATATGCTTTCTAATTCAAATAGCTGCCATCTGAACCTCCTTTTGTCTGGTCACCATAGCATTTGAGTTCCAGTTCTTCTGCTTTCTTTAATGTAGAAGGCTCTCCTCCTCACAGGTACTCAGACAGGAAGTACCAGCTCCTTTGAGCATGAGATGTCTCAGGAAGGCTTCAGTGCTGCCATCACCCCTGTAAGTGGTCCTTCATTAAATTGGGATTGGGCAAGAGGAAGGAGAAGACATGCAAGGGTCTGGGGGCTTTTATCTGCAATGAGTACTTGTTGGGAGGCACTTCTTTGATGGGGAGCAGTGGTCCCTTTTCTTTTCCTTATCAATCCTGTTTTGTTGTTGTTATTGTTGAGGATATATGATATGGATATGGGTATATGGTATGATGTCATACAGGTATACAACATAATGATTTGATATATGTATATATTGCAAAATGATCACTACAATAAGTCTAATTAATATTCATCCCTACATATGTTACAAAAATTTTTTTCTTGTGATGAAAACTTAAAGATTTATTTTCTTTTTTAAATTAAAAAAATTAAAAATTTCTTTATTTAAATTCAATTTAGTTAACATATACTGTATTATTAGTTTCAGAGGAAGAATTTAGTGATTCATCAATTGCATATAACACCCAGTGCTCATTACATCAAGTGCCCTCCTAATGCCCATCACTCAATTACCCCTTCCCCCCCAACCTGCCCTCCAGCAACCCTCAGTTTGTTTCCTTAGGTTCAGTATCTCTTATGCTTTGCCTCCCTATTTTCATCTTATTTAATTTTTCCTTCCCTCCTTCCTTTCCCCTATGTTCATCTGTTTTATTTCTTAAATTCCACATGTGAGTGAAATCATATGGTATTTGTCTTTCTCTGACTTATTTCGCTTAGCATAATTCCCCACTAGTTCCATCCGCATCATTGCAAATGGTAAGATTTCATTCTTTTTTATGGCTGAGTAATATTCCATTGTATATGTATACCACATCTTCTTTATCCATTCATCTGTGGATGGACATCTGGGCTCTTTCCATATTTTGGCTATTGTGGACATTGCTGCTATAAACATTGGGGTGCATGTGCCCTTTCGAATCATGATGTTTGTATCCTTTGGGTAAATACCAAGTAGTGCAGTTCCTGGGTTGTAGGGTAGCTTTATTTTTCACTTTTTGAGGAATCCCCATACTGTTTTCCAGAGTGGCTGCACCAGTTTGCATTCCCACCCACACTCTTTCTCCACATCCTTGCCAACATTTGTTGTTTCCTGAGTTGTTCATTTTAGCCATTCTGACTGGTGTGAGGTGATATCTCGTTGTGGTTTTGATTTGTATTTCCCTGATGCCCAGTGATGTTGAGCATTTTTTCATGTTCTGTTAGCCATCTGGATGTCTTCTTTGGAAAAGTGTCTATTCATGCCTTCTGCCCATTTCTTGATTGGATTTTTTGTTTTTTGGGTGTTGAGTTTGATAAGTTCTTTATAGATCTTGGATACTAGCCCTTTATTTGAAAAGACATTTGCAAATATCTTCTCGCATTCCATAGGTTGCCTTTTAGTTTTGTTGATTGTTTCCTTTGCTGTGCAAAAGCTTTTCATTTTGATGAGGTCCCAAGAGTTCATCTTTGCTTTTGTTTCTCTTGCCTTTGGAGACATGTCTAACAGGAAGTTGTTGTGGCTGAGGTCAAAGAGGTTGCTGCCTGTGTTCTCCTCTAGGATTTTGATGCATTCCTGTTTCACATTTAGGTCTTTCATCCATTTTGAATTTATTTTTGTGTATGGTATAGGAAAGTGGTTCAGTTTCATTCTTCTGCATGTTACTGTCCAGTTTTCCCAATACCATTTGTAGAAGACACTGTCTCTTTCCATTGGATATTCTTTCCTGCTTTGTCAAAGATTAGTTGGCCTTGAGGGTCCATTTCTGGGTTCTCTATTCTGTTCCATTGATCTATGTGTCTGTTTTTGTGCCAGTACCATACTGTCTTGATGATTACAGCTTTGTAATATAGCTGGAAGTCTGGATTGTGATGCCTCCGGCTTTGGTTTTCTTTTTCAATATTTCTTTGGCTTTTCAGGGTCTTTTCTGGTTCCATACAAATTTTTGGGTCATTTGTTCCAGCTCTGTGAAAAAAGTTGATGGTATTTTGATAGTGATTGCATTAAATGTGTAGATTGCTCTAGGTAGAATGGGCATTTTAACAATATTTGTTTTCCTGATCCATGAGCATGGAATGTTTTTCCACTTCTTTGTGCCTTCTTCAATTTCTTTCATAAATGTTCTATAGTTTTTCCAAAGTACAGATCCTTTACCTCTTTGGTTAAGTTTATTCTGAGTAAGTTTATTCTGAGGTATCTTATGGTTTTTGGTGCAATTGTAAATGGGACTGATTCCTTGATTTCTTTTTCTTCTGCCTCATTGTTAGTGTATAGAAATGCAAATGACTGCTGTGCATTGATTTTATATCCTGCAACTTTGCTGAATTCCTATATCAGTTCTAGCACTTTTTGGTGGAGTCTTTTGGGTTTTCTGCATAGAATATCATGTTGTCTGCGAGGAGTGAAAGTTTGACTTCTTCTTTGCTGATTCGGATGCTTTTTATTTCTTTTTGTTATCTGATCACTGAGACTAGGTCTTCCAGTACTATGTTGAACAACAGTGGTGAGAGTGGTCATGCCTGTCATGTTCCTGACCTTAGGGAAAAAGCTCTCAGCTTTTCCTTGTTGAGGATGATATTCACTGTGGATCTTTCACATATGGCTTTTATGATGTTGAGGAATGTTCCCTTTATCCCTAAAGGGTGGAGAATTTTAATCAAGAAAGGATGCTGAATTTTGTCAAAGGTTTTTTTGCATCAGTTGAGAGGATCTTATGGTTCTTGTCCTTTCTTTTATTATTGTGGTGTATCACATTGATTGATTTGTGGATGTTGAACCACCCTTGCAGCTCAGGAATAAATCCCACTTGGTCATAGTGAATAATTCTTTTATTTTATTTTATTTTTTAAAGATTTTATTTATTCATTTGACAGAGAGACGAAGAGAGAGGGAACACAAATAGGGGGAGAGGGAGAGGGAGAAGCAGGCTTCCTGGGGAGCAGGGAGCCTGATGCAGGACTCGATCCCAGGACCCTGGGATCATGACCTGAGCCAAAGGCAGCCGCTTAACCAATTGAGCCACCCAGGCACCCCGTGAATAATCCTTTTAATGTACTGTTGGATCCTATTAGCTAGTATCTTGGTGAGAATTTTTGCATCCATGTTCATCAGGGATTTTGGTCTGTAATTCTCCTTTTTGGTGGGGTCTTTGTCTGGTTTTGGGATGAAGGTAATGCTGGCCTCATAAAATGGGTTTGAAGTTTTCCTTCCTTTTCTATTTTATGAAAGAGCTTCAGAAGAAAAGGTATTAATTCTTCTTTAAATATTTGGTAGAATTCCCCTGGGAAGCCATCTGGCCCTGGACTCTTGTTTGTTGGGAGATTTTTGATTATTGCTTCAACTTCCTTGCTGATTATGGGTCTCTTCACATTTTCCATTTCTTCCTGTTTCAGTTTTGGTAGTTTATGTTTCTAGGAATGCATCCATTTCTTCCAAATTGCCTAATTTGTTGGCAATAGTTGCTCATAATATGTTCTTATAACTGTTTGTGTTTCTTCGGTGTTGGTTGTGATCTTTCCTCTTTCATTAATGATTTTATTTATTTGGGTCCTTTCTCTTTTCTTTTTGATAAGTTGGCTAGGGGTTTATCAATCTTAATTCTTTCAAAGAACCAGCTCCTAGTGGATTGGTTCTACTGCTTTTTTTTAAAATTTTTTTTTTTAAGATTTTATTTATTTGCGAGAGAGACAATGAGAGACAGAGAGCATGAGAGGGAGGAGGGTCAGAGGGAGAAGCAGACTCCCTGCTGAGCAGGGAGCCTGATGTGGGACTCGATCCCGGGACTCCAGGATCATGACCTGAGCCGAAGGCAGTCGCTTAACCAACTGAGCCACCCAGGCGCCCTACTGCTTTTTTTTAAAAAAAATTATATCATTGATTTTTGCTCTAATTTTTATTATTTCTCTTCTCCTGCTGGATTTAGGCTTTATTTGCTGTTCTTTTTCCAACTCCTTTAGGTGTAATGTTAGCTTGTGTATTTGAGACTTTTCTTGTTTCACGAGGAAGGTCTCTATTGATAGATACTGCATCCCAAAGCTTCTGAACTGTCATGTTTTCATTTTCATTTAGTTCCATGTATTTTTTCAAAATTCTTTAATTTCCTTGTTGATCCATTCATTCTTTAGTATGATGATTTTTTAATCTCCATATATTTGTGTTCCTTCCCAAGTTTTTCTTGTGGTTTACTTCAAGTTTTAAAACATTGTGCTCTGAAAATATACATGGTATAATCTCAGTCTTTTTGTACCAGTTGAGACCAGATTTGTGACCCAGGATGTGATCTATTCTGGAGAATGTTTCATGTGCACTCAAGAAGAATGCGTATTCTGCTGCTTTAGGATGAAATGCTCTGAATATATCTGTGAAGTCCATCTGGTCCAGTGTGTCATTCAAAGCCCTTGTTTCCTTGTTGATCTTCTGCTTAGATGATCTGTCCATTGCTGTCAGTGGGGTGTTAACATCCGCTACTATTACTGTATTATTATCAATGTGTTTCTTTAATTTTGTTATTAATTGGTGTATATAGTTGGCTGATCCCAAGTTCAGAGCATAAATATTTACAGTTGTTAGATCTTCCTGTTGTATAGACCCTTTTATTATGGAACAGTGTCCTTCTTCATCTCTTATTACAGTCTTTGGTTTAAAATCTAGTTTGTCTGATATAAGGATTGCTACCCCAGTTTTCTTTTGATGTTCATTTGGATAATAGATGCTTCTCTACCCCTCAGTTTCAATCTGGAGGTGTCTTTGGGTTTAAAATGAGTCTTTTGTAAGCAGCATATCGATGGGTCTTGTTTTCTTTAATCCAGTGTGATACCCTGTGTCTTTTGATTGGAGCATTTAGTCAATTTACATTCAGATTAATTATTGAAAGATATGCATTTAGTGCTGTTGTATTACCTGTAAAATTGCTGTTTCTGTAGATTGTCTCTGTTCCTTTCTGGTCTTTGTTACTATTGGGCTCTCTCTTCACTCAGAGGATCCCCTTTAATATTTCTTGCAGGGTTGGTTTAGTGTTCACAAATTCCTTTAGTTTTTGTTTGTCCTGAAACTCTTTATTTCTCCTTCCATTCTGAATGACAGCCTTGCTAGATAAAGTATTCTTGGCTACATATTTTTCCCATTTAACACGTTGAATATGTCATGCCAGTCCTTTTTGGCCTGCCATGTATGTCTCTGGACACATCTGATGACAGCCTGATGTTTCTACCCTTGGAGGTTAGGGACCTCTTGTTCCGAGCTGCTTTCAGGATTTTCTGTCTATCTCTGAAATTTGCAAGCTTCATTATTATATGCTGAGGTGTTGCCCTATTTTTATTGATTTTAAGGGGGTTCTCTGTGCCTCCTGGACTTGAATGCCTGTTTCCTTCTCCAGATTAGGGGAATTATCAGCTGTAATTTGTTCAAATAAACCTTCTGCCCCTCTCTCCTGCTCCTCATCTTCTGGGACCCCTATTATCCAGCTATTACTTCACTTTATGGAACTGCTGAGTTCTCTAAGTCCCCCCTTTGTTATTCAGTAGTTCTCACTCTCTCTTTAAAGATTTTATTTATTTATTTGACAGAGAGAGAGAGAGAGAGAGAGAGTACAAGCGGGGGGGGGGGGAGGGCAACAAGCAGAGGGAGAGTAGGCTCCCCGCTGAGCAGGGAGCCCAATGCGGGACTTGATCCCAGGACCCTGGGATCATGATCTGAACTGAAGGCAGATGCTTAACCGACTGAGACACCCACGCACCCTCTTTCTATGTTCTTTTCAGTTTCCTTATTTTCCATCATTTTATCTTCTATATCACTGAGTTGCTCTTCTGCCTCATTCATTCTCATTTTTATAGCCTCCATTTGGGACTGCTTCTTGGTAATATTTATTTTCTTAGCAGCTTTCAAATATACATTACAATTTTATTAACTATACTCACTATGCTTTATATTACATCCCTGCATTTATTTATTTAATAACTGGAAATTTGTACCTGTTGACTACCATCACCCATTTTGCCTACCCTCCCAACCCATTCATTGTCTTTTGCAACCACCAATCTGTTCTCTGCATCTATATAATTCAGTTTTGTTTTGTTTTTAAATTCCACATATAAGTGAGATCATACCCTATTTGTCTTTCTCTGACTTATTTCGCTTAGCAAAATGCCTTCAAGGTCGGTCCATACATGTTGTCACAAATGGCAGGATTTCCTTCTTTTTTATGAAATATTCCATTGTGTTATATATCACATTTTCTTTATTCATGCATTGATGTTTCCACTTAGATTATTTCCATATCTTGGCTATTGTTTTTTTAAATTTTTTTCATGGTTTTATTTTGAAACAGAGAGCGAGAGCGAGTGGGTGTGAGTGGGGGGAGGGGCAGAGCCAGAGGGAAAGAGAGAATCTCAAGCAAACTCCATGCTCAGCATGGAGCCAAACATGGGGCTCAATCCTACAACCTCAAGACCATGACCTGAGCTGAAATCAAGAGTTGGACGACCAACTGACTGAGCCACCCAGGTGCCCTTATGTTGTGGCTATTGTAAATAATGCTTCATGAACTTGGGAGTGTAGATATCTTTTGAGTTAGTGTTTTCATTTAATTTGGATAAATCCTCAGAAGTAGGATTGTTGGATAATAATGGTAATTCTATTTTTAAATTTTTGAGGAACCTCATTCTGTTTTCCACAGTGGCTGCCCAAATTGCTTTGGCTATTTGGGGTCTTTTGTTGTTCCATACAAATTTTAGGATTGTTTGTTATATTTCTGTGAAGAATGCTATTGGAATTTTGATAAAGATTGCACTGAAGTTGCAGGTTGCTCAATCTTGTTCTACCCTGTTTTCCAGAATGGTCTCTTGCTAGGTGCTGTGGGGAGCTTTGACTGGGCTGGTGGAGCCTTTTTTCATGTGTCAAAGGATAAATTTACCTTCATCAACACAACCAGGGTAGATTCAGACATGAACGATGCTTACTTGGGTAAGTGGAAAGGGTAGGGTAACTTTAAGAAGGGGTCAGGATATGCTATAACTCAATTAACATATATATCATTGGATTTTTCGTGGGCCCTTGGAATAACTTTAAAGACAGAAATTTCAAAATTTCCATTTAATTCCGTTTAATTTCCATAACAAAGGGGAATATTGTGCAGGGTCCAGTTATCCCCACCTACTAAGCATGGGGCCACTGCATTGCCCCTACTCAAGGGATAGGTCTCTCAGAGGGGGCAGGGTCTGTGAAGGAAAGCACTTACCTTCTCAGATCACCATCTTCAGGTTATGCTGCTGAAGTCATCTTGAGGAGCAGGGTACAAAACCTGGTTCTTGGGGCGCCTCGATATCAGCACACTGGCCTGGTGGTGATGTTCAGAGAGAATGCTGGTACCTGGGAGAACAACGCTGTTATCAAGGGCAGCCAGGTAAGTGCAGAGAATGTGGAGCACAAATGTGCAAACAGAGGCACCCTGGGGGCTGAGATTCCAGGATGGACATCACCAGGTGCCATGTGTGTCAGAGTTTTGTAAAGGAGGTTTCAGAGGGCTTTGAGCTGGAAAGTCACAGGAATAAGCTTTGCATTTGAGAATGTTGTGTCCTCACTTTTCTTTTTTTAGAGAGAGAGTGTGAGTGGGGGGACAGGGGCACAGAAGGAGGGATTTTTTTTTTAAAGATTTTATTTATTTATTGGAGAGAGAGAGAGTGAGAGAGAGCATGAGAGGGGAAAGGGTCAGAGGGAGAAGCAGACTCCCCACCGAGTGGGGAGCCCAACATGGGACTCGATCCTGGGACTCCAGGATCATGACCTGAGCCGGAGGCAGTCACTTAACCAACTGAGCCACCCAGGCGCCCCTTTTTTTTTATAAAAAAAAAAGGTCCAGGGGCACCTGGGTGGCTCAGTTGGTTAAGCATCTGCCTTCGGCTCAGGTCATGATCTCAGAGTCCTGGGATTGAGCCCCATGTCAGGCTCCCTGCTCAGCAGGGAGTCTGCTTCTCCCTCTGCCTCCCCCCTCCACCCGCTCATGCTCTCGCTCACTCTGTCTCTCAAATAAATAAATAAATAAATAAAACCTAAAAAAAAGTCCAGCTAACATCACACTAAAAAATAAGAGAACATTCCCCCCTAAAATTGGAAATAAAACAAGAATATTCACTTTCATAAAGAAAGAAAGAAAAGAAGAAAAATAACAGAAAAGAAAAAGAATATAAAATAAAATAAGACAAAATCAGAGGGAGACAAACCATAAGTGACTCTTAAGTATAGGAAACAAACAGGGTTGCTGAAGGGGAGGTGGGTGGGGGGTTGGGTAACTGGGTGATGGGCATTAAGGAGGTCACTTGATGTAATGAGCACTGGGTGTTATATGCAACTGATGAATCACTAAACTCTACCCCTGAAACTAATAATGCACTATATGTTAATTAATTGATTTTAAATAGAAAAATGAGAATGAGAAAAAAAAAAGAATATTCACTTTCACCACTCCTATTAACATCATACTGGAAGATGTAGCCAGTGCAGTAAGTCAAGAAAAAGAGGGAGAAAAGCATAGAGTGGAAAGGAAGAGATAAAACTGTCTCATTTGCAGATTACATGTTGCATGGAAAATCTCAAAGAATCTACAAAAAACTATTATAACCAATAAGCTATTTCAGTAAGTTCTCAGGATACAAGCTCAATATATAAAAATCAGTTGTATTTCTATACTAGCAATGAACATTTGGAAATTTAAATAAAAGAAGTCTACAATAGCCAAAATATGGAAAGAGCCCAGATGTCCAGTGACAGATGAATGGATAAAGATGTGGTACACACACACACACACACACACACACACACACACACACTATGGAATATTACTGAGCCATCAAAAAGAGTGAAATCTTGCCATTGGTAATGACATGGATGGAACTAGAAGTTATTATGCTAAGCAAAATAAGTCAGTCAGAGAAAGACAAATACCATATGATTTCACTCACATATAGAATTTAAGAAACAAAAGAGATGTACACAGGGGAAGGAAAGGAAAAATAAGATGAAAACAGAGAGCAAGGGAAATCATAAGAGACCTTTAACTCTAGGAAACAAATAGAGTTGCTGGAGGGGAAGTGGGTGGAGGGATGGGATAACTGGGTGATGGGCATTAAGGAGGGCACTTGGTGGGGCTTCCGGGTGGCTCAGATGGTTAAGTGTCTGCCTTCGGCTCAGGTCATGATCCTGGGATCGAGCCCTGCATCAGGGTCCCTGCTCAGTGGGAAGCCTGCTTCTCCCTCTCCCACTCTCCCTGCTTGTGTTCCCTCTCTCCCTGTGTCTCTCTCTGTCAAATAAATAAATAAAAATCTTAAAAAAAAAAAAAGAGGGGGGCGCCTGGGTGGCTCAGTCGTTAAGCGTCTGCCTTCAGCTCAGGTCATGGTCCTGGGTCCTGGGATTGAGCCCCGCATCAGGCTCCCTGCTCAGCGGGAGGCCTGCTTCTCCCTCTCCCACCCCGCCTGCTTGTGTTCCCTCTCTCGCTGTCTGTCTCTGTCAAATAAATAAATAAAATCTTAAAAAAAAAAAAAAAGGGAGGGCACTTGATGTAATGAGCACTGGGTGTTATATGCAACTGATGAATCACTAAATTCTACCCCTGAAACTAATAATACACTATATGTTAACTAAATTGAATTTAAATAAAAATTAAAAAAAAGAAGAAAGAAGGAAAAAAGAGGAAAACAAATACCATTTACAATAGCACCAAAGACGATGAAATACTTAGATATAATTTAACAAAATGTGTATGATTTCTGTATGCTGAAAGCTATGAAAACACCAATTAGAGAAATCAGAGCCCTAAATAAATTGAGAGATATACTGTGTTCATGGACTGGAAGACTCAGTATTGTTGAGAACAATGAATCATGGAACACTATATCAAAAACTAATGATGTACTGTATGGTGACTAACATAAAAAAAAAGATGTCAATTCTCCCCAGGCTGATCTATATATTCAACATAATCCCAGTCAAAATCCTAGATGTTTATTTTGTAGAATTGGCAAGTTGATTCTAAGATTTATATGGAAAATCAAAGAAAGTTGCATATCCAACAGTTTGAAAAGAAGCTAAACAAATACCATTAGGTGTTTAGTGGAGAATTCATACACTACCTGACTTTTGACTTACTATAAAGTTATAGTAATCAGGACAGTGTGGTTTTGGCAAAAGGATAGACATGAAGATCCGTGGAACAGAATAGGTCTGGAACAGACTGACATGCATAGTCAATTTATTTTATTTTATTTATTTTATTTTTTTCTTTCCTGAATACTTTTTTATTATGTTATGTTAGTCACCATACAGTACATCATTAGTTTTTGATGTAGTGTTCCATGATTCATTATTTGTGTATAAATAAAGACCTTTCAGTGGAGACTTCAATGGAACAATTAGACATCCATAGTAAAAAACAAAACAAAACAAAACCTCTACCCATATCTCATATCATATTAAGATTAATTCAAAATAGACCATGGAGCTGAATGTAAAGTCTAAAATACAATACTTGTGGAAGAAAACATCCGAGAAAAATCTTTGTGACCTTGTGTTAGGCAAAGGGTTCTTAGCTATAACACTAAAAGCATGGTCCATAAGGGAAAAACTGATAAATAAGACTTCTCAAAATGAAAAGTTTTTGCTCTATGAAAGACACTATTAAGAGAATGAACAGACAAGCTACAGATTAGGACAAAATATTTGCAAATTTTCCTCCTTTTTAAAAAGTATATAGCCGACAAAAGACTTATACCCAGAATATATAAAGGATTCTTAAAAACTCAACAAGAAACAATCCATTTAAGAAGTAAGCTAAATATTTTAACAGACACTTCACCAAAGAAGATACACGGATGGCAAATAAGCACATGAAAACATCCTCCATGTCATTAATCATTACAGAAAGGCAAATTAAAACCACTACTAGATACTACTACATAGCTATTAGAATGATTAACATAAAGAAATAAAGTGGCAATATCAAGTACTGGCAAGGATGTGTGACAACTAAAACTCTCATACATTGCTGTCTGAATGAAAAATGGCATGCCTACTTTGGAAACAGTTTGTCAATATCTTATGAAATTCAATATGCAGTTGCCATACCAGCAATCCCACTTTTAGGTATTTACTTAGGAGAAACAAAAACAGATGTTCACATTGAAAACCTTCATGTGACTATTTCTAGTGGTTCTATTCATAATTGCTAAAAACTAGAAACAATCCAAGTGTCCCTCAACTGGGGAATGAATAAATAAACTGTGGTACATCCATACAGTGGAATATCAGAAATATTGGAAATAAAAAGGAATGGACTACTTATATACATAACAACCTGACTGAATCTTAAATGCATTATTCTGGATGAAAGGAGCCAGACATGAAAGGCTACATACTATATAATCCCATTTATAACATTCTGGAAAAAGAAAAAATATAGGGACAGAAAACAGATCAGTGGTTGCCAGGGCTTGGTGTTTGAGGGAAGAGGTTGATTACATCAGGGCATAAGGGAATATTTTGGGAATGATGAAACTTATATCTTGATCATTGGTGGTGGTTACATAACTTTGTGTGTTTGTCAAAACACAAAACTGTACTAAAAAGGCTGAATTTTATTGTATGTAAATTATACCCTAATCAACTTGACCTAAAGATAAAAAAATTCTACTGACTTTAGGTTAAGGCTTAAATGCCTTTTTTAATTTTTTAATTTTTTTATTTTTTTATTTTAAAGATTTTATTTGTTTATTTGACAGAGAGAAACACAGCGAGAGAGGGAACACAAGCAGGGGGAGAGGGAGAGGGAGAAGCAGGCTTCCCGCCGAGCAGGAAGCCCGATGCGGGGCTCGATCCCAGGAACCTGGGACCATGACCTGAGCCGAAGGCAGACGCTTAACGACAGAGCCACCCAGGCGCCCCATAAATGCCTTTTTTTAAAAAAAATTTTATTTTATTATGTTATGTTAGTCACCATACAATACATCATTAGTTTTTGATGTAGTGATCCACGATTCATTGTTTTTGTATAATACCCAGTGCTCCATGCAGTACATGCCCTTCTTAATACCCATCACCGGGCTAACCCATCCCTCCACCCCCCTCCCCTCTAAAACCCTCAGTTTGTTTCTCAGAGTCCATAGTCTCTCATGGTTCATCTCTCCCTCTGATTCCCCCCCCCCTTCATTTTTCCCTTCCTTCTCCTAATGTCCTCCATGCTATTCCTTATGTTCCACAAATAAGTGAAACCATATGATAATTGACTTTCTCTGCTTATTTCACTTAGCATAATCTCCTCCAGTCCCATCCATGTTGATGTAAAAGCTGGGTATTCATCCTTTCTGATGGCTGAGTAATATTCTATTGTATATATGGACCATATCTTCTTTATCCATTCATCTGTTGAAGGGCATCTCTGCTCTTTCCACAGTTTGGCTATTGCGGACATTGCTGCTATGAACATTGGGGTGCATATGGCCCTTCTTTTCACTACATCTGTATCTTTGGGGTAAATACCCAGGAGTGCAATTGCTGGGTCATAGCGTAGCTCTATTTTTAACGTTTTGAGGAACCTCCACACTGTTTTCCAAAGTGGCTGTACCAACTTGCATTCCCACCAACAGTGTAAGAGGGTTCCCCTTTCTGCACAACCTCTCCAACATTTGTTGTTTCTTTCCCTGTCCATTTTGGACATTCTAACTGGTGTAAGGTGGTATCTCAATGTGGTTTTGATTTGAATTTCCCTGATGGCTAATGATGATGAGCATTTTTTCACGTGTCTGTTAGCCATTTGTATGTCTTCTTCGGAGAAGTGTCTTTTCATATCTTCTGCCCACTTTTTGACTTGATTATTTGTTTTTTGGGTGTTGAGTTTGAGAAGTTCTTTATAGATCTTGGATACCAGCCCTTTATCTGTAGTGTCATTTGCAAATATCTTCTCCCATTCTGTGGGTTGCCTCTTTGTTTTGTTGACTGTTTCCTTTGCTGTGCAGAAGCTTTTTATCTTGATGAAGTCCCAAAAGTTCATTTTTGCTTTTTGTTTCACTAGCCTTTGGAGATGTATCTTGAAAGAAGTTGCTGTGGGCGATGTCAAAGAGGTTACTGCCTATGTTCTCCTCTAGGATTTGGATGGATTCCTGTCTCACATTGAGGTCTTTCATCCATTTTGAGTTTATCTTTGTGTATGATGTTAGAGAATGGTCGAGTTTCATTCTTCTGCATGTGGATGTCCAATTTTCCCAGCACCATTTATTGAAGAGACTGTCTTTTTTCCATTGCATATTTTTTCCTGCTTTGTTGAGGATTATTTGACCATAGACTTGAGGGTCCCTATCTGGGCTCTCTATTCTGTTCCATTGGTCTATATGTCTGTTTTTGTGCCAGTACCATGCTGTCTTGGTGATCACTGCTTTATAATAATAGTTCGACTAACACCAAGGAAATAGAAAAAATTATTACAAATTATTATCAACAACTATATGCCAATAAACTGAGCAAACTGGATGAAATGGATGCCTTCCTGGAAACCTATAAAGTACCAAGACTGAAACAGGAAGAAATTGACAACCTGAATAGGCCAATAACCAGTAACGAGATTAAAGCAGTGATCAAAAACCTCCCAAAAAAACAAGAGTCCAGGGCCTGATGGATTCCCTGGGGGATTCTACCAAACATTCAAAGAAGAAATAATACCTGTTTTCCTGAAGCTGTTTCAAAAAATAGAAACAGAAAGAAAGCTTCCAGACTCATTCTATGAGGCCAGCATTACCTTAATCCCCAAACCAGGCAAAGACCCCATCAAAAAGGAGAATATCAGACAGATATCCCTGATGAATATGGATTCCAAAATCCTCAACAAAATCCTAGCTAATAGGAGCCAACAATACATTAAAAGGATCATCCACCACGACCAAGTAGGATTTATCCCTGGGATGCAAGGGTGGTTCAACATTCACAAATCAATCAGTGTAGTAGAACACATTAATAAGAGGAGAGAGAAGAACCATATGGTCCTCTCAATTGATGCAGAAAAAGCATTTGACAAAATACAGCATCCTTTCCTGATTAAAACTCTTCAGAGTATGGGGATAGAGGGAACATTCCTCAAGTTCATAAAATCCATCTATGAAAAACCCATAGCGAATATCATCCTCAATGGGGAAAATCTGAGAGCCTTTCCCTTAAGATCAGGAACACGTCAAGGATGCTCACTCTCACCACTATTGTTCAACATAGTACTAGAAGTCCTAGCAACAGCAATCAGACAACAAAAAGAAAATGTATTCAAATTGGCAAAGAAGTCAAACTCTTTTTTGCAGATGACATGATACTTTATGTGGAAAACCCAAAAGACTCCACCCCCAAAGTACTAGAACTCATACAGCAATTCAGTAATCTGGCAGGATACAAAATCAATGCACAGAAATCAGTTGCTTTCTTATACACTAACAACGCAACTGTAGAAAGAGAAATTAGAGATGATTCCATTTATAATAGCACCAAAACCATAAGATACCTCGGAATAAACCTAACCAAAGAGGTAAAAGATCTATACTCTAGGAACTACAGAACACTCAATGAAAGATATTGAAGAATACACAAAAAGGTGGAAAAACATTCCATGCTCATGGATCGGAAGAATAAACATTGTTAAAATGTCTATGCTACCCAGAGCAATTTATACCTTCAACACCATTCCGATCAAAATTCCAATGACATTTTTCAAAGTGCTGGAACAAACAATCCTAAAATTTGTATGGAATCAGAAAAGACCCTGAATCGCCAAGGAAATGTTGAAAAAGAAAAACAAAGCTGGGGGCATCACGTTGCCCAATTTCAAGCTATTTTACAAAGCTGTGATCACCAAGGCAGCATGGTACTGGCACAAAAACAGACATATAGACCAATGGAACAGAATAGAGAACCCAGATATGGACCCTCAACTCTATGGTCAAATAATCTTCCACAAAGCAGGAAAAAATATGCAATGGAAAAAAGACAGTCTCTTCAATAAATGGTGCTGGGAAAATTGGACAGCCACATGCAGGAGAATGAAACTTGACCATTCTCTAACACCATACACAAAGATAAACTCAAAATGGATGAAAGACCTCAATGTGAGACAGGAATCCATCCAAATCCTAGAGGAGAACATAGGCAGTAACCTCTTTGACATCGCCCACAGCAACTTCTTTCAAGATACATCTCCAAAGGCTAGAGAAACAAAAGCAAAAATGAACTTTTGGGACTTCATCAAGATAAAAAGCTTCTGCACAGCAAAGGAAACAGTCAACAAAACAAAGAGGCAACCCACAGAATGGGAGAAGATATTTGCAAATGACACTACAGATAAAGGGCTGGCATCCAAGATCTATAAAGAACTTCTCAAACTCAACACCCAAAAAACAAATAATCAAGTCAAAAAGTGGGCAGAAGATATGAAAAGACACTTCTCCGAAGAAGACATACAAATGGCTAACAGACACGTGAAAAAATGCTCATCATCATTAGCCATCAGGGAAATTCAAATCAAAACCACATTGAGATACCACCTTACACCAGTTAGAATGTCCAAAATGGACAGGGAAAGAAACAACAAATGTTGGAGAGGTTGTGCAGAAAGGGGAACCCTCTTACACTGTTGGTGGGAATGCAAGTTGGTACAGCCACTTTGGAAAACAGTGTGGAGGTTCCTCAAAACGTTAAAAATAGAGGGACGCCTGGGTGGCTCAGTCGGTTAAGCGTCTGCCTTTGGCTCGGGTCATGATCTCAGGGTCTTGGGATCGAGTCCCGCATCGGGCTCCCTGCTCACCAGGGAGTCTGTTTCTCCCTCTCCCTCTGTCTCTTCCCCCTGCTCGTGCTCTCTCTCTCAAATAAATAAATAAAATCTTAAAAAAAAAAAAAATAGAACTATGCTATGACCCAGCAATTGCACTCCTGGGTATTTACCCCAAAGATACAGATGTAGTGAAAAGAAGGGCCATATGCACCCCAATGTTCATAGCAGCAATGTCCGCAATAGCCAAACTGTGGAAAGAGCAGAGATGCCCTTCAACAGATGAGTGGATAAAGAAGATGTGGTCCATATATACAATGGAGTATTACTCAGCCATCAGAAAGGATGAATACCCAGCTTTTACATCAACATGGATGGGACTGGAGGAGATTATGCTAAGTGAAATAAGCAGAGAAAGTCAATTATCATATGGTTTCACTTATTTGTGGAACATAAGGAATAGCATGGAGGACATTAGGAGAAGGAAGGGAAAAATGAAGGGAGGGAAATCGGAGGGAGAGATGAACCATGAGAGACTATGGACTCTGAGAAACAAACTGAGGGTTTTAGAGGGGAGGGGGAAGGGGGGATTGGTTAACGGGGTGATGGGTATTAAGGAGGGCAGGTACTGCATGGAGCACTGGGTGTTATACGAAAACAATGGATCGTGGATCACCACATCAAAAACTAATGATGTATTATATGGTGACTAACATAACATAATAAAATTAAAAAAAAAAAAAACCTAAAAAAAAATGTCTATGGCACCCAGAGCAATCTATACCTTCAATGCCATCCTGATCAAAATTCCAATGACATTTTTCAAAGTGCTGGAACAAACAATCCTAAGATTTGTATGGAATCAGAAAAGACCCCGAATCGCCAAGGAAATGTTCAAAAGGAAAAACAAAGCTGGGGGCATCATGTTGCCCAATTTCAAGGCTTAAATACCTTTATTGGACAAT